>NC_083232.1:103202059-103512361 GCF_032191835.1 Heteronotia binoei | reverse complement strand
GCTTTAGTCAGCCGTTGAAGGTCATGAAATGTCAACAATAGGTGCAACAAAGATACTTTTTCTGAGATGAAAGAACAATTGGAAGACGGGGTGCTGTGAATGAATATGCATACTTATCGTGTAGCAGAGCATTTCTGAAAGACCTTTTAGAAGCTAGTCATGTGAGAGGGACTTTTAGGCCCAGAGATAGTGTATTAGACTTTGGAAAAGTGGCCCAAGTTCCTACTTAGATGGAGGTACTTGAGACCAGTTGCACTTACATAAATAAAGTGCAACAAGCTTCTCTTTGTAACAACTCCTCATGTTCCTTTTGTTGTGTATATAAACTGGGCCTGATGGGTTTGCGCTCCAACACACCTGATGTTCTGGTACACACAAACTTTTGCCTGAATACATTTTGTTAGTCGGAGGTCCTTCAAAAGGTGGGATTTAAGGATGAAAACCGTGTGCTCAAAACTGGCCCCACTGAAGCTCCTGGCAACAGAGTCGGAGGAGGCTGCCCTCTGCTTAGTGCAGGAAATGCAGAGCACGTGGCTGCCCCTCGCAAACTTTTAAACTTTTTGTTTAGAATTTGGTTTCCACAAAGAGGTTCCAGGATTCTGTTCCACTGCATCCCCCCAGGAAAAAAGCCCTGGTTGTAAGTGGAAAATAAGTGTTTTTCTGAAGGACACTGATGAGCTAAGTGCTGTGATGCAAACCAACATCCTTGCTGGAGCATTCACAAGACTGTTTCTTGACTCACCCCAACTTTTCTTGCTAAAAATACTTTCTTTTCTTCCAACAGATGTATGAGACATTTCACAATTCCATTTTAAAACATAAATACAGAGGCTCACAGCTTGTCAAAGTGAGGTATGTAAAACTACGTTCAAATGAGATGGCAAAACCCTGTTGTAACACTGGCAGTGGGCGGATACAACCATTTGTGAAATGGGCATTTGCTGTGGGGAGCATTCACAGTCGATCACCTCAGAAACCTTTCCAAACAACTTCATTTGAGTTGCTGCACAAACTGAATCATGCACCTCTTAGTGGTCTTGTTCATAAGTCTTTGGGGGACCTGTTCATAAGCAGACTTGCTCATAAAACCTTTGGACTCAACAGTAAAATGAGACGAGAAAATTAAGACTGTAAACCAGCTTGTAATATTGGGCAGGCCAGACTGATAACAACAATAGCCATGTCTATATCACTTCAAGGCATGTGAATCACTTTGCACAAATTGTTTCAGGTTTTTTCCAGCTGGCCAGTTCGATTATCCTGCTGTTGCTAGGATGGGGGTAGCTAAAGGCTGCCAAAGAATCGCATTATCTATTGTATATGTTCTAATCTTGTTCACTTCTGAGGTGGGGCCAGGCTGATTGTCATATCCAGTGAGAGGAGCTGAACCCTCGCTCCTCTGACTCCCTCCCGGGGGCCATGTCAGCCATTGGTGGTGTCACTCCATGCTGGAGTCTAACAGAGAGCCCACGGGGTGAGGGCAATAAGAAAGGAGTGAGGGATGTGTTCATTCCCCAGATGCCTGCATCCATTTGAGTGCAAAGGCCAGAGTTTTCTCTCACCCTTCTCATTGTGCATTAATTGAGCAGAGAGCCAGTGTGATGCACTGGTTAAGAGTGGCAGACTCCAATCTGGAGAACCAGGTTTGATTCCCCCTCCTCCTCCTCCACATGCTGGCATTGAAGTTGTGAGCTGCTGCATCAATTAGTGTGCTCTGGGGTCATCCTTCCTGAGCTAAGACATCCTTCCCGTGTGAGCTGGAGGCTAAAAATCTGAGCTAGCTCATGCTCACTCAGCTGAGAGGGAACACTGGCAGAGACTCCTCCAAAGGACTTTCAGTGATTGACATCACAACAGTTTACCCTTGTGTGAAGTGCCTGTTTAAGGAGCTGAGGACGGAGTGGAGCATATTCTGTCCTGTATCATGTCTCTGGATACAAAGTTAATGAGTGGGTCAGTGTTTAAAATGAATAATTCCTCGCATTAGCAGTCTCCCTCTTCCTGAGTGTCCTGCACGCACAGGGTGTTTTGCTTTCTGCCTTTTTTTCGCACTCAGAGTCCAGGCAGCACCTCACATAAGTCATTAACTGTCATCCTTGACAGGCCATTTTCATGTCACCCTTGACAGGGCGCATTCCCAGGTGTGTTGCTTTTCACCTGGAAGGAGGGCATTAGTGCAAAAGAGTCACCTGCAGACATGAAACAGTTTGTTGGACAGCGGCTTGCCCGGAAGCCCTGAGTGAGGCCTGTGTTGCACCAGAGACGGCAGGAGGAGGAGGAGGCTGCTGGCCCCAGTTGACTTAAGCCTGGCTGCCGTTCTTGAACTGGAGCTGGATTTTGTGCTCTGTTGAGATCCCATCTACAGCTGGTGATTCATTTCTCCCAACTGGTTGGAGGGCAGCTTTCACTTCTCTTTCTAGAGGTGCATCAAAAGATTATACTTCCAAGGGATCTGCCACCCCTTCACGTCTTCTGTATAGTTCTTCATTATTGTATTGTTTCCATCTTTTCTTTATTTTGTCCCAGTCAGATAATGTGTTTCCATGTTGATCTTTCAGCAGCCCTAGCGGTGGTGGGAAGTCACAAAGGTTGTTGAGGCAAGAGGTTTGCCCTGGCCTGCCCCTGCAATGCAACCCTGGACTTCCTTGGTGGTGGTCTCCCATCCAAATACCTGCTGGGGCTGACCCTGCTTAGCTCCCAAGATCTGATGCGACTGGGTAGCTTGGGCCATCTAGGTCAGGGCTTCAGTATCCCTAGCCACAGTTTAAATTTCCCTGGCTCTTGCAGAACAGATCTGGAGAACTGGAAAGCCAGTTTGGTGTTGTGGTTAAGTGTGTGGACTCTTATCTGGGAGAACCGGCTTTGATTCCCCACTCCTCCCCTTGCAACTGCTGGAATGGCCTTGGGTCAGCCATAGCTCTTGTAGGAGTTGTCCTTGAATGGGCAGCTGCTGTGAGAGTCCTCTCAGCCCACCCACCTCACAGGGTATCTGTTTGGAGGAGGAAGATAAAGGAGATTGTGAGCCACTCTGAGACTCTGAGATTCAGAGTGGAGGGCAGGATATAAATCCAATACCATCATCTGTCCTTCCCTTTTTGTTGTTCTTTGTTGTTTAATATCTTTGTGTCTGCATGCAAGGCATTGAAAAGTTGCATTTAGAATGCTGATTCTTTTTCTATCATCGTTTCTTTTGTGTATTGTCTATCTTTAGCAATTTCAAGAGTTTTATCAGTCATCCACTGTGGCTTTTCATTTCTTTTGGCTTGAGAATGTCTCTGGTTTCAACCCACAGTTTTATTGAACTTACTAATGTAAACCTGTTCTTGACATAGTCTTTAAACCAGGGGTGTCGAAACTCATTTTGTTATGAGGGCCAAATCTGACATAAATGAGACTTTGTTGGACTGGGCCATTTCAGGCTGGGCCTTGTGTGTAGCTATTTAAGATTAGGTAGCAGAGATATAAACTTTATAAAGGACACAGATAAGCAGTTTAAAAAACCAAAAAAACATGCTTAAAACTTTAGCACTTGTTGGTCTTAAAGGTGCTTTCTTTGTATTTCTCTCAGGGAATCCAGGGAACTGGGCAAGGGAAGTTCTGGCTCTTTCCTTCCTTCCCTGGGGAACCAGGAGGGAAAGGAGCCTCTGCCAACAGAAGGAAGAGAGGCTTGGCTCAGTAGCTCTGCTGTGCAATTGAGAGAGGCTGGCAAAGCAAGGTATTTCTCTCCCCTTCCTTCCCAAGGAGCCTCAGCCAATGGAGAAAATAGAGGTTTGCTCTGTAGCTCCTATGCCATTGAGCAAGTCTTGCAAAGCAAGCTGTGCTGCAGAAGAAAGCAAGAGAGGGAGAAGGAAGCAGCTAGTCACTTGGGGGCCTGATAAGAGCCCTCCGTGGGCCTGATTTAGCCCCCGGGCCACATGTTGGACATCCCTGCTTTAAATTCTTCAGGGTTGTTATTTTGATTATGTTTTGTCTCTGATGGTTTTTGGTGTTTTTCTTCTGCTTTCAACTTTTTAATATTAACAACTGATGATCTGTACCACAATCAACTCCTGGTCTGGTTGGAGCAGAGAGAATAGAGATTCTTTGGGCGTTTTCGCACTCACCTTAATCAGCAGCGACCCCCTCTTCACCGCGCAGGATCTGCGCGGATTTCGCACTAATTGCCGCGGAGCACCCGGAAGAGCCGGAAAGTCCCGGCGCTTTTGCGGCGCAAACGGAAACCGCCAAAAACCAGTTTCCGTTTGCGCCACAAAAGTGCCGGGACTTTCTGGCTCTTCCGGGTGCTCCGCGGCAATTAGTGCGAAATCCGCGCAGATCCTGCGCGGTGAAGAGGGGGTCGCTGCTGATTAAGGTGAGTGCGAAAACGCCCTATATCTTCTGCTTCTGATTATGTCATCTATTTGATTTCTGTATTGGGCATCTGGTGATGTCCGTGTAGACACTCATCTGTTTGGTTGTCTGAAACGTGTTTGCAATGAAGAAATTGTTGGCTTTGCAGAATTCTCTGAGTAGTTCCCCTGGTTCATTTCATAACCCTTGTTCACATTTTCCAACAATAAAACTTTCAGTTTCTTTCTCTTCAGCATCTATAGTTGTGGCATAAACCTGAATGATGGTCAGACTCTATAGTTCATGACTGCATGTGTTATGCCTCGCCCCACTATTACAGCAACACAGTTTCTTCTGAGTTGGTCATAGAGGACGGTGCAGAATTCTTTTCTGTTGCCCCAGAAGGTCAGACCAGAACCAGTGGGTTGAAATTAAATCAAAAGAGTTTCCAGCTCAACATGAGGAAGAACTTCCTGACCGTTAGAGCGGTTCCTCAGTGGAACAGGCTTCCTCCATGGGAGGTGGTGGGCTCTCCTTCCTTGGAGGTCTTTAGCAGAGGCTAGATGGCCATCTGACAGCAATGCTGATTCTGTGAATTCAGACAAATCATGAGAGGGAAGGCAGCAAGGGTGTGTCAGTGCTTAGTTCTTGTAGCCCTTTCTTACATGCCTAGGGAAATGCTGATTGCCACCTTGGGGTCAGTCAGCAATTTTTTTCCAGGCCAGTTTGGCAAAGGATCCTGGAGGTTTTTGCCATCTTCTGGGCATGGAGCAGGGACTACTGGGGATGTGTGTGTGTGTGGGGGGGGGGAGGTATTTGTGAGGTTCCTGCACTGTGCAGGGGGTTGGACTGGTTGACCCTGAATGTCCCTCCCAGCTCTTTCTGTTATTTCCAGAATATAATGTGTAATTCTTGGACTGAAAATGTCCTTATCCAATCCATTTTAGCTCCCTCATACCTAGGATCGTAATGGTCCATCTCTTGTTTTACAATTTTGAGTTTAACTTGATTCATACTTCTAACATTCCATGATCCTATTATATGTGTTGTACTTTGCATTTCCTTTTGCATCTGTTCACAGCAGCACTGAATATCCTTTTGGCTTTAATCCAGTTGCATCTTTAGGAATAGCCCTATTCAGACTTCTCCTCTTCTCCAATAGCTAACAGAGTGCCTTCCAGCCTGGTGGTATAGCTCTCAACTGCACTGACACCCCCCCCCCCAACGGTTGTCTTTATTTTCAGTTCTCATTTTTGAATGGATGCTAATTTTGTAGACACTTATCACTTAAGAGTGACTCTTGCAATGCATTTGGAATAAAGAATGCAGTCTTAGCCCTTCTTGCCACGAAAGGGAGCTCCGTTCATCTGACTGCCAACTCACTTGGCCCAGCTGATTCTCAGCCAGCATTTGGACAGAGGCTAGTTAACTGGGGGCAGGATGTTCTGGGGTGCCTGGAGAGGTGTGCCTGCCCCTGAGAGCCGGCTGGATCTGTGTGGTGCAGCGCTGGAAGAGAGAGTGGGGGAGGGGAGAGGGAGCACCTCGACTAGCGACACCCATCATAAAGCCAGCAAGATGATTACATATGTTGATTGAGTGGCATTATGTATTTTAGTTAATAATGTCCTGGCTGACAGTTCAGAAAACAACCTTGGGAGCAAATATTTGGAGCAGTCTTCTAAGCGCCTCTGAATCCAGAGTGTCCTCTGGGGGGCGGGGGGCACCAGCTCTTGCATTCATGTCCATCTCTTGGTTCCTCCCCACTGAATTGCTCAGCAGCATTTGAAAGCTCTGAGCAGAATGCATGAGCTCTCTCCACTGAATGCTGTAGGTCTGCACTGATGCTTCAAGGAGTTACAAATATATTATCTGTGAATTGGCCCACAATCATTTCTGAGCAAATCCAACAATTAAAACACAATTACAAATATAAGACCTACAATAAATCAGATGGTGATCTCCACAATGAATGCTCAGATAAACCAAGTCTTGAGCAAGTGTTCAGACTGCAGGCAACAGGGCTTGGTAAACAGTGCCAAGCGGAGCAGGGGAGGCTGCTGTGTCAGTTGCAGGCCTGGAGAAACATCTCCCTTTCCCAAGCCCCGCAGGGCCCTGATCTCCCTCGGGCTGCAGCCGGGGCTAAGTGGATGTTGGCCTTGTTGACCTTCCTTTCACTGACCTTCCTCTAGACTTCCTTGGAATTTGTGAAATCCTTTAGATGTGATGTCAGGGACCTTTCCCTCTCTGATGGAACATATCATATCAAGGTAAAGTGTGACGTCAAATCGCAACCAACTCATGGTGACGCCATGAAGTTCCACCTCGAGGGGTTTTCAAGGCAAGAGGAGCAGAGGAGGCTTCCCACTGCCCATCTCTGCTGCAGGGAGCCGCAGCCTTCCCTGGGGGCCCCCTATCCAAATGCCAACCCAGCGTAGCTCCCAAACTCTGACGAGACTGGGCCAGCCTGGGCTATTAAAGCTGCTGCGAATCATCTTTGTAGGATCGTTGCTGTTGTTCTTCAGCCTCACTGTTGCTTTTCACAAAATTGGATTTATTTATTTAAAATATAGTCAAGGCTCAAGATGGCTAACAATAAAATAAAACACAATAAAACCATGTAGAGTCTCATAGTTAAAGCATTAAAGCATAAAACAAAGCAAATATACCTACAGTTTGGTGTAGTGGTTAAGTGTGTGGACTCTTATCTGGGTTTGATTCCCCACTCCTCCACCTGCAGCTGCTGGAATGCCCTTGGGTCAGCCATAGTCCTTGTAGGAGTTTTCCTTGAAAGGGCAGCTTCTGTGGGAACTTTCTCAGCCCCACCCACCTCACAGGGTGTTTGTTGTGGGGGAGGAAGGTAAAGGAGACTGTGACTGCTCTGAGATGCTGAGATTCAGAGTGGAGGGCGGGATATAAATCCTCCATCCTCATCAATCATCATCTTCTTCTGCTGCTGCTGCTGCTGCAGTCCCCCCTCAGAAGCACCCTGTGAGCCTGTTCCCCATAGTCCAGACTCTGCAGAAGAGCTCTGTTTCACAGCCTCACTGGAGAGCCCCATGGCCTCTTCGGGGAGGCTGTGCCTCAGGCCTGGGAGTATTTATTCCAAGAGATCTCTCAACTCCACCTGGAGGTTTGCAACACAGGGAAACGTGTCCAGGGCTCTTGCTTCCTGTTGTGGTGTGCCACTGACAAACCAAGTGCGGGAAGCTCTGTTTTCTGTCTGGGTGCGCAAACTAGCCCGTCAGTGCTGAATGTGTGGCGTGGTTGTCTTCCAGCCCAGACGCAGGGGGCCTGGTCACGCAAGTGGTGCTGATGTTCCTCTTCTCTTCTGCTGACAATCACCTGACGCTCCAGCAGATCATCAACAGGGTTTTGCACAAGCGGCTGCAGTTGTTCCCTGGCTCTGCACGCATCGACCTCTCCTCTTCCTCTCTAAAAGGCAAGTCTCTTGAGTTGCTATTCATTATCGTTATCATTATCATTCACTGGGGACTGAACAGTTTGCATTGCACTTTGTGTTTTGTGTTGGATATACTTGCCCCTTTCACCCTGCCAGCTTCATGGAGACTTGGAGCAGATGAGAACTGTGGCTTTCAGTGGCGTGATGTCTCTTATGTTTCAACTATACCTTTTTCTGAATCACATTTCCTATTGCTGCTTAGTTAATACTGACCTGCTTATATAACTGATGACTGAGACTGTCACTTGAACAGTCTTGCCCTATGCGTGATGGTGTACAGCTGGGGAAATCCCCGTTGGGCCCAGGCTCCAAGCCTCTCCACAAGAGGCAGGCTGAGAGTTGTTTCTTGACTTCTTCTCATAGAGGCTTTGCAGCTGGCCTCAGTGAGCAACCAACTGGAGGTCTGCGCCTATTGCGTATTGTAGAAATTCTGCAGCCTGCAGAAAGCTTGGAAGCTCCAAGAGCCGGCTCAGCAAAATTGTTGGTGTGTGTGTGTGGGGGGGGGGGGGGGGGGATCAGCGCCACCACACTAGCATGATGTTGATTGTCAGGATCCCACCCCCGCCCTGCATTCCCCAGGGCTTGCCAGAGTTGGGCTGGCCACCCTATGGTGCCGGTGGGCACCACATTGGGGAATCCTCTGCAAAGCTGTTTCAGCACACATAGAAGGTAAGGATTTTTATGTATGTATTTATTTTGTTTTATATATGTTATTTATAGTCTGCCCTTCTCACCAAGACTCGGGATGAGTCTGTACAGTCAGCAAAGCGGGACCTTCAGTAGCCAAGGCATTCAGATTTTAGAAGTCTGGAACTACCTGACAGAACTGAAGTGGAGCATAACGGTATTCACACGACACATTAAGTGTTGCTAAATTCCTTAACAGGATCCTGCTGAAGGGAATCTATACACAGCAGTATAGAATACAGTCCCTGCGTTTCCAGATTTAGGGAGATAAACTGGAAATGAAGCTGTGTGATATCAAATCAACCATTAGAGGGAGCAAAACCCACACAGAACAGGGGGAAGAACCCAAAGAAACCGGAACTTTTAACAGCAAGGAAGATGAGAATTGGGGGAAGCCCGAGGTTTGGTGCAGGGTCCTGCTGGGGAGCACATAGTTAATGATGAAGAGCTGTTTTAGATTGGGCAGGGAGGGGGGGGTGGTTCCTGTAAGCAAAGAAGACCTACTGTCCAAGGCCTATGAGAGAGAAGCATCGTTCATTGTCCAGGATGAGCTGTAGAAAACTGATCATCTGCTGAAGAGCTTTTAGCTGGGACCTGGAGGAGACAAGGAGAGTGTTGCTTTTTCTCTTGGCTTTGTCCTACAGTAGGCTACGGGCTTCTGGGCACCAGTCTGGCCTTGTCAGTCTATTTCTTTACTTCATTTATAGGATTGCCAGGCATGGATTTGCGACAGGGCTGGGGTTGGGACATGGGGAGCAATGGCATGACATTATTCCCAGGGAAAACCTGGAACTGTTGCCTTGTCATGCTTCTCCAGGAATTACTAGAAACTCTATGGTAAACCCATAGATTTTAAAAAGTCACTGTGAGGCTATCAGGAGTCTCCAAGAATCAAGGAAACTCTATGGTAAACCCATAGATTTTCTTCAGTGACTTCTGGTGACCACTGATACCTGACAATGATTTAATTCCCCCCCCCCCACCACCCATGGCCACTCCAAAGGGCAGAGGTCCTGTAATGGAAGAGCGCCACCACAGTGGGAGACCTCACTGCCCTGCTTTCTTGGGAGTCTGATGCAACAAGTGTGAATCCCTCTTGCAATAACTGGACACACATCACAAGGATCACTGTCCCATTAAAATGTACTGGTGTATCTACGGCTTAGCAGTTAGATTAGAAGTTCCAGTCTGCATTTTCAAGCACTAGACATATCCATGAATCAGTTTTACTGCAAAATGCACATATAAATGAGCCCCTTTAGGCAGCAGTCTTCCCAAGAGCAAATGTTGTGAAAGGAAAACGAAAGGAAAGGTCCCCTGTGCAAGCACCAGTTATTTCTGACTCTGGGGTGATGTTGTTTTCACAACATTTTTATGGCAGACTTTTTATGAGGTGGTTTTATGAGAAGGCCATTGCCTTCTCCAGTCATCTACACTTTCTCGTAAAAAACAATTTTTATTATTCTACAACATATTATATCACTATTTCAATTACTTTCCTCAAATAAAAATCAATATGTTGCATCATCTTTTCCACCTCCCCATCCCCATTTTCAAGACTTCCGCGGTATTACTTACAATATAACAAACAATAAAGGTAATTTAACATTTTAAGAAACTGTTTAAAAAGAAGGAAAAAAAGGAACTTATATTTCTTTATAGTTACTACCTCATTTGGTTAAAAATCCAATATAATACTAAATTAAGTCCTATTATCTATCTTATTGTAATCCTTTAAGAAAGAACAAGATATATTCTCATACTCCCATTTTAACTATAATTCTTATCTCAGTAAATTAAAAATAGCGAATATTACTTTACTTTAAACAAGTTATCCATTATCAAATATCACCAAGTGTCCTTTCACTCTCCAGTGTTCTTTCACATATTTCTGAAATTTTTGCCATTCATTATTAAATTTTTCCATATCAAGTTCCTTTAATGTTCTTGTTAATTTGTCCATTTCACTCCAGTACATAATTTCCATAACCCAGTTCCATTTTTCTGGAATTTTATTTTGCTTCCACAACTGTGCATAAAATGTCCATGCAGCTGAAAGCATGTACCAAAGTAATGTTCTGTCTTGTTTCAGAAAATTTTCTATTTGTAATCCCAGCAAAAAAGTTTCTGGTGCCTTCTTCACATTATATCCCAAAATCTTTGACATTTCTTGCAGGATCATTTGCCAATATTGTACAGCCATTTCACAAGTCCACCACAAATGGTAGAAGGACCCTTCATGTTTTTTACATTTCCAACATCGATCAGACAACTGATTGTTTATTTTCGACAGTTTTTTTGGTGTCATATACTATTTATACAACATTATGGAGCAATTTTCTTTTATGTTATTACATGTTGGTATTTTCATAGAGCTCTTCCATAAATATTCCCATTGTTCCATCTGAATTAATTGCCCACTTTATCATTTGAGACTTTACCACTTCTTCCTCTGTAGACCATTTCAGTAATAGCTTATACACTCTTGAAATCAATTTTACGTCCTCGCCAAACAGCATTTTCTCCATTTCTGTTTGTTCTTGTCTTATTCCTTCATTCCTAATATCCTGCTTCAGCAAACTTTTAATTATAGCCATTGAAACCAATTAAATTTATAATCCAGTTCTTCCACTGATTTTAATTCTACTTTGCCTCCTTGTATTTTTAACAATTGTTTATATGGTAACCATTTCTCTTCCTCAATATCGGAATATAATTTTATTACTTCCGTTGGCACAATCCAAAGCGGTTTCCTCTCATCTCCATATTTTTGGTACTTCAACCAAGTTTTAAGCAGATTACTTCTTACATAATAGTGTGAGAAAAAAACATCCATTTTACTTTTCCCATAGCACAAATATGCATGCCAACTGAAAACCTTCCCATGGCCTTCTAGTGTTAATAATGTTCTGTTTAATAACACTATCCAATCCTTAATCCATACCAAATAAACTGCATCATGATATAGTCTTAAATCCAGTACTTGGAAGCCTCCCCTTTCTTTTGCGTCTGTCAGGATCTTCATCTTAATTCTTGGTTTCTTGCTGGCCCATATAAATTCCGAAAGTTTCCTCTGCCATTTATAAAATTGTTTCTCTTCTTTCACTATTGGTATTGTTTGAAACAAGAACATTATTCTTGGTAATACATTCATTTTTATTGCCGATATTCTGCCCAGGATAGACAAATTCAACCTATTCGATTTTTGTAAGTCCACTTCAATTTTCTGCCAAAGCTTTTCATAATTGTTTTTAAACAAGTCAATTTTTGTTGTTGTAATTTCTACTCCTAAATACTTTACTTTAGAGGCCACACAATTTGTCAAATTTTGTAGTTCCATCTGTTTAGACTTTGACATATTTTTACACAAAAAATTTGTTTTCTCTTTATTTACATAAAATCTTGCCAGTTCACCATATTCTTTTATTTTTTGGAGCAGCAACGGTGTAACTTGAGTTGGGTTTTCATTTATAAACATTACATCATCTGCAAATGCTCTGTATTTCTAAGAAAAGCCTTTCAATTTCAAACCCTCTATCTCCTTATCTTCTTGAACGTGCATAAATAGTATTTCCATCATCATTATGAATATCAAAGGGGATAGAGGGCACCCTTGTCTTGTTCCTTTACAGATTGCTATTTTCTCTGTCAGATCTGCATTTATACAAAGTCTTGCTTGTTGGTCAGTATATATTGCCTTTACCATTCTTACAAAATCCTCACCCAATCCCAATTTCTCCATTACTGCAAACATAAAGTCCCAATGAACATTATCAAAAGCTTTCTCTGCATCAGCAAGAAGCAAAGCTACTTCTTTTTCAGGGTGTTTTTCATAATATTCTACAATATCTATTACAGTTCTAATATTTTCTCTTAACAATTTTCTTCTGGGGAGAAATCCTGCTTGTTCTTCTTTAATAAAACTGTTCAAATGCTGCTTCAGGCGTTCCGCTAAAATTCTAGCATATATTTTGTAGTTGTTATTTAACAATGAGATTGGTCTATAATTTTTAACATTAGTCACATCTCTGTCTTCTTTTGGTATTAACAAGATTACTGCTTCTTTCCAAGTATTAGGTATCTTCCCATCTATTCTTATAATGTTAATCAGTTTCTGAAGTTTTGGAAGTAGAGTCTCTTTAAGAACTTTATAATAGCTTGCTGTGAAACCGTCAGGACCCGGAGCCTTCCCTGGCTTCATTGAATTAATTGCTGCTTCAATTTCTTCTTTACCAATTGGGTCATTTACGATCTTTTTCATATTGTTCATTAGGGGTTTGACATTAATTTCCTGTAAATAGGCATCTATTTTCCCTTTATCCCCCACATGACTTTTGTACAAATTTGCATAATACTTATAAAACTCTCTTTTAATTCCTTCCTGGTCAACAATTTCTTTGTTGCCCAAACTAATTTTATTAACAATTTTATTTTCTCTTTTTCCTTTCATTTGCGAGGCCAAGTCTTTTCCAGCTTTATTTGTACTATCAAAAGATTTTTGTTGAAACCTTTTTAGGTTCCATTCTACTTCTTTATTTAACAAGTGTCTTAATTGGTCCTGTAGAATTCTAATTTCTTTTAAAATCTTCTTTTTCCCTGGTCTCTTTATAAGCTCTCTCTCTTTCTTTTGAATCTCCTTCTGTATGTCTGTCATTTGTTTCTCTTTAGCTTTTTTGTCTTTATTATTCAACGTGATTAAAATACCTCTCATCACCGCTTTATAAGCATCCCACACCGTTTGGTACTGAACATCCTCATTTTCATTTACTTGAAAAAAAGGCTTTAGTCTCTTTTTGCAGAGATTCTACTACCCCATCTTTCTGCAGTAAATCTTCATTTATTCGCCATCTTAAAGTCTTTTTGATGGGTTTCGCAGAACACATTATTGGATTATGATCTGCTCCTATTTTCGGAAGGATCTCTATTTTTTTTGTTGTAAGTCCCAAGTTTTTTGTACACCATAACATATCAATCCTTGAGAAAGAGTTATGTCGAGCTAAGTATAGTCTCTGACTGTAGGATTTCTCTCCCTCCAAATGTCTACAAGATTTTCTTGCCTGACTAATTCAAAAAAAGATTTTGGTAGTTTACCTTCGTTACCCTTCTTCCCGGATCTGTCCAAAATATTTTTAACTGTACCGTTAAAGTCTCCCATTAACATGATTTGCTCATATGTCACTTGATCAAGTTGCTGCATAATATCCTTAAAAAAAGAATCTTTTGCTCCATTAGGAGCATACAGTCTCAGTAGCAAAGTCTTCTTGTGGTTCATCATCACTTCCACTGCAATATATCTACCATCATCATTCTTAAACATCAGTTTTGGTTTCAAATCCTGTTTTACATAAAAAACCACACCTCTTTTTTTCTCCTTAGACCATGAATAAAATTCTACACCCAGTTGCTTATTCCACAAGTATTTATAATCCAATCATTTAATATGTACTTCTTGTAGACAAATTATATTACATTTTTGTTTCCCAATCCAATGAAAAGCTGCCTTTCTTTTTTGTGGTGAATTGTCCATTTACGTTCCAAGATCATTTTTTGTAATCCATCATGGTTTTCTGTTTTAATCTGAACCTCCAAATTCTTTATTCTCCACCAAAAACTTCTCCATCTCCTGAATGCTTGTAATGGTAATCCTCTTCCCCTTGTATTCAAAACCCAAGCCTTCAGGAAGAATCCATCTATATCTCATTTGACTCTCTCTCAGTTGATCAGTCAGTTTTTTATATAATCTTCTGTCACTTAAGACTTTCCTTGGTAATTCTTTCATAATTCTGACATCACTGCCTTCCACAATCAACTTGCCTTCATATTGTTTACTTAGAATCCTTCCCACCAAGTCTCTTGTTACACATCTCACCACCACATCTCTTGGTAGTTTATTTTTCCTTGCATATTCTGAATTGACCCTGTAGATATAGTCATAGAAGAAATTAGTCTCATCAGGATCATCTCCAACAAATTCAGCAATAATCCTTATTATGTATTTCCTTAAATCACCATTCTTTTCAGGCACACCTCTCACACGTATCTGATTTTCCATTAATTTACAGTACTGCAGTACTGCTTTATCCTGCAATTTTTAAATAGTGGAATCCACTGTATTAATCTTTTCATCATGGTCTTTCACTTTCTCTTCAACCTCTTGGATTTTTTTTTATACTGCTTTAAACTCTTTACTGAGAACTTCTATATCTTTTTTTAATTCCTTCTTACATTCACTTATAGAGTCTTTAATCACTTTGGACAATCTTGCTTCCGTGGCATCCATCTGTTCTTTTTTATCAGCCTATCAAGGAACAAGGATGTAACTTTATGACATTATGTAAAGAACCAGCTGGTGTGAGATTACATTGTCTACTCTCTGTCTTGTACTTCACCAGTTGATTGCTGAGACCACAAAGGACTCATTAGAAGAATCTTTCCATCAACACTCACAATTATCATTCCTCCTCACAGTAAGGTGGCCAGACCTGATATGATCAAGGCAGCAGGGAAACCAGGCCATCTACAGACTAGGTCGTAGTTTTGAGTATGGCACTACACAGATATGTAGAAAAAGATGATTGTTTTGATGAAGAAAAGAAGCCCATCCCCCCATATCTCCAAGCTTTCTTGTAAGACCAAGACTTTGGAAACAGTTAAAAGCTTTGGCAGTGATCAAAGGTTGTGTATGTGTGTGTGTGTGCACATGGAACTGGCAGTTGGGAAGCAACTGATGGCGGATGAAAGTGACAGCTTGAAAGCTTATGGTTAACTGCTTAGAACTGTAGAAGGGTTGCCAACTTCAGCCTGGGAAATTCCTGGAGATTTCAGGGCAGTGCCTGTTAAGGGAGCAATTTGGGGGGGATTTTACCTGGAATCTATGGAATGCCAGAGAGTCTCTGCTCTGAAGCTGCCAGGGGAACTGGATCAGTTGTAATACTGGGAGAACTCCAGGCACCACCTGGAGGTTGGGAACTGTAGCTTTGCAAGAGGAATGGACCCCTGGCCAATTTGTGGGGGGAGGGGAACAGATAGCTCTAAAATGACCTAATTTAGGCAGTAGTTTATAATAGTCTATAAAACAGCCAGTAGTCTACATGGAAGAATGAACAAAAATGTAAAAAGAAGGGGAAAAAGAAGACAGCAAAACTGTTAAAAAGTCATTAAAAACAATCCGAAGTAGAGGTACATAAAGATGCATGAGGAAAATAAAATGGAAATGGCAGAAATGATTGTTTTCAAAATGAACTGAAGAAGAAAGCCACATACGGTAGTCCTATAGACAGCAACTTGGTCCGAGTGGCAGGCTTATCCTTGTATAAGGGTGTGTTTCTTCCATGAGGTGTTTCCTCTGAGGACTAGTGCAGAGCTTTCCGTTGTGGGCATCTGATGCCAGTCAAGACCTAACTCAGAAGTGTGGCCCACTTCTAGTCCTCTTAGTTCAGCCAGGTCATCTTCATTTGGTTGCTTGTTTAGATTCTTAGCCTGCTGCTGCTTCCAGGCCCAAAATGAACTCCGACAAAACCAGTAAATATTAAAACACACTGAAACCACCAAGCAGTAAAGCCACATAAAACACAGAGGGCTGATTTCAAGACGGGATTTAAAAACACAGGGAAACAGCTGAATTCTGCTGGAAAAACAGCAAAGGGTCTAAAACCATGCAAGTATGATATGGATTTATCCAAATTCATCTGGTGGGATATATTTCTGAACAGATTATCAAATTCTAAACCTTAGGGCTTGGTGTAAACCATGTCTCTTCTACACATCATTTTGACTATCCTTGTATCATTTGCAAGGGATTTGGGGAATAAGGTGGCATCAGCTCTAATTCTGGTGATGGAAAAAGCCATCGCAGTGGGCGTCTAACCCATTTAATTTATTTCTTCTAGATATGAAGAGGCAGACAGCAGAAAGTATCTTCAGAGACTGTAAGTTTAAAGGTTTTGTGTTTGACAGTCGAATCAAGTTTGAGTCCGGTGGCACCTTTAAGACCAACAAAGTTTAATTCTGGGGATAAGCTTTCCTGCGCATCCACACAGACACACTTATGCCCAGAATTAAATCTCTGTTGGTCTTAAAGGTGCCACTGGACTCAAACTTGGTTCTGTTGCTTCACACCAACACAGCTACCATCTGTCTGTTTGAGAGTGTTGGTTATTTTTATGAATCTCCTAAAAGAAGTTTCCAAACTTCTCACAATTATCAGGTCTTGCTGGCCTTCCTGGGAGGCCACAATGCTGGAGTTTCCTCATAATTCTCACGTGAACATGGAAGTAGGGTTGCCAAGTCCAATTTAAGAAATATCTGGGGACTTTGGGGGTGGAGCCAGGAGACATTAGGGGTGGAGCCAAGATCAAGGCTGTGACCAGCATCATTGAACTCCAAAGGGAGTTCTGGCCATCACATTTAAAGGGACGGCACACCTTTTCAATGCCTTCCTGCCATAGGAAATAATGAAGGATAGGGGCATCTTCTTTTGGGGCTCATAGAATTGAACCCCCTGATCCAATCTTTTTGAAATTTGGGGGATATTTTGGGGAGAGGCACTAGATGCTGTACTGAAAATTTGGTGCATCTACCTCAAAAAACAGCCCCCCCCAGAGCCCCAGATACCCGTGGATCAATTCTCCATGATTTTCTATGGGAATAAATCTCCATAGGGAATAATAGAGTTCCCAGCAGACATTTCCCTCCCCCGCTTTCTGATGACCCTGAAGCGGGGGGAGGGCCTCCAAACCGGGGGATCCCCTGCCCCCACCTGGAGATTGGCAGCCCTACATGGAAGACTGGACAGCAGGTGCCAACAATCATGTGCATGAACCATTTCTTCATCGATAAGGCCAGGGCTTTTTTTGTAGCAGGAGCCCCTTTGCATATTGGTCCTCACGCCCCTGATGGAGCCAGTCCTCCTGGAGCTTATAGTGGGCCTTGTACTAAGAGCCTTGGAAGCTCTTGAAGGATTGGCTACATCAGGGGTGTGTGGCCTAAGATGCAAAGGAGTTCCTGCTACAAAAGATGCCCTGGATAAGGTTATAACTCTTCCATGGCTTTATTTCTTTTATAAGGGTGCTAATATTTATTTTCTAACCTGCCCAGTGGGGATCCAAAGCAGCTGACATCATCCTTCTCTCCTCAAAATAATAAAACAGCCCTGATGTCCTGTATGGCAAGCCAGGTGGTCCTAATTGAAGAACACAACAAGCTAAAGGGGAATAAGTTGTCTAAAAATCCCTGCCTTTGACAAACCTCAGTCAGAGCTGATTATACCACTGACCTGAAGACAGCCCTGGCCTCTTTTAGGCCTCCTAGCACCGGCCTAGTTAAAGGTGGGAAGAGCTAAGCCTTGTGCCCCCAGTCCCAAAATCAGGAAACTCTACAAACAAAACCTTCACCAACTACAAGTGAAGTGGCTGAAGAAAAAAGGTCTCTTGGCACCAAAAGTCAGAAGCAGTGAAACAGCCCCCTCTAGGCTTCCCAAGCCTCCCGCCCTGGCGGGAGAATACTGGATTTTCAGCCTCTTTTCCCGCTTTCCATAACTCTGGAAGCGGGGGGAGGAGGGGGGAATGGCGCCAAGGAGCATTTGCGTCGTCCGGGGAGGAGGTGCTGAGCCTGGCAAGGGAATCTTGAGAAGGGAAGCTGGCTCGCCAGCGAGCGGGTGGAGGTGGCTGCCGAACGCAGGCGGGTCTTGACGGACTCCAATGCCCGATGCTTCTCCTCCTCCCTTCCCTTCCCACCCAGCCCCGTTGCAGCAGCCGTTCTTCCTTTTCGCAAGCTGCTTCCCGCGCCCAGTCAGCTGGCGGGGGGGGGGGGGGAGGAGAGAAGCCCCGCCTGCAAAGGACCATGTGCCTTTGCACCTCCGGAGGCTTGATTGCAAGGCTCCACTTTGGGATGGTGTGACTGCTGCTGTAAAGAAGCTGGCAGCAACTCGTGAGTAGAAAGGCCAGTCCCTCGCTTCAGTTGCCAGAAAGGGGGGGGGGGAGGGAGGAGGAGAGGGAAACGTCTTCATTATTCCCTATGTGGAGATCAATTCTCATAGGGTATAATGGGGAATTAATCTGGAGGTTTTGGGGGCTCTGGGGGAGCTGTTTTTTGAGGTAGAGGCACCAAATTTTCAATATAGTATCTAGTGCCTCTCCCCAAAGTACCCTCCAAGTTTCAAAACGAATGGACCAGGGGGTCCAATTCTATGAGCCCCAAAAGAAGGTGCCCCTATTCTTTGTTATTTCCTATAGAAGGAAGACATTTTAAAAAGTGTGCTGTCCCTTTAAATGTGATGGCCAGAACTCTCTTGGAGTTCAATTATGCTTGTCACACCCTTGTTCTTGGCTCTGCCCCAATGTCTCCTGGCTCCACCCCCAAAGTCTCCTGGCTCCACCCCCAAAGTCCCCAGATATTTCTTGAATTGGACTTGGCAACCCTAGCCCCCTCCCCCCAAAACCCAAGAGGCTCTGAGGCCTTCTTTGCCTAATATCCCCCCCCCCCCAACAACCACCACCAGTCCCTCCCAAAGAACAAATCAGAAAATTCCTCAGAAATAACTGCCAGAAGCCAACAAGAACAACAGCAAACCAGAGTCTCCAACCACCTAACCCAACAGAACCAGGAAGGGGGAAGGAGTCCCCTCATAAACACACACACACACACCAATCAACAAGCCCAGAGATGATGATCCCACAGTAAAATTAGAAAACTTTTTTAAAAACCCGCTTTTACTTGCAACAAAAGCACAACCCAGAACCAGGAAGAGGCCTGAGAGGCTCTAGGGCCCAGGCAGGAGGTCTGGTCACCTCCCCCCCGTCCCCACCAGCCCACAGCAAAATGAGAAGGCTTTTAAAAAAACTGGTGCTGTAATAAGTGAAACCAGTTGATGTCTTCAGTCTTCTGTTCTCCAGCAGGCAGGATCTTATCCAAAGGAGTCCACCACAGTGGTCTGTCAGGCAGCAGGAGAGTCACAGGCTCAGAGAAGCAACCGAAACAGAAGCCAGGCACTCAGTCTCCAACCAAGCTGTCTCAGCAGCATGGAGTCAGCCAGACCTCTGCTTTTATGTTCTCTGCCCATGCACAGAATTATTTCAAAAAAGAACAACCTTCTGTGATTGGCCAAAGAGCAATGAATGTCCCTCTTACCTGAAATCCGATTGGCCAGTGCGCCTTCCTCCTCCTGTCCTTTGAGAAAGTAAGGTAAATAACTGGGCTTCAACTGTGTTCAGTTTTGGGCACCACATTTTAAGAAGGATCTAGACAAGCTGGAACTTGTCCAGAGGAGGGCGACGAAGATGGTGAGGGGTCTGGAGACCAAGTCCTATGAGGAAAGGTTGAAGGAGCTGGGCATGTTTAGCCTGGAGAGGAGGCAGCTGAGAGGTGATAGGATCACCATCTTCAAGTACTTGAAGGGCTGTCATATAGAGGATGGTGTGGAATTGTTTTCTGTGGCCCCAGAACCAATGGGTTGAAATTACCAGAACCAATGAGTTGAAATTAAATCAAAAGAGTTTCCAGCTCAACATTAGGAAGAACTTCCTGACCATTAGAGCGATTCCTCAGTGCAACAGGCTTCCCCAGGAGGTGGTGGGCTCTCCTTCCTTGGTGGTTTTTAAACAGAGGCTAGATGGCCATCTGACAGCAATCAAGATCCTGTGAATTTAGGGGGAGGTATTTGTGGGTTTCCTGCATTGTTCAGGGGGTTGGATTAGATGACCCTGGAAGTCCCTTCCAGCTCTATGATTCTATTATTCTAAGTCTGAAGCCAGCAGTAGTAACAGCCTCGCAAGCTGCAATGCAATGCAATTTGCAAATAAATCGCAGTGATTGACGGTTAGCGCCCCTAAGCCCTGCAAAGGCCCTTTCCCCCTCCCTCCTGGAAAGTAGAGCAAACAGTGGAAAAGAGCCAGAAGTGGTAAGAAAGAGGCAGAAAGTGAAGGTAAGTGCATCCCTTTAAAATTTAACCCCCTCCCCTGAGCTGGTATTCAGTAGTGCCAAATAAAAGCTGAATAGTTTCTTTTTTATTTGGGATTCTCTATTTGGTAGAGAATTGATTCTCCAATCTGATTCAGCTCAGTAAATACCAAATGCACACCCCACTGCTGAACTCCCAAGGTTTTGTTCCTGTGCTGGAACTGGAAGTCTGCCTGAAGGGCTCATGCCAAAACTCTCCCTGGCAGTGTAGTGAAGGGCAAAGTGTGTAAAGCCCTCCTTCCGTCTGTCTGTTTCTGAATGATCAAAAGCTATATGTTTTGTGTGTTCTTAGAGGTGTTAAGCGGCATGTTTAATACACCTCAGCCCCCCTTTTTTCTGGATACAGTCTGCGGGCTACGATATAACAGATCAGCAATGTCAATGGCAAGAGTAGCTGGAGGAGTCAACAGTTTGGGGCCGGGGGAGTGGCCGTGGCAAGCAAGTCTGCAGTGGAACAACATCCATCATTGTGGCGCCACCTTGATCAGCAACACGTGGCTGGTCTCTGCAGCACATTGCTTCAATGAGTAAGTCTCCAAATGAGGCCTCTGTGGTAGGTGCTGACTAGCTTGCCAAGGACTGGCTGAAATACCAAGTTAAGCACCTGAGACTCACTGGTGCCATTCTGTGGGAAATATCTCTGGCTTGTTGGAGCAAACAAAGAAATGTAGAAGATGTCTCTGTGCAACAGATATCTTGAGTTATGCAGAACAAAAGGGATGCTCTGCAGAAATCAACATTTAGACACAAATTAGGGAAGTGATTATTTTCTGATTTTGTTTCCTTACCAAAAGCAGCCACGGAAGCTAGTTTTGAGTAGTGGACATCTCCCAGCCTGGTATGTGTGTCTTTTGTATCAGTGGAAGCACACTTGTGAGGGGAGGGAGATGTTGAGTGGAAACATGGCTGCAGGTGAAAGGTTTAGGTAGTTCTGTTCCTATGTTGCTGGTCCTCATAAAGATTGCTATTTAGGGGTGCCAACACAAATGTATTTATTTACTTTGTTTATACACCACTTTTCTCCCCAGTGGTACCCAAAATGGCTTACACAATGTTGTTGTTCAATCGCACAGTCGAGTCCAACTCTTTGTGACCTCATGGACAAAGTCATTCCAGGCCCTCCTGTCTTGGCTTACACAAGAGTCCTCCATTTTATTTGCACAGCGACCTTGTGAGGTGGGTCAGGCCCAAAGTCACCCAACAAGCTTCCCGTGGGACACCTGGTTTCCTCAGATGCTAGTCAGAAGACAGGACATGCACCTGCTTTCCAAAGCCATCTTTGCCATTTAACATCAGAAAGGGGACCATACAGACTATTGCAGGAGATAATCAGAGGGATGGGATCCTTCTCACCTATTGATTGTCAGCTGCAAATGCATCCGTCGGTATTTCCCCCTCTCCATGCACACCTGGGTTCGGAAGCCCAGAGGGAGGGGGAATTTTGTGGCTGCACCCAACATGCTGTGCCAGGATCGTAAACTCCAGAATTCTCAAAAAGTGCACCAACCCCTGATGTCTAAATTGCACAGATGCAAGGAATTTATATATCCTTGATTGCATAATTCAATGTCATCAGGAATTACATAGCTCATAGGGAGCTTCTGTCAAAGTTTGTCAGTAATATTTTAATGGTGAGCAATTTTCAATATTTTAATAATACACCATGATCATGTATCGGTTTGATCTGGAAAAATAAAAGGCTACTAGTTCAGGAAGGTGTTGGTCTGGCCAAAGGATGGCACTCTTATCTGTGGTATCAGCCTCCGACAAGGAATAATATTTTTCACAGACATGAGATAAGGAAAGCGTTATTTAAAGTTTGGAATGAAGTGAAAAATACGATCTATACTCACATACCCTCTGGCTGTCACCGGTAGAAGCTTCCAGCCAACCTAATTTATATTGTTGGGAAAATAAATGCAACTATGGGAATTTACTGGATAAAGAGAATAACCTAAACTTAGACGACAATATGAAATTGGATTGGTGGCTGAGAAACCAAGTGAAATCCAAATACCAGATAGATATAGAAATAGGATTTTCTAAAAAGTTAAAAGAATTTGATTCGATAATCCGGGATAATCAGAAACTCATCTCAAAAATTTATAATTGGCTCTTACAAATTAAAATGCAAAGTGAAGTGGTTAAAGAAAGCTGGATAAAATGGTTGAAAGACTTTGGATATAATATTGAGATGGAAGAATGGGGAAAAAATTGGGAACAAAATTTAAAATTAACAAAATCTGCAGTGTTTAAAGAAAATATATATAAGATGATGTACAGGTGGTACTTAACACCAGAAAGATTGAGTAAGATATACCCAAAGTATTCCAACAAATGTTGGAAATGCAGAAAAGTCAAAGGGTTCCTCTATCATATTTGGTGGCAGTGTGAATTCGCCAGGAAATATTGGGCCCAGATTAATACCTGGACACAAAAAATATTAAGAATAAGGCTTCAACATTCTCCAGAATTATATCTATTAAATGTCTATAAAGGGAATTTACCTAAACAAGAGAAGAAACTGTTACTGCATATAATAACTGTTGCAAGAATTTTGTATGCAAAATACTGGAAAGTCTCTAAACTGCCAGACAGGGGAGAGTTTTTACAAAAATTATTAGATGCAGCTGAGAGGGATACTTTAACTGTAAGATTAAAAGGAGGTAATATACGAGATTGTAGAAAGACCTGGGACTATTTATATGATTGGATTAAAAGTATGGGTCTTAGTATGAAGAAACTGGAACTCTGTTATGGTGATGCCTATTAAGCTCCTTGGGTGGAGGGTTGGGTGATGGTTCATGTATGTATTTGTGTATTTATATAAATGTATAACCTAGTTCTGTACAAGTAACTGATAAATAAAGTTTTGTTTTGTTTAAAAAAAAAGAAAGAAAAGAAAAGCAAACAAACACAGCACTAGACAGATGGCCGTAGCTTGGCTACTTGTCCACCTGGGCACAGCTGATTTCCGTCTGTCAATTCCTGGTCCCATCTTTGTACTAGGGAGCAGTTAACGTTCATTATTACTGCTTTGATTCAAAAAATTTAGCTCTACCTCTACCTGTGTTTAAAAGGGAGTCATTAAAGGTTATTTATTTCTATCAGGATCCACGCCTGTGGTTCTTCTCCTGCTAGATGTAAATATGTGGATCCCTCTGATGCAGAGAAATGTCTTGTCAAAACAAAATAGCTAAATTCTGCTGCTTTCTGGCTTCCCCTTCCTCTGCTCCAATCTCTGTTGGAACAACAAGAATGAAATAGTTAAAAATGGCTACATCTCAGAAACTGTCATAAATTAATTGAGGCAAATAAAGAAATTGTCACTATGGTAAAAAAAAAGAGATCATGTATCGTTTTATTATTTGTGTTGTTTTTTTAATTTATGTGTCTCCTTTCTGTTTCACAAGCAGAACTAATAACAGCTAAAATGGGGGGAAATAATAATCATCCAACGGGATGAGAGATGGAAATTCCATTTGCATTCCGGCCGCAAGCCTACAACAACTCCACTGAGATGCTTTCTTTTTCAGGGCATTGGAGCCACAAAAATGGACTGTCAGCTTTGGGACCTATTTAAACCCTCCTCTCATGGTCCGGTTTGTGAAGAGCATTATTGTTCATGAGAAGTACCGTTATCCAGCCTATGAACATGACATTGCGGTTGTGCAGCTGACTCAGCGTGTGGAGTTTACAAGGGCCGTTCACCATGTCTGCCTTCCTGATGCAGCCGAGGTGTTCCCATATAAGATAGATGCCGTTGTTACAGGATGGGGAGCACTTAGTAATGATGGTAAGCAGTTGTATTTAGAAGATGACAGTAGTTCATAATTTCCATCAGTGATAAGACTAATAGAGCCCTGATGGCTCCGTTAGGTTAGCTTGATCTCCTCAGATCTCAGAAGCTAGGCAGGGTGGAGCCTGGTTGGTCCTTGGATGGGAGACCACCCAGGAAGTCCAGGGTCTCTGTGCAGAGGAAGGCAAGGGCAAACCACCTCTGATTATCTCTTGTCTTGAGAACCCCAAGAGGTCTCTGTTAATTGTCTGTGACTTGATGGCCCCTTCCGCTGCCACAAGAAGACTAACAGAGAAGAGCAGATTTTTTGCACAAAAACTCTTCAGAGGTCTACGCTGGAAATGTATACACTTCTGTCGTATCTGTTCTTTGCCTCTCCAAGCACCTGCATAGTGCATTCTTTCCTTAACATTAATGTGTTGTCTCCATATTGAGGGAGGGACCAGTTGCTGTTGCCGAGGCTTGTGGGAGAAGAGAGCACGGTTCTTTCCCCTGCATCTTCTCAGAGCCACTTGGGTTAGAAGAAAAGAGGCTCCTCCTCCTTTGTTCCACTCTGTGGTTCCTCTTTTCCCTTGAGACAGTCCAAGCAGGGGCTGTTGGGAAAATCTGGGTTAAATCCTGGTTTCGCTTCAGGTGGGATTTCCTAAGGAAATAGATGTTAACATCTTAGGGTCATTGTTGTGATCCTTTTTCAGGTATGGCTACCTAAGGAATAAATCTCTGTTTCTCATACAGTTGTAAAAATGACATATTTTAATCTATTAAGTGTGCCATGCAGTCCTAAACAAGATTACACTCTTCTGTTAACTTCAGTGGACTTAGGAGAGTATCACTCTGCTTAGGATTTGCACTGTGTATGGTAATGTCTTCTCCTGAGCCAGGCAGACTTTGTTCCCAGGCCTCCTACTTGTGATCCTTTGGACTGGAGGGCCAAGGCCTGGGTCACTGCCAGCCAACTCTGGAACATAATCAATTACTACAAAGCATACTTTCTCCCAGGGGAAGACATTTGGTCTTCTATTGCATGTGATGAAAGTGTTTTCCCTACCTTGCTTTGGGTGTGGCAAATTCTTTGCAGATACAAACAGAGTTTGTTTTTCAGGAGAAACCCCGAATGTCCTTCAACAAGCAATAGTGGGGCTCATCGACTCCGGGACTTGCAATAGAAAAGAAGTGTACAATGGGGCTATAACACCTGGGATGCTGTGTGCCGGTTACCTGGAAGGAGGGGTAGATTCCTGCCAGGTAGGCCTGACATTGTCAGTAGGAGCAGTTTTTCTGTGGGGGCAGTTTTGTACTGGCACTCTTTGGTTTACTCTGGCACCAAGAAGTGTTCTGAGGCTTTTGTCATCCTCATGCTGTCTTGATTAAGCCCCCTTCTTAGGCCGAGGTCCAAAGCCTGCCCCTCCCATAGAGCCAGTTTCGTGTAGTGGTTAAGTGTGCAGACTCTTATCTGGGGGAACCGGGTTTGATTCCCCACTCCTCCACTTGCACCTGCTGGAATGGCCTTGGGTCAGCCATAGCTCTGGCAGAGGTTGTCCTTGAAAGGGCAGCTGCTGTGAGAGCCCTCTCAGCCCCACCCACCTCACAGGGTGTCTGTTGTGAGGGAGGAAGATAAATGAGATTGTGAATTGCTCTGAGACTCTGAGATTCGGAGTGGAGGGTGGGATATAAATCCAATATCATCATCTTCTTCTTCTTCATAGCAGGACACTTTGAGGCCTGGAAGGCCTCCTGCATCCCTTCTGCAATGGACCTGGCTTCTTGGCCTTCCTTCTCTCTTTTCCCTCCCCTGGGCTCCTTCTGAGTTCCTTTGGGATCATTGTAGGCACTCAATTGCTCCCATTTTTTTCAAGCCTTGTCTCACTTAATATTAAAAAAATACTCTGTAGGATGAAACATTTAAGGGTAACACCAAGGATGAACCATACATTCCCTTTTTGCAAGGAACAAGGCATGGATTATATGTAAAACCTCATTGTTACTTGCCACCCTGTAGAGAAACCATGTAGATGTCAAAAACTTAACTGCTTCTGTTCTGTTTCACTACATGGGGTCTGTCTACCATCACTACCTACAAAATATTCCAGAATGTCACAGTGACTTGCCACCCAAGTCACAGGTAAAGGTAGTTCCCCTGTGCAAGCACCAGGTTATTACCAACCCATGCCATTTTCTTGGCAGGCTTTTTATGGGATGGTTTGTCATTGCCTTCCCCAAAGCCTGCCCCTCCCATCATCTACACTTGACCTTCAACAAGCTGAATGCTCATTTTACTGACATTGGAAGGATAGAAGGCTGAGTCGATCTTGAACTGGCTACCTGAACTCAGCTTTCGCTGGGATCAAACTCAGGTCATAAGTAGAGCTTGGACTGCAGTACTGCAGCTTTACCACTCTGCGCCATGGGGCTCATTAAGTCACAGTTTGTGCAACTTAATTTTTTAAAATATATTTGAAACCTCTTTTATATATTTGAAACCTCCTTAGATGTGGCTGCCCTCATTTATCACTGAATGTGAAATCTACCCTATTATATTTCAGTAGTTTGGTATTAGAAATGATGACCATATAAACACAAATATAAGCAGTTTTTAGAAAACATTTGCAATAACAATAATACAGTTACCTAACAGGACATTTATAGCATATTTACACCTTTTTGGTAGTTCCTTTAAAGTAGCTGTTGTCATAGGAGCTGGCAATCTCTTGCTTTAGTTCACTCCCATAATTAAATAGCCAGTTTATCTCAGATTTAACTTCTGACTAAGCCAGCAGAGTACCAGCTAACTTCTCTCTGAAATCTTCCTTCTAGAAGATTTCCTGACTGTTCCTGATACTGAAGCAAGTGCTTCTGGAACCAGTCAAGCCTGTGGAAGAAGGAGGGCACTCAGGAAACCCCACTGCTTCTCCCTCCCATCCCTGCCTGGTTCTTCTCTTCAGGCAGCTCTTCTTCAGCTCTTCTTCTCTACCTTCAGATCTCACTACCTACCTGCCATTGACTCCGAAAAGCCAACCTGCCTGTATCTGGCCTTCTGTATTCTCTGGCCAATACATCCCTCCTCCTCTCAGCCCAGCAGCCCACAAGTTTCTCATTATGGACCACAAGAGTGGCTAGAAGGCCCACAAGCTGACCAAGGATTTAGGACTCTTTTCACATGCCTCCGTCCCCCTATCTGAATTGAGGAGTCCAGTAAACCTGACCTGACTTGGCTTGGTGCAGTGGTTAAGAGCAGCAGACTCTAATCTGGAGCATTAGGTTTGATTCCCCACTCCTCCTCCACCATGCAGTCAGCTGGGTGACCTTGGGCCAGTCACTGTATGGAGTGTCCTGTGGGGAAAGGAAGGGATGGCAATTGTAAGCTGCTTCAAGGTGCCTTTGGGTAGTCAAGGGCAGGGTATAAAGCCAACTCTTCTTCTGTTTTAAAGATGGGGAAAGGACAGGGAGGGCAGCATCTCTGCAAGCACAAAGACTGCAGCAGATTTCAGCTGGCTGGGGGCCCAGCACAATGGCCCTTTTATTTCATTGCATTTAGAATGCCCTTTTTCTTCTCTAGGGGGACTCTGGCGGCCCATTGGTTACTCCGGATACCAGAGGCATGTGGTACCTTGTTGGCGTCGTCAGCTGGGGGGATGAATGTGGCAAACCCAACAAGCCGGGAGTCTACACGCGGGTGACCTACTATCGAGACTGGATTGCTGCCCACACGGGGCTCTGACACCCCAGCTGCAGCGCACACCTTTGAACCACACAGGCAGCCTGCGGGTCATCCTTGTGCTGTCATATTACAGGCTGGTGTAAGAAAGCGTCTCTCGTTTCCAAAGTCATCAGCATTGCTCTGCTATGTTAAGAAGAAAGTGAAGGATGCAGACTCCTGAACAGACCGCAAATACCTACCAATGTGTTTATTTTGCCATAATAAGATGTGCTTGTCCTGAGTGACTCTGCCTTTCAGAGGGTGGAACGCTGCAGCTGCTTTCTGTCCCACCCCATCCTTTTCACAGAGACCAAGTTTCTCAGGTAGTGCCTTCAGTCACCCAGCTGCAGTTCCTCCCCTCTGCTCCTAAGGAAGGTGGACAGCTTGTAGCAGATAGCCCAAAGCGTTTGCATCCTTCTGGAGCTGCAGCCACGTGGGAACTCCCTGAGGCTAGCTCAAAGAAGGCGGAAGGAGGCACTCCCAGGCCACAAGGCCTTTGGACAAAGCTGCAGGCCACTCAGAATCCTACTCTGGTTTTTTCAGTGGTGCTTACTCCCAGAAAAATGCTCATAGAATCACAGAGTTGGAAGGGACCTCCCTCCAGGGTTATCTAGTCCAACCCCCTGCCCAGTGCAGGAGAAATCCTTAGGACTGCACTGTGAGCTCAACGAGTAGCATCATCACTTTTGGATTTGCATTTGCCTCCCATGTGAGCATTGGCTTCTCCGGCAACATTTGACAAGGTTGTCTCAAAAGTATCATAGCAAGAGATATGGACACATCTCACCAGTGGTGAGTTGCATGTTTCCCCAGAGCTTCTATAAAGTGTTGCCAGCCCTCTGAGGGTGTAACTAGACAAGCTGATGGTACTCAATGAGCAGATCTCCTCAATTTCTTGCCTATAGCAGCTGAGGAAGGGGTAAATGGGATGCAGGGAAAAGGCAATCCCATGCCCATGAAACCACCCTGATAGGGGAAACATCTGCGTCCCCAGATGTTTTGCCCACTGGAGCAAAGAATAGCTCTGTGTTGAATGCAGTTTAATGGGGAAAGCCATGTGAAGGGAAAGAGTTCACCTTCCCCCCTAGTTCAACCTTCCTAGTAGCTATGGATGCAAATGTAAAGATACAAGAGATCAGTCAAGTTGAGCTCTAAGGTCACTCGTGGATGTGATTCCATGTTTTCCTAGAGTTCCATAATTTCTCTCCTGCCACCTTCATCATTGCTTCCTTGCTTGGCTGTTGACAAGGGCAGGAACCCCAAGGAAGGAGAACCCATGTCTGAAGGAAGGAGAAATAACTCCTGCCTAAGCTGCAAAGATTGCATGGATGGCTGTTTTTGAGCTTCACAAATGAATAACCGACATCTGCGCCAGCAAAATGAATGCTGGTTCAGGCAGGGTGGCCACAGTCACAAACTTGATATTCCGCTGGAAGCCACTGTTGGCTGCTATTGTCTGTGGACACAAACTTTATGAACTCTCCTGCACTGAAAAATACAGAGGAAACACTAGTTCAGTTTTCTAATTCAGTATTCAAAACCACGATGGCTGTATTAGGTCAGGCCATCCTCGGCCCTACTCACTCAGCTGAGGGACTGGATCCTGACACTTCCTCCAGGTGTTTTCTGGCCGATGACCTGGAAGCAGGGCAGCTGTGTGTGTGTGTGTGTGTGGGGGCAGCTGTGTGGGCTCCTGTCCTTCAGAGGAGGGGAAAGAGGATTCTGTCCCCTTATCCTGTGGCAGACTTTCCTAGGAAAAGAAGGTTCTGTTTTGTCGTTGCTGAACAAGATGATGGCCTCTCCCTGCTGCCCTTACAAAGAACGTGTGCATTCCCAGGAGTCTTTGAGCCTCTTTAGAAAATACTAGGCTAGAAAAAAGGCAGAAGAAAAGGGCATCTCCCTTTAATAGAGGCTGAATGTGTGGAAAAGGGCACAAAGTGAAGTAACATCACTTGGTGAATAACATCCCATTGAGGAGATGGGAATTTTGTCTCCAGGTTGTTGGCAACCCTAACTAAAAAGAATACTCATTTCTTTAGCAATGTTCCCTCTAAGCTGAGTTAGCGTGAGCTAGCTCAAAGATTTTTTAGCTTCCAGCTCACACATTTTTGTCTTAGCTCAGGAAGGATGACCCCACAGGACACTAATTTATGCAGTAGCTCACAACTTTAATACCAGTAGCTCACAAAGTAGAATTTTTGCTCAAAAGACTCTGCAGCTTAGAGGGAACATTGATCTTTCGTTATATTGGGAAAGAATGAGGAGTTTATTTCTCTGCTCTTGGCTGTTAAGCATCAGTATCTGGCTGACTTCAATGAACCCTGGGTCACAAGATAAAACTTCCATGGCACTGCTAAGCCGAATGCTGCTAGCACAATACGGCCAAAAAACAGGATCAACAGCATGATACAGGAGCTAATGATGGAAACAAAAGGGGAAAAAACCTGCTCACTCACAGAATTAAATAAAGGGAAAAAACTCTTATTGCATACTCCCTCTTATTGGGGAGGGACGGTAGCTCAGTGGTAGAGCATCTGCTTGGGAAGCAGAAGGTCCCAGGTTCAATCCCTGGCATCTCCAAAAAGCGTCCAGGCAAATAGGTGTGAAAAACCTCAGCTTGAGACCCTGGAGAGCCTCTGCCAGTCTGAGAAGACAATACTGACTTTGATGGACCAAAGGTCTGATTCAGTATAAGGCAGCTTCATATGTTCATACCATTTTTATTTCTTTCTGACTGGTAACCAGATATAAAAATAACAGCTGTAATGAAAAGATTTGGTATCATTTAAGTTGTGGATTTACACCAGCCAAAAGAACAACTTTTCAGGGAAGTAAACACAGAACACTTTGTGGCCCCTCGACAAGGATTCTACCTGCTCTGCAGAAAACCTGGATCCAAACCAGGTGCCTAATTGTGCATTTGCATGCACAGACATATGTATGCCAATATAGGTCACATCTGATGAAGTGGGCTGCAGTTCATAAAAACTTCACAGCACAATAAATTTTTAGTAAATAAATAACTAAGAAATCTCTTTCACTTTACCATTGTATCTTTATTTAGCACAACAACAGGGGCAAATTGATTATGTAGCAGTGCTGGATGAGAAGTACTGAGATGATTAGGACTGACTTTGCTGAAATATTTTCTTTTAAAAATGTCATTTGGATGAAGAAATAGAGGGAATGCTTATTAAATTTGCAGATGATATTAAATTGGTAGGAAAGGTAGCAAATACAGTAGGAGACAGAAACAGGATGATCTTGACAGGCTGGAAAACTAAAAAATAAAATTTGCAGGGATAAATGTAAAGTTCTGCATTTAGGTAGGAAAAATCCAGTGCATCATTCTAGGATGGGGGAGACTTGTCTCTTGGCAGTAGTATGTGCTAAAAGGATCTAGGGGTCTTAGTGGACCATACACTGAACATGAATCAGCAGTGATGCATTGGCAAAAAAGGCCAACGCGATTTGGGGCTGTAGATCATGTGAAGTGATGGTATCACTTTACTCTGGTTAGATTTCACCTAAACTGTATTCAGTTTTGGGCACCACAATTTAAGAAGGATATAGACAGGCTGGAAGGTGTCCAGAGGAGGGCAACGGACATGGTGAGGGGTCTGAAGACTGAGTCCTATGAGGAAAGCTTGGAGGAGCTGGGCATATTTAGTCTGGAAAGCAGACGACTGAGAGGTGATATGATCACCATCTTCAAGTATTTGAAAAAGTTTCATATAGAGCAGTGGCCCCCAACCTTTTTGGCCCCAGGGCCTGGCCCCAGGGCTGGCCGGCCCACCACGGCCCCAGGGCTGGTAGAGTGGGGGCACCCAATTCGGCCTCCCCCCACCCCTCCTGAGGTGGCTTCTCCCCCCCGTTTTCCTCCTCCTTTCTCCACCCCCTCCTGCACAGCCTCACTGGTCCACCCCCCCCTGTGCAGTCTCGCCGCCCCCCATTTTCACCATTTAAAGGCCGAGGAAGGGGCCCTGAAGCACTTCCCAGGCCGACCTCCCCCACCAATCACGTGATTTGCAGGAAAAATGGCAGCAGTGGCAGCAAGCGACCTGCTGAAAGAGCGGCGCTGCCCTTGCTGTGGTTTCCCCCGCTGATCAGGTGATCGGCAGGATGTGTGTGTGGTGGGCCTTGGAAGCACTTCACGGCCCCTTCCTCAGCCTTTAAATGGTGAAAATGGGGGGAGGAGGAGGTGCCGTGGGGGAGTGGCGAGGCTGCGCGAGGGGGCGGGGCAGGTGGCGAGGCATGACCCAGTGGGAAACAGGATGCAGACTGGTACTGGTCCGCGGCCCCGGGGTTGGGGACCCCTGGTTTACTGTGTGCTGCTTTTCCTGAGCAATGGGCCACAGTTTTCCTAGGCAGAGGCTGCTGGGTGGGAGGGACAGCTTAAGACAAAGGGGCATTCCTTCCTACCCAAAGTGAAGTTTTTAAAGTGACACTCTGATTTGCAGAGCCCATCTCTGTCCACAGTCTAGTCATCTAATCAGGAAGCCCAAAAAAGCTGTGGAAAGACAGGGCTGTCGACCTTCAGGTGAGGCCTGGAGAGCTCCCAGAATTACAACTGAATTCTAGACTGCAGAAATCAAATTCCCTGCAGAAAATGGCTGTTTTAGCAGGTGGACTCTGTGGTATTGTACTCCACTGATGCTCTACCTTTTGTGAAACCCCTCCCTAGGCTCTGCCTGAGAGCCAGTTGGGTGTAGTGGTTAAGTGTGCAGACTCTTATCTGGGAGAACCGGGTTTGATTCCCCACTCCTCCACTTGCAGCTGCTGGAACAGCCTTGGGTCAGCCATAGCTATTGCAGGAGTTGTCCTTGAAAGGGCAGCTGCTGTGAGAGCCCTCTTAGCCCCACCCTCCTCACAGGGTGTCTGTTGTGAGGGGAGAAGATATACGAGATTGTAAGCCGCTCTCTGATTCAGAGAGAAGGTTGGGGTATAAATCTGCAGTCTTCTACCTGCACATCTCCCAGAATTGTGCGTGATAGGGTGGGGTATAAATTGAAATTAAATCTCCCAACCTAGAGCTGGAAACCAAGGGGTTTATTTTCCCCCCAGGTACTATTGGGGATGGGCACAATCTGCAGCTCATTTCAGTTTGTGGTGTGCCCTGTTCGTGAGCCATGAACCATCACAAACATTTGAGAGCTAAATGAACTGGTTCGGTTCATAAGATTTGTGAGGTGGTAGAACTCTCCCCCCACAAAGACACCATGCTAGAGACACCAAATTGGAAGGAGATCTATGGCTGAGGCTCCTCTACTTGCCCTCCAAATATGGTGAGGATTGGTTTTATGAGGTCCAAGTTATGGCTCACCCAAAGAAGGTGTCCTATCCACCATTGTTTCCAATGGATGGAAAATAACACCGCAATGGTGTTAGAAGCCCAGCAGAACAGAATCAAAGTCCCAGAGAATCTTTGCAGTAGAAACTGAAGGTGGGGGGCATTTCTGCAAGTTGAGCAGAACCAGTGCCATTGTGGTAGTGCAAACCCAACAGGACTAAGATCAAACCAGGAAATCTCTGCAGTAGAAACTGAAGGTAGGGGAACAAAATAGGAGTCGATTGCATCTTTAAGATCAACTTAGTTTTATTCAGAACGTAAGCTTTTGTGTGCATGCACACTTCTTCAGACGAGGAATGAGGAATGAGGGAGGCATTGTTGCAAACTGTCAAGTTCTGTGCAGCAATAATCAATTTCACCTCTTGGATGTAAATCAAATTAGACTTTATTATGAATGATATGCATGTTCACAGCAAAGACTGGCTTTGCTAAAACTGGTTGGCATTGGTCAGATCACAACTTTATATATTACAACAAACTGTTAATTGCATAGTATTTCAGGTGCACAAATTCTGGCAGGCTTAATATCCAAAGACAGACACCTAATCCAGCCCCCCCCCCCCCCCCCAGTTCACAGTCTTTTCTCAAAGCAAAAGTTGGAAACTCCAGTTGGTGAGATAACTGGTGACCTTCACATCTCTCAAAAGAATGCATGTTGTTGGCTTGGGTAGAATGGTTATTTATAGATAGTTACAAAAGTACAGATAAAGGCAATGCAAAACATGTACAGACTTCAGGCATTATATATCGTAAAGATGAAAACAGGTCTCTATAAACCCACACAAGCATGGCAAAATGTAGTTCTTGACACAGGCTCAGCAGAACCAGTGTACTAGTGCCCAGCAGCAGAACCCTGTGCCAATGTAGCAATGCCAGCTCAACAGGACTGATTTCAAGCACAGAATCGCAATCCAAGCAAAGGGAAGGGGGGCTGTAAGGACAGCACTACCAGTGCAATGTACACGTGCACAGCTGAGGCCATTGCCAATGTGACAATGCCAGCTCACACAATCAAAGCAGGGGAGGGGGTGTTGGGAGCCCAAAATAACCAGTACAATGTACAGACTGCCCATAGTACCAGTGTCATCACAGAGTGCCCAGCAGAACCCAGTGCCAATGTGGCAGTGCCAGCTCAATCACAATCCAGGTGGGGTGGTTTAGAAATCCACTTGGTCACGATAGCAGTCCTCCTCATCTGTATGGTGACTGCCAATCAACTCAAGTGTCACAACCTGGTTCCACAGACTCAGTCTCCTCGGAGGTTGAGGGCTCCAGGGGAGGTTTGTCCACAGGCCTCAGAACCCAGGAGGGGGTGGTTCCAGTTCCAGTGTTCCCCCTCTCCTGATACAAACTCTCAGCCACTCAGCTCTTTCTCACTTTGGCAGCTCTGGGATGCACAAACCTCTTTTACACTCCCTGTTCCTTTGGGTTATCAGAACTGATATGCAGAAAGGCCAGGTATCCCCAGCCTCCCAGGACTGACTTGTTGAAGCGGGTGGGTGGGAGGCCAGCTTTGCCTCCTTTCATGGAGACTCTTGTTCTTTGGGGGACTCTGGCACCTGTAGCAAGTCTCAAGAGGGATCTCAAGAGGGAGCATGTTCTGGTCGAGGCTAGCAGCTGTCTGGGGGGGGGGGGCAGGGATTGCCAGGAGATGTTGAGGTGAGCCTAAATCTCTCAGGGGCATACTGGGAGAGGTGGTCCTGCAGATCTGTTGTTTCCTGATCATGGAGGGCTGTAAAGGTGATGTTGAACCTGATCTGGCACTCCATCAGGGGCCAGTGCAATTGGCAGAGTACCTGCACAGATGTCACAGTTAGGAGGCGCACTGCTGCATTTTCAAGCAGCTGGAGTTTCTGTGTAAGATTTAAGGATAGCTCTGCGTAGAAGACCTCCAGCAGTCCAACCTGGAGGTGACTACTGAACATAAGAGAAGCCATGTTGGATCAGGCCAATGGCCCATCCAGTCCAACACTTTGTGTCACACAGTGGCCAAAAAAACTAGGTGCCATCAGGAAGTCCACTAGTGTGACCAGGGCACTAGAAGACCTCCCACTGTTGCCCCCCCCCAGCAAGCACTAAGAATGCAGAGCATCACTTGCCCCAGACAGAGTTCCATCTATACCCTGTGGCTAATAGCCACTGATGGACCTCTGCTGCATTTAAAAAGTGTGTGTATGGCACACACTACTTCTATTGCTTGGTTGGTTTTTTAAAAAAAATTACATCCCACAGAATTGGAGCAACTTCCAGATTTCTTTTGAAAGGCTGGGGTTTAATAATGAAATGCTTTCTACGATGAGAGAGACCAAATGATTTCTAAATCCCGTCTTTCTCCCAAGTGGGGGCATTCTCTTCTATTCAATTTTTTTTTTGCATGGATCAGAGTGGCTAGGTCATGGGAGGAGAGATAAGGAAGCAGTTGCCCGACCAGCTGAAGAGGATAAAAGGCTGATCTGGCAACAGCCACGATTTGGGCTTCCATGGGAAGCAAGACATCCAGGATCAGGTCTAGACACCTCACCATCAGCGTTGGTGTTAACACCTGTTGAGGGGTTGGAGTCAGATTCCCGATCCCACCCACCCCAACCCAGGGACAGGACCTCCATCTTTGATGGATTTAGCTTTGGTCGACTCTGCTGTGACCAGCCAGCCATGAAGTAGCGCTCCTACTCAGCAGTTAGACCTCCAGCCATCATCCCCTGGCTTCCCGGCAGGAGGCTGGTCTAGAAACCCTGACAGGAGGGGCACTCTTCATTAATCTTAACAAAATTGGAAGCAAGTCACTCTTGCCCCTAATTCACGAGAGGCTGCCACCAGACTTGTTTTGGGTCCAGGAATGCAGAGTGCAAGCCCAGCCTGCTTCCTCTGGGACATCAACCAGGAGTACAGGCTTTTATCTCGAGAGCCAAAAATACCCCCCCCCCCCGGCACATGCACTGTTTAGTAGGGCCAAAAGGCAACTGGAAAGTTTCTGCATACCCCAGACAAACACACTACTCAAAAATACTGGGGAAAGGGTTATTTATGGTGCAAAGCCCTACCAACATACTATGTGAACAGAAAATTTGAAAAAGGACATTTAATTCTCTCTGGACTGGTCACAAGAACTTCAGTCTTCAAATCCAATGAAGACAAAAAACTTCAAGCCTCTCAGTCTGATGTTCTGTTGGCCTTGATAAGGGGTTTTTACTCTTAGGACCTAAACTGGAAGCTGCATATCTGATGATCAATATCCTATTCCGTTATAAGCATTAGCCTATGCCTCTTTTACAAAATAGGGTGAGAGAGTAATTTTTAGAAAGAAATTTAAAAAATAATTTTTTAGATTGGGAGGAATTATGTTTCAGCAATAAGAATCTCTTTTTGAAAGCAACCTGGTTCAAAGCAGAATCTGGGATTAATGCAAATGCAAAATCTCAGAACTGAACGGATGACCTTGTTAAGGCTGCTGGTCATAGTACCTCAGGAAGGGAACAGCCGTTTTGGAAAAACTACAGAAGAGGGATTAGAGCTGGAGCATCTTTCCTAGGAAGAAAGTGTGTCTTCAGTCTAGAAAAATGATGGCGTGGTGGAGATTGCGACAGATGTTTATAAAAAATTTTCTTGGGTAGAGAAAGTGGATAGAAATTATTACCCTTGTTCTGTATTACTTAGAACTTGTTGTCACCCAATAAAGCTAAAGGAGAACAAGTTCAGGACAGACAAAAGGAAATGTTTTTTTATTCACCTAGTAATAAAACTGACACTTGCTGCCACTGGGTGCAGTGATGGACATGAGAACAGACAGCTTTTAGGAGAGGGTGATGCAGATACTTGGAGGAAGCATCCAACACTGGCTGCTAGCCATGGGAACTAAAGGGAATCTCCACATTCAGTTGCAGACACTTCTGCTACTCCCCGGAGCAGCCATGCCATGGAGGGGTCCTGGAGGCGGCTGTCACTGCTTTCTCCGGCCACTGATTCTAGTCCTGGGGCTGCCATTCTGCCCTGCAACCCTTCATCCAGTCCCAGAAGGCGTCTCCCCCACCAAGCGCTGTCATTCCATAGCGGGGAGAGAGGAGCTGTCTCTGCAGCCGCAAAGCCCTGAGTCTACTCCTGGGAACTGCCATCCCGCCCTGCAGCGGCCTGTCCCTCCAGTCCCAGGAGGCGTCTCTCCTCCCAAGGGCTGTCATTCCATTGTGCGGGTGTGGGGAGAGGAGAGGGGCTGCCATCGCAGCCGCAGAGCCCAGCGTCTATTCCCGGGGGCTGCCATCCCTCCCAGGACGGCTTCTGCCATGCCTCCCGTCGAGGCCGCCTTTGCTGGGGGGAGGGGAGGGGAGGGGAGGGGAGGGGAGGGGAGGGGAGGGGAGGGGAGGATCTCTCCTCCTGCTGCGGCGCTTCCTGTCCCGCCCACAGGAAGAGGCAGGCCCAGGCGGCCCGGCCAGAAGCGCTTCCGGGGCCGCGCCGGGCGACGAGGAGGAGGAAGAGGAAGAGGAAGAGGCGGCGGCGGCGGCGGCGGCCTGAGGTGGGTGAGGGGGGGGGGGTCGGAGGGGCGCGGGAGGAGAGGCTGCCTTTGGGGGGATCTGCAGGGGGCTGCCTGCCGCGTCTCTGTGCGAGTCACAGGGTCATAGCGTTGGGAGGGGTCTCGGCAGGGACTTCACAAATCCCCCCCCCCCCACGACGCCCAGAAGACGGCTAGAAAGGCCCCTCCAGGACCCTGGCCTGCAGAAAATGGCTGCCTGACCCCATGTGGGACCACGAGGGCCAAGCCCTCCTCTCAAGATCTGCCTCCTGCACAGAGCGCCATCTCCCGAGGAAGCCTGTCCCACTGAGGATCCGCTCTCACGGTCAGGAAGTTCTTCCTCCTGTTGAGCCAGAAGCTCTTTTGATTTCATTCCAACCCACTGGTTCTGGTCCTACCCTCTGGGGCCACAGAAAGCAATTCTGCACCATTCTCTAGTCTAGATGACAGCCCTTCAAGTGCATGAAGATGGCGATCCTATCACCTCCTCTCCAGGCTAAACATGCCCAGCTCCTCATGGGACTTGGTCTCCAGACCCCTCACTATCTTTGCTGCTCTCTTCTGGATGTGGTCCAGCTTGTCGATATCCTTTTTAAATTGTGGTGCCCAAAACTGAACACAGTACTCTAGGTGAGGTCTGACCAGAACACGGTAAAGTGATTCTGTTGATACAGCCCACAGTCACATTGGCGTTTCTTAGCTGCTGCATCACACTCCTGACTCAAATTCAGTTTATGGTCCACTATGACCTCTGGATCATTTCCCCACATACTACTGGCAAGGCATGCCTCCCCATCCTATAATTATGCGTTGGATTTTTCCAACCTTAAATGCAGAACTTTACATTGATCCCTGTTAAAGTTCATTTTATTTGTTTTAGCCCAGTTTTCCAGCCTGTCAAGATAATCCCGTATCCTGACTCTGTCTTCTACTGTATTGGCAACCCCTCCCAATTTAGTATCATCTGCAAATTTAATAAGCATTCAGTTTCCTCTATTCCTTCATCCAGATCATATATAGAGATATTAAAACAGGTCCCAGGACAGATCCTTTAGTCACTGGGCTTGCTGCTGGCCCTCCGTGTTTTGGGGAGGAGAGGTAGGGCTTCTGCCACGACTCTGCCCGTGAGGAGACAGTTCAGAGGCTGGCAGCTGTGGAGATGACTGGACCACTGGGGATGTGTGTGTGTGTGTGGGGGGGGGAGGTTTTTGTGAAGTTCCTGTGCTGTGCAGAGGGTTGGACCAGATGACCCTTCCAACTATGATTCTGTTGAATAATTCTGCCACCCCACCTCCCCTGTAGAAACATGCACATCAGCCCTTCTCAACTGAAGTTGACTTTCAGAGATGACATTTCCAAACCCAGAGCTTTGCCAGAAAAAGTGTGTGTCTGGGGGGGGGGGGGGCAGATTTCACTGAATTCCGCATCTGAGAGATTCTGCAGTCTCAGGACATAGCTGGCTCAGGTAGATCCTGTTAAGTGTGCAACACCAGATTTTACTAGACCTTCTCTCAAGACATGCAGTCTGATAGATAACTGTTTTCACAGTGGGTACTGCAGCAACTTTGGGGCATTGTTCTTTGTGCTGAGAGCTTGCCTGGCAGAGCATCGACCTTTCATAACTCATTCTAACAGTAAGCCACACAGCTCTTCATTGTGGCTGGCCTGTTCAGGGCTGTAGAAAGCCAAAAATTGGGAAGAATTCAATGAGTTGGATGCTTTTTCAAGCCCTGCATGTCTAACATCCCTAAGAATGCCCTGGGTCAGCTGCAGAGCCTGCATTAGTCAAGCTACATCCCATCATAGCTCAGTGGGTACTTGCAGGTCTGTGTTTTTTTTTTTTTTGGCCTTGTACCCACACATACTGGGACTGTATGCGGAATTCTGACTTTGTTTGGTTTTGGATGGGCTTATGCTGGACTAATTCTGCATGGGATCACACTGATGTGTCCAAAAAGGATGTCATTTGAACACAGTGCCTGCATATAACAAGATCTGAAGTATGTAGCATCAGCTTGTAGAGTGGGCCTAGGAAACAGCTGAAGGATTGGGAATTATTTCTCTTAGTCCCCTGAATGACTATCTCCTAACAATGGGGGGAAATTTTCCAAATATACTGGAAATGACCAAGAGGTGACCGGATGTTCCATTAATTAATATCATTTGTCTGAGGTGGATTTCTGTTGCCTCCCCATAATCCACCCTCAGTTATAAATTCATGATCTATCTCCAGACCTGCCCGGTTTGTTTAATGGAAGGCAATCCTTGGCAGGGGCTGTGGTCTTCCTGGATAGTTCCATGCAGCGTCTCGCAGTCTGGTGGCACTGAAGAAGAAGAAGACGGAGCAGAGCAATATCACTCAGAATTTAGGCTGTATTTGCAAATACATATTTTAAATGAATGTAATAGAGCTTGGAGTCAATGCTTTTTGGTTTTGCTTGCTGCCCACCCATGATCTCTGATCCCCTCCCCTCCCCACCCCCCGTTGTCTTCCAAGTCCTCTGTGCATGCCAGAAATTTATCATGATGCCTTGGGGTTTGAAGTCAAAGCACCAAGTGAGTTTCTCACACTTTTTCTGTTGGCTACAGAGTCCAGTAGTCGTGACACCAGACCTTTTCTCCACTCTCTGACTAGGGAAGACATAATGACTAGACCTGTGCAGAGCAGGTGCGGCCAAAGGTCCCAGATTACATCCCTGATTTATCCCAAGGCCTCTGCCAAACTTGTTGGGCGACTGTGGACAGAGATGGTCCAATACCATCCTCCATAGCAGGAAGTTTCATGCGCTGACATAAATAGCTAGGTCTGCTGGACACCTGCATTTTTGGAAATTTAAAAAACAAACAAACCTGGGGATGTGTCTAGTGGATTGAATTTGTGAATTAGTAAACTCTTAAATCCTGGAAAAGTTTATACCGTGCAATAGACCAAGGGAAGGTTTAGCATGTTCAATATGGATGTAACCCATGATGAATGTGCATTATCCCAGCTCTGGATAAAACTGGTAACCCACTTTAATTCTATACATATAATCTGAAAATAGCAATCAAATGAAATATTCAGTCCATAGTCTGGTATTCATTTTTCTCATAGAGAGGGTTTGAATCCTGCAGAGAACATAGAGAAACTTAGTGCGAAGAGGAGAAAAGCTAGACCAAGCTTATGTACTTCACTTATGGACATAGTGGGAATATAGGATAACAATTTTACATACTGAATTAAATAAATATCCTGGGTAATTCAACTGATTAGCCTTCATTACTGATTTATACATAATTCTTCTGAACGTGTGTTGTTGATGTTTTCTGTTTATTTTGCTTTGGTATAACAAACTGAAAACTTTTGAAAGTAAAGAGTTGTGGCATGTCAAAATTGGCTTATTCCAAATCCCGCTGTTCAAGTTGATGCACCATTATGCTTATGTAACAAGCCATGATTTTCTTAATGCTCAGTTTCTTAGTGTTTCAAATCTACACTAATTTATACTCTATCAGATGACATTCTGTCCATAACCATCAGCTGTTCTTTGTAGTCCTGTCCATTTTAAGTTGATCAAGACTGAGCTTGTGATGCTGTTCCGTTGATCAATGGACCTGTTTGTTTTGTGATTTGTCTTCCAGTCTAGGCAAATATATCATTATGGCAGCGGATTCTATGGAAATTGATGATGGTCTGTACAGGTAAAACTCATGAAATCTTAGTCTATGATAGATGTGTTTTCCTAATAGGGTGGATTTGACTTGCTTTTCATTGAAACGGGAGTTTCATGTGGACTAATATGGAATACGCCTGGTTACTGCGATGCATGCCCTTTTCAAGGAAGGAGATGGTGGTTAGACTTTTAAGAGGGGGAGCCATTTTGCTCTTTTGTGCCTTTGAAACAGTCAGTGGGAAGGCGCAGAACTGAACAGCAAATTCATCGAGTGCCTGGAATGTAAGGACTGCTTGGGTGGTTGTGACCACACTCTCTGAAGCTTTGCCGAAGGAATCCTTCTTTCTTTTGGGCTGTCTTCAATGAATTATTTCCTTCCTTAGGAATAAGACCTAGCCTGCCCCGTGCAGACATAATGACTCTTGTCTCCTAACTGTGGTTTGCTTGCATACGGCCCCTCCCACTTGCAGTTGTGGAGGGAGGAGCCAGGAGACCTGGAAATTAACTCCTGGCATGAAGTCTGGAAGCCCAGCCGTACATTCCACGTGTGCACATGCCCCGATGTTGCCTGAGTTGCTGTGATGTTGCAGCATGCTTTTGAGGGAAACAGGCCCAGAGAAAGACACGCATCCCTTGAGTATTCTCACTGAATGGGACATGCATGATCCTGACCCAAGGGCCAGGGGGCTTCCTCTTCTCTGCAGTGCTGTCCCGGCTGCTCAGCTTTCAAGCATGACGGTTTTCACTGATTGTGATCTCTCCCCAGAGGAGGTCTTCACTGGGTACACCCTGAAAGCTTCCCATGCGCAATCCAAGGTATGTGATTGCGGCCGATGTCTCCTGCCCCTTAGCAGCACTGACCCCCTGTCCTTTGACCTGGTCTTCTGAGAATATCAAGAAATAAATTGTTCTCATGTCTGTCAGGAGACGATGGAAGACCAAGTTGTTAAGGAGAGCAGCTGAAGGTGGTTCGTAGGAAAGGACACGGTCCCTTTTTTCTTGCCCTGGCTCTCGGTTCTTAGGGGACTCTTCTTGACTTTTTAAAATGTTGTTGTGAGTTGCTTTGGGTCCCTTTGGGAGAAAAGCAGGATAGAAATATTTTAAATAATACCAATTACATCTTTCCATTGCCTTTCCAGAGCCAACTGTGGCACCAGTGTTCATGTTAAGTAGGGGTAGTGCCAAAGGAAAGTTTGCTACAGGAGGATAAACCATGTTGGACTTTATATTTCTGACCAAGGCTTTTTTGTAGCAGGGACTCCTTTGCGTATAAGGCCCCCCCCACCCTGATGTAGCTAATCCTTCTGGAGTTTACACTAGGCCCTATACTCTTGGAGGAATGGCTACATCAGGGGTGTGTGGCCTAATATGCAAAGGAGTCCCTGCTACAAAAAAAGCTCTGTTTCTAACTAACCACAGAGACTGTTAACATTGGTGCACATGTGCAGAATCCCAGACTCACAGAGTGGAGCTTCTGCAGATTGGTTGAGATCCAATGGCATGTCGTGGTTAGAGCATTAGGCTAAGATCTGAGAGACCCAAGTTCAGATTCCACTCTGCTGTGGAGCTTGGTGGGTGATCTTAGCCAGTCATCTGCTGTCAACATAATCTACTTCACAGGGCTGTTCTGAGAGTAAAAAAGGGATGGGAAGAAATGCTTGCCACCCTGAACTCCTTGGATGAGCGCAGGATAACCATGGGGTAGGCTGAATGACTTGTATGCAAAGCTAATGTCATACCATGGTTAGTGCTGCAAAAGGGAAGGGGAAGATTCATTCATTAAAAATCTCTTATCATGGTTAAATGATCAGGAACATTATGTCTGCACTGGGCGATTGCCAGCTAACATATGGAGGACATAAAATATAGGAATAGGAGAATTGCTGTTTGCCATGGACATTGTGGAAGATGAGTGGGGGCCCACAAGATTTGTGGGGGAATCCTATCTCCCCTCCCCCTACTCTGTTGCTGAGCCCAGCAGCTTTCTGCGGCTTGCCCAGAGCAGCTCTGAGTGGGCCAGCGGAGACTCCCCTCCCCTGGCCCCCACTCTCTGGGGCTTGCCTCCCCTCACCCAGCTCTCTTAGAGTGGCAGTGGGGTGGTGGTGAGGGGACTCTGCTGGTTCTTCACTGCCAGGCCCAGTGAGGTTGTTGTGCTGCCAGGCTCAGCATGGCTTCTGGATCTGCACTTGCAGAGAACACTTTTTTTCTTTGTGGGGAATTTACCCCCCCCCCCCGCCCTTTAAAGTCAGATTTTTCTGCAAACCCTGAGTTAGCAGAAACATCTGTTGAGCCTCTGTGTGGATTTAGGTATCCACAGATGGGGGCCACGGGTGGCTATTAGAGCATTAGATGACAATTTGCATATTATTGTTTGTTGTATTATGTAAAACAAATTGGGGAACTCAAGTGTATTAAATTCATAATCTCGTTTTGGAAACTGGAAATTCCGTGGTCTGTTCTCAGAGCAACAGAGTGAGCCTTCTTTCTTTGGGGATGTTTTATTTTTAATGCCAAGCAGTTGGAGCAAGAGACCAGCAGGGAGGAGAGGGGGCTCATGCCTGGGGCAGCAGCTCGAGGGTTAGACAAGGATCTGGGAGGCCTCTGCCAAGGAAGCCTGGGGGCCTGGGGCCAGGCACACTCTCAGCCTCACCTGCCTCACAGGGTGGTGATTGTGAGGATAAAATGGAGGCAAAGAGAATAATGAAATCTTCAGCTGGAGTGACCTTGGGTCCGTCACATGTTCTCCCAGAGCTGTTCTTCTTAAGAGCAGTTTCTCAGAGCTCTCTCATCCCCACCTACCTCACAGGGTGTCTGTTGTGGGGAGGGGAAGGGAAAGGAGATTGTATGCAGCTCTGAGACTCCGAGTGAAAGACAGGGTATAAATCCTCTTCCTCCTCCTTTGCCGCTCCCCCCATTGGGGAGAAAGGTGGGGTGTGAATGAAGAAATTAATGCTTTTTCCTCCCTCACATACCTACCAGCTCATCTGTTTCTATCTGCAGGAGGAAACAAGAGGGTGTACCTGATTATGTGTCCTATTTGGTCTGGTTGTAGTTTAAAATAACTAGTTCAGCCAGAGAGGACAGCTCTGCCAAGGGTTATGACCTCTGGCCTTTGCATGGGACCTCTTTGGATCTGCATATCAGATCAAGGAGACAAGCTGTCTGTAAGTGGCCCCAAAATCCTTACTGACCAGAATGCTGGACTGGGTGGGCCTCTGAGAGGATCTTGCAAGGGGCTCCTGGAAACTGGAGGAGGGCATCCTGCTGCCTGGATCCCGTGAATTCTTGGCAGCTCTAGGAGGGCCTGGTGCTTGTAGGAAGGGCCGTGATTGGGAGGGACCAGGGCTGTGGTTAGGAGAACAGTGTCACAGTCCTTTTCATGGGCCTACAGCGGAAGGTGTGCCCAGAAGGTACGGACATTAAATAATCTAGTTCAAGACCATTGATTACTCTGACCGCTGTCCTGCAGACAGGCCTGCTTTGCGATCCCATAGAAGTCAAGGGGACTGAAGTGGTCGGTCTCAGCACAGCTGCAGGGGAGAGACTCAAAGCAGCACGAGGCAGATGCTGTGGAAAAGTGTGTTCCAGCATACCACAAGGGCAGCACTGCCGTGAGGTTGTACCAAGAGGGAATCTTTGTGCTCACTTCCATGCTGAGTCTGGACAGCTTGCAGGCTTCTCGGTCTCAAAGTGGTCTCATGTTGTCCGATTAGGTCCCCCTCCCCATTTTATCATCTTAGTCAAACATAAGCAATTAGAATAGTTTTCAAAAATACATTTTGTGACTACAGTTCTTTTATTTGCCTGTAGCCGACAGAGGTATGTCCTTGGAGACACAGCTATGCAGAAGATGGCCCAGTCGCGTGTCTTCTTGAGCGGAATGGGTGGTCTGGGAGTGGAGATCGGTAAGACTCAGAAGCTTGGATTACATTGTTCCTTAATGCATACTTTATGTGGAGCATGGTAAAAACATCTGCCTGATCTTAAGTTTACTGTGTGTAAAGCATATCTGTTTAAAACGACTTACAGGCTGCTTTGCCAGTTTGGTGTGTGGCTAAGTGCTGTTATCTGGGAGACCTGGGTTTGATTTTCCACTCCTCCACTTGCACCTGCTAGCATGGCCTTGGGTCAGCCATAGCTCTGGCAGAGGTTGTCCTTGAAAGGGCAGCTGCTGTGAGAGCCCTCTCAGGGTGTCTGTTGTGGGGGGGAAGGAAAAGGAGATTGTGACCGCTCTGAGATTCAGAGTATAGGGTGGGATATAAATCTAATATCAGTATCATCTCACAACAGGTAACCACATAATCACAATAAAAATCAAAACCCCAGTAGTGAAATCAGCTTCCAGTTACAAACAAGTATTAGAAGCACTTCAAATCTCATACACAGTTTCGCAAAACAAGAACTTCCCAGTCTAGCCTAGGAGCAACTTCTGCAACTTAATGGTGACAACGGAATTCCATAGTGAAGAGGCTGCTGTCAAAAGACCCTATTTTTCCTGCCACTCACGCTGCTTCAGGCAGCAGGGTTGCTTGGAGGAAGACTTCTGGTCCTTGGTGTGGGATAAAGGTGGCCCTAGAGCAATTCTCAGGCTAGTCCTGAGCAGAGTTATGGAAAGTGGTGAATTGAGACTGGGGTGACTCTCTGTGTCCTGGACTGGGCCTTGAGCAGTTTTCTAGGACTGTAAGAACCAGCCCCCCCCCCATTTCAATGTCAGGTTAATTTTCAGCCTTCAGGGTTGTGTGTTTCAAGCAGTGGGCTGGCAAAACGAGGGAGGGAAATCTGGCTGTGTCCCCCTCCCCCTCCCCGTGGGCTCCTTCCTCCCCTTGGATGCCCAGATGACTGGGGCTCTGCAGTTCGCGTGTTGCTGTTGCTGCCGCCTCAGGGCCTGATCTCAAGAGAGCTCAGCTGGCATTGCTGTGTTGGAGTGGAGGAGGGGTCTGTGCCGGATAGGCCCGGCCACTCTGGTTTGGGGAGGCAGGGAAAACAAGATTTCAAATTTTTCTTCAAGCCTATTGCCGAAGACTTTACTACAGATCACAGCAATAGCATCATTTCTGTGGTTACTTTATAATTTAAATAACAGTGGAGTGATTGAGTGTGGACCGTTCTTCTGGGATGAGGGCTAACAGTCTGAAACTTAATCTCAACAAAATGGCGGAGGAAGAATTGTTCACCATTTGAGGTCTCTCCCGTTCTGAGGGGGGCTGCACTCCCCCTAAAGGAGCAGGGGTGTGGCTGGTGCTGCTGGCCTGGGGCACCGTTTGTCAACTCTGGCTGTTGAGCCTGCACTGGGCTTTCCTGGGCAAAAAGATATGGTAACATTTAGATTAGGCTGTTGCAATGCGCTTCACATGGGGCTGCCCTTGAAGAGTGTCTGGAAGCTGCAACTGGGGAGGCCTGCAGCTGTGGCCAGTTTGTGATTGGAGTGGATCGAAGGGACCATATCAACCCACTCCTTTCCCACCCAGACCGGCTCCTAATTTGCTTCTTGGCCCAATTGAAGTTGGTGTTGACCTTGAAAGCCATCTACAACAGGGAGGCAGGCAGCGTACCTTAAGACTGGCAACCTTTGCTGCTTTGTGTGGCATTCTCTGATTGGCCCTCTTTCCTGTTCATGTGTCTGTGTTGATTTGTATTACTTCATTGTTTTGCATTGTTATGTTATGTATTTTAAAGCTTGTTTGAATGCTTTTTTTGCTTGTTTGCTGCCTTGGGGGCCCCAAGTTGAGTAGTAGCAGGCCCGTAGGTATGGAGGGCAGTGGTGGAGGGGCCCTACTCCCAACTTCCAGCCTGCCCCCCCCCCCCACTTGGGGCCCTGACCTTCCATCACTCCCTCCGCCACTTGAGGACTGCAGTGGCTGCCACCACTCCCTCCCTCCTTCAAGCAGAAAGGGCTCACTGATCAGCTGATTGGCAGGGCCTTTAATTTGAATGGCAGGGGAGGGAGGGGCGGCAAAGTTGCAGGTTGGTGGTGGGGAGGTTGTGATGTGGCTGGCTGCCAGCAATCGGGGGGGGGGAGAGATGGGGAGGGTGGCTGGGAGAGGGGTGGGAAGGGAAGGCCATGGGGCAGCTGCGGGGAGGGAGGAGGGAGGCCATAGGGAGGTGAGCCAGCAGCCCTTGGGGATCCTTCCTCCTCAAGGGGTGGAGCGGAGGGAAGGCAGCGGGGGCTGTGGGGGGAGCCGCTAACTACCCTCTAAAAGAGTAAAGGCCCCCTGATTTTTCAAATCCTGGCTATGGACCTGGGTAGTAGGAGGGCATAAAAATGTTTTAAATAAATAAAACTGTATAAGAACGTCATGTTGTTTATTTTTGTTCTCAGCTAAGAACATCGCTCTTGCAGGGATAAAGGTAAGAGGAAGGGTTTCATTCTAAGATAAATTGTTTTAAGACAGGTAGTCCTGTTCCCTTCAATAATTTAGAGCAGGGGTGGCCAACGGTATCTCCTCAGATGTTTTTTTGCTGTCAACTCCCATCAGCCCCAGCCAACATGGCCAATGGCTGGGGCTGATGGAAGTTGTAGGCAAAAAACATCTGGAGAGCTACCGTTGGCCACCCCTGATTTAGAGTCCTTACATGGATCTGAGCAGCTCGAACCATTAAGAGCTGCTGGGGTGGGCCCCCCATCTGCCTTTGCCAGGCTCCACCCCTCTCCTCTCCCAGGGAGACTGCAGCTCCTGTCCCCAAGTCCTTTCAGCAGCTCTGTGAGGCCAGTAAAACATTAAATGAACGTCTTGCTCCTAATTGGAAAGTGCAGTACTTCATCAGACGCATCGGTTTGAAACATGCGATGCAGTCACATTGTATGGTGCCACCTTCCTAAGTACTTCCCTGCTGAAGCGTATCAGATAATTGGTTATTTGGGCTCTTGTGGCAGAAAGCGGAGGAGGGCAGCACCTCTGGCCCTCTAGGATTTGCAGCAACTTCTCTTGAGGCGGCACAAAGCGGGGGTGGCTGCCTGCATTCCTGAGCAGTGTTGCTTTTATTTCTTCACTTATGAACCTCCTGGGGTGTCTCTCCAGAGACCCTGCCTGAGGTGGCTTATGAAGTTAAATGGAAGAGTGATAAGAACACAGTCCCATGTCATACTTATCTAGGACCGACTCAAATCACACAGAACAGTGCATAAGCTTGAGGTTCAGCAGGCTGGATGTTAGGATTTTTTTTTTACAAAGGGGTGGGGAAGAAAGGCGAATTCTCAGGCCATGAGCTGAAGACCCCCTCCTGTGGCAGCCTGGGGAGCTTGTCTGGCGTGAGGGAGCTGCCAGGTCAGTTCCTGCTGGCTGCCCTTTCATCACTGAGAAAGCATTTGGCCTCTCCTGTGCCAGGAATGCTGGGATGCTCCATGATGCCAGCAGCATTCAAAATCTGCATGCCCTGCTCAGCTGGACGCACAGACAAGTCTGGTGATCTCCCCCCCTCCCCCCTTCCTTTCTGTAACATCCAGCTGGGAGAAGAGTCCCAGTGAGCTGGAGAGTTTGGGCAATGTTTTGTGTCATTTAGCTTGGTCCTGATAAAATACACTCTATGGACTGTGTTCTTGGTTTTGAAGTTTGAATTTTACTTTCAGACCCAAACTGCTGCCCACAACTTTTTGTCTTCTTTGAGCATATAACGGTGGTGGTGGTGCTGTCATATCACAGCTAGTTGGCAACAGCCCTGTAGGGTTTCCAGGGCAAGAGAGGTTCAGAGGTGGGTTTGCCCTTGCCTGCCTCTGGACTTCCCTGGTCTCCCATCCCAGTGCTTGGCTTCTGAGACATGATGGCCCCAGGCTAGCCTGCACTGTCCCGATTGGCCTAGCCTGGGCCATCCAGGGCAGGGAGAGCGTAACATAAGAGTAGTATAATTGATGTTAAGGAGGTCTAAGCATTGAGCAAACCTGTGCTGTGTCTTGAATTGCCTAGGAGAAAGGGGTGCCTGGAAGGCTATCATGGAGGAGTGTCTTTATAATAGAGAGATGGAGTCCCTTGAGAATTGCAGGTTCCAGCATGGTGACCTTCCACCATTGCAGCTTCCACCATGGTGACCTCACACAGAATTGACTGATGTCCCACCTTTTCCCACTCCTTATTTACATCACTGGCTGGGGAGGGAGGGGGGAGGGGGGACACAAGGAAGCACCAGTGGGGAGGATGTGTGAGAGGGGAGCGCCAGACATCTGGCCTTGGCAGCTGTTAGGAGATGACTCACCATTGCAAAAGAACTGCAAGACTGAATTGTTCAAGATGAGCTTTGGCAGAGATTAACTAAGGAGGACGTTGGGGTTAATCTGTTCATATGGCTTAGTATTTGTAATTAATATTTTTTAAAAAATTAAAAAATGTAAAGAGAAAAAAACAGAACTGTTTAAAATAAACAAAACTGTTAAATGTAGTTGTCCCAGTATACGCTATAAAGCCTGTACTGTACACACTTGTCATTTTATACAATTGCTATTCAAACTTTAATCTTGTTTTCTTGATACTTTCTGAAGGCTCTCACTGTCCATGATACCCAGCAGTGCAAGGCATGGGATTTAGGAACAAACTTCTTCGTTCATGAAGATGATGTTCTAAATCACAGAAACAGGTTTGTACAATTTTTGCACTGCCATGTGGAAGCAGAGAACATGTTTGCTTTTGTATCTATTGCAAGAATAACTGGCACCACTGTATTGCAGGTTTGTGGGATTCCTTTCTCTCTACCCCCTGTTTTCTATGCATTCAGTGGGGTGCTGAAACCTGGCCTGTTTCAAGTAGTAAACTTCATTGCTATAGGAAATAACTGTAATCAACATCTTACTGCTTTTATATTGCATATCAGCAAAAACAAATGATAAAGACTGGAATCAGAAGAGCTTGCTCTAGCATAGAGTGCTTGGGCATCTCCAGTGCAATTCAGACTTTTCCTTTTAACAGCAGGCAGCCCTCCATAGCACAACTTGCTATTGAAAATCCTGAGTTTATTTTGCTATAAGGTGCCATGCGCTACTGTCTAGAAACACAAATCCAGAGTTCCGGGCTGTGGGAACCAGGGAGGACTGTGAGGAACTCTGGAGGGATCTGTTGAGGCTGGCTAGTGGCGTCAGTGTGGCAAATGAGGTTCACCATGGACAGGTGGAAAGTAATGCATATTGGAGCCAAAAATCCTAACTATAAATATATGTTGATGGGGTCTGAACTGGTGGACACTGAGAAAGAGAGAGATCTTGGAGTCATGGTGGAGAACTCACTGAAAATGTTGACTCATAGTGTGACTGCAATAGAAAAATGCTGTGCTGGGGATTATAAGAAACAAATCAGCTGGTATAATGCTCCTGATGGTGCAGCCTCATTTGGAGTACTGTGTACAGTTCTGGCCACTCCACCTCAAAAAAGACATTATAGCATTGGAAAAAGTGTAGATAAGGGCAACCAAAATGATTAAGGAGATGGAACACTTTCCCTGTGAAGGAAGGTTAAAATGCTTGGGGCTCTTCAGTTTAGAGGAACGACGACAGGGGGGTTACATGATGGAAGTTTACAAAATTATGCATGGAATAGAAAAGGCAGAAAGTGAAGTGTTTTTATTTTTTTCTCATAATACAAGAACTCAATCAAATCAATGAGTAGTAGGTTTAGAACAGCTGAAAGGGAGTCCTTCATCACCCAAAGAGTAATTAAGGTTTGAAATTACAGCTGCAGGAAGTTGCAGTGGCTACAGGTATAGACAGCTTTAAGAGGGGATTGGAGAAACATATGGAGCAGTGATCCATCAGTGGCTATTAGCCAAAAGTTGGAACACTGTCTGGGGCAGTGATACTCTCTATTCTTGGTGCTTGGGGGGCCACAGTGGGAGGGCTTCTGGAGTTCTGGCCCCACTGGTGGACAACCTGATGGCACCTGGGTTTTGGCCACTGTGTGACATAGAGTATTGGACTAGATGGGCCATTGTCCCAATCAAACAAGGCTTCTGTTATGTTCTTCTGCAGTTCTTTGGATCCCAACCTAAACTTGGTACAGTTGTTCCAATAAGTAGGTACAATTGTTCCAATAAATACAGTAAGTAGGTTTTGAGAGGGATAGAATTTTAGAGAGTGCTTGTTGAACTTCAGACAGAATGTTTTAATAAATCAGTTTCATAGAATCATAGAGTTGGAAGGGACTTCTAAGATCATCTAGTCCAACCCCCTGCACAATGCAGGAAACCCACAAACATTTCCCCCTAAATTTCCTTTTTTAAAGACTAGTGGTGCTGTAGAAAGTTTCCTGTGCCCAGTTCTTATTGTGGGGTTGTAAACTGTGATCTGCCTCAGACTGGCTGAGTTCACTGAACTGACACATTGGACAGGTTGGTAATCTATCCGGAAACTGTATGTATGTATGTATTTATTTATTTAGATTTATATCCCGCCCTACCCCACCGAAGTGGGCTCAGGGCGGCTTACAACACAAAACTCTAACAATAAATCAGCTTAAAATACATTAATAATTAATACAGTAAAATACATAAAAACACATTTATCAATATACCATGCTACATCTTCCCTAAAAGTCGGTTCTTCAAGTATTCCAGTGTTCAGATATGCTGATGCTCATTAATTTGGATAACTGTATTTCAGGGCAGAGACGGTGCTTCCTCGCATTGCAGAGTTGAACCCTTATGTCCAGGTGATGTCATCAACGACCCCATTAAATGAGATGACAGACCTCTCTTTCCTCCGACAGTACCAGGTATGTTTGGAATCTCTGTAGGATCTTTGGTGGCCTGCATGCTGCGCTCACCTTGGTAGTCCACCGTTACTTACTCTCGTGGCAGGCAGAGAGGACTCGGAGAGAGCCGCCCCTTGCTGTGTGGCTCAGGTTTTGTGGACAATTGAACACTGCAAGGACATCTGTTGAGCCAGTCACTGGTTAGGTAACCAAGGAAGTCTTGGTCCACAAAGAGGAATAAGAATGAGAGGGGAAAGGATCTAGATCAAGGGTGTCAAACATGCGGTCCGGGGGCCAAATCAGGCCCTTGGAGGGATCTTATCAGGCCCCCCTGAGCAACTGGCTGTCATCTGCTTTCTTCTCCCTCTCTCTTGCTTCCTTCTGCATCACAGCTTGCTTTGCCAGGCTTGTTCAATTGCACAGGAGCTTCAGAGCAAAGTCTCTGTTTTTCCCATTGGCTGAGGTTCCTCCCTTGGGGAGGAAGGAGGGAGGGAGAGCTTGCTTTGCCAGGCTTCTCAGTTGCGCAGAGGCTACTAAGCCAAGCCTCTCTTCTTTTTCTTGGCCTCCCCCTCCTGGCTCCTGGGGGAAGGAAGGAAAGAGACAGAACTTCCTTCTCCTTTGTCCCTTGATCCTATGGAGAGATACAAAGAAAGCACCTTTAAGACTAACGAGTGCTAATGTTTTAAGCATGTTTTTTAAAGTTTTTTTTTAAATCCTTAATTGTGTTTGTCTGTGTCCTTTATTCAGTTGCAATACAATACAAAACAATAACCTTTATCTCTGCTATCTGATCTTAAATAGGAACACACAGGGCCTGGCCTGACATGGCTCAGCCCAACAAGGCCTCATTTATGTCGAATCTGGCCCTCATAACAAATGAGTTCGACACCTCTCATCTAAATAGTGGGCCTCATCCATTGTCCAGTCTCCCAATTCCAGATGGCCTTTTAAATATGGAACTGGGCACCTGCCTGCTTAGTGGCTTCCTGGCCAGTGGAGGGCATCAGTCCGTGGCATGTGAGATGGGCAGAGGATCCGGAGGAGGGGGGTGGTGGGTAAGGAAGTGGGGATGGAGTTCAGCATACAAATGAGGACTCAAGGGGAGCAGCTACTACTGAACTTTCCCAGCCTCTTTCATACTCAAGAAAGGGAACAGAAATGTTTGGCTAATGCACTTAACATTTTATATAGTATCTGCTTGTGTTGAGAGACTTGATCATCAGAACAATATAGATTGTTGTTTGTGAGGTGCGGGTGTATTATTGTCAACATAGACTGTTAAATCTAAGAGTTTATTTCCTTAAACGGGCATTGGTAACAGGAGTTAACTGTGGAACTTTGCTTTTCAAAAGTGTGTCATAGTAACAGAGATGAAGCTGTCGGTACAGAAGAAGATCAATGACTTTTGCCATTCACAACACCCACCCATTAAGGTAATGCTGAATAATAGCGGTATTGGATCTCTCTCCCCTCCTCCCCCCCCATGTCTGGCTACTCTGGGAATTTTCCATAATCCCTATTACACCTTTTTATCTCTTCCCTCCATCTACAGATACAAAGTCTGCGAAGGTGGAGGGGAGGGTCACACAAAAATGAAGGGAGGGGATTCATTTCCCCATTTTCTTTCTAATGGCTTTTAAAAAAATTTCCTATTGGAAATTGGGTGAAAATTTGGAAAACATATAATGAAACTTTTCTTTTGATCGGTATGATGTTCTTTTCAAAATATGGTTTCAAAATTTAAAATTGCTGTATACTGTAAACACACACAGCACTTTAATTTTGTTGCTTGCTTCAGATTCCTCTGCAACATTTGGAAAAAACTTTTCAAACATAGGAGCTAATGTGCTGTTAGAGAAATATGTTGCAATCCATGCATGCCTTAAGCTTTCTGAGGTCCATGGAAATGAAATTTCAAATCAGATAATGATAGTACAACTCAGATGGTAGTGCCTTTGAAAGTTATATTGTGTATTGTTTCAATGATAACATGACTAATTTTGTCCACTGTTAACTGTATGTGATGGCAATACATGACTGGAAAGATATGCTATTGTAAAGTTGAAATCTGTATACCTTTAATGCTGTGGTCTGTTAGTGGGAGAGACAGATACTTGCTGCTGCTTACAACAGGTGTGCTAATCATAGGGTTTCTGCTAGTAATTAGCTGCTGCAGGATTTTGTATTGTTTCTGGCAAAGCTGACTGTGTGGCAAGGAGGAATCCAGCTGATGAAAGTTTCCCTTTGTTTATACACTTGTTGGTGGATACTGTTTTTAACACCAGTTTCCCTCCTGTTTTCCCAACTGGTTATCTTGGAGCGCAGCATCTTGCTATTCCATTTCTGAGTTTTGGTCTATTAGTAATTATTGTTTGAGTAAACTGGAGGCATTTATCCTGCACATATGGTATCACATGATTTATATCCCTCATTTCTGGGGCAGGGGAAGTGGTGGGGCCCAGCCTGCCCAAGCCCTGGGAGAAACGGACGAAGCAGCCCCCCAAGCTCCCAAGCCCCTGCCAAGTGAGGAGAGCAGCAGCCAGCCAGGCTGTGAGGTCATCTGCTGCTGCTTCCGTTGCTCTTCCCCAGGGCCAGGCAGGCTGCCTTTCCTTCGCTCTCTTCTCATTTGGGAGGGAGAGTCCAGAGTGGGCTGTGAGAGGTGGCCCTTTCTCAGGGTTTTTCACACCCAGTCTGTCCCTGTTCACAGGTTTTTTTCTGTGGATAAAATGGAGGAGAGGAAAATGAAGGAAGCTGCTTTAGGTCCCATTATGGGTAAACACAGGACAGAAATGAAGTAAGTAATAGATATAGCTGAAGATGAGGGGCAGATGAAAATTAGCTTGGTGTCTGGGTGGGAAGGAGAGAAGGAAGCAGAGGAGGGGGAGGATATGGGGGTTGCCAGGAGGAGGGAAAGAAGGAATGGGGTAGGGAAGGTGATAGAGGGGAAAATGAAGTCTCTCCTTACAAGTCTTTGCAGGTTGCCCACTGTTTACCTGAGCTCAGCCTGGCAACTGGCGCCACGCAACAGGGCCCGAGTTCTCCTGAGCAGAAGCTGCAATGAAAGGCAAGGAGGGAAAACTGAAGGCAGGGAGGCAGGAGAAGCTAGTGGGTGGGAGGGAGAGGAGAAGGCAGGAAAAGAGGAGAGGCCCTCAGGCTTTTGGTGAAGAGAAAGAGGAAGTACTGAGGAAGGGGGAAATGAGATACCCTCTGCAAGTTCTTGGGGTTCCCACTTGTATTTGTCAATTGCCAGGCAAGTGTATCAGCGCATTCACTTTTTGCTAGCAAACTGATACTCTCCCAGTGGCTCAGAAGCCACACGTGCCCCTTTGAGATGCCACCTGTGGCTCTTCTGAGCAGTGTTCCCCATGCGGCATCTGCCCCATAGGGCCAAGGCCATTGTCCACTGGGGATTGTGGTGGTCAGGTGGCTCCCACCTTGAAACAGCCACCTCCTGAGGGATTGGAGGCAGGTCAGCTGCAGACCTCCCTGAGCTGCAGGGCGTTCAGTGCCACAGCTGGGGGTAAAGGTCTCATCCTCTCCACTGTCCTTTGCAGCCTCTGCACTCAGGCTGGCCACAGAGGAGAGGGAGTAAAACCTCCCCTGTCACCACCACCAAGGTAAAGAGAAAGTGAGCCACGGTTGGAAGGGTGGGGGCTTGGCTCCCCTTTTCCCACAGCCAGCTCACTCTCCTTGGTGGTCTCCCTCATTCACCGAGTCCACTGTGCCTCCTCTGAGAAGAGAGCAGGGAGGCTGAGGGGAAAGTCGTACAGGAGTTGGCTGGCTGAGGAGTGGTGGAAAGGAACAACTCTGCACGTTCAGAGGCACTCAGGTACTCAGGAAAGGTTATGACTATATACTTGACATTAAGAGATGTGCCTTAGAGAATTGTGTGTGTGTGTTGGGTGCGCATACGGGGGTCAGATGGCTGCTTTGGTTGGTCATTGCAAATGTGGCTGCAGAGAGAGTCCCACTGCTCTTGCCAAGGGCTGACTGAGGGGTCCCTGAAAAGATCCACATGTCTTCTTTCCTCACAATGCCCTGGGCTTGTTGAAAGGAAGGTGCACTAAGATTAATGAAACCAGCAAGTAACCAGCAATGGCAGAGTTTCCATGTGGGAAAATAAACAAGTCGTGCTCACCGCTTATTTTGCTGTGTTTATGCCCCCTCCTCATTACAGTTGGCACCTTGCTTCCTTCACATTCCAACACTCACTTGATTTTTTGTGGCCTTAAAATATCAGAGGCTTTTGGTATGGAAATGCTTCAGGAGAAGGTTACACACTCTGTGAAGTGACAGCATGTGCAGTTTAGCACTGTAGATTTGTCATATTCCCACTCTGTCAGAGGGAGTGCTCTTGGGAGCTCTGGATTTCACTGTGATGCTGCCTGTCCATTCGTTCCCTCTTGCCTTCCAATGGCAACACATCTCCATACGAAGCTTGTGAGATGTTGATCCCAGTTGTGTTTTGTCTTTTTGGCAGTTCATCAGTGCAGATGTTTATGGCATCTGGGCACGCCTGTTCTGTGACTTCGGAGAAGAATTTGAAGTCCTGGACACCACAGGAGAGGAACCAAAAGAAATATTCATTTCAAATATAACGCAGGTGAGGAGAAATTTCAGCACTACCAGGACTCCGTAATTTTAGTTTTTCATTTAATGGTCTCTGTATTTACATGTCTGGTCTCACTTAAGGGCCAAACCCGAGGAGAAACGAGGAGATTTGTGTTCCCCCCCTTAAGTGGCCAATATGTGGGGCTCCAGTTTGGACTGGGGATCAGGACGGGGGGCTGAAACCTTCCACTAACATAAAACAGCCCCACAGAGTTGCTCTTTGCCCTCCTGGGACAAAGGCACCAGCCCCAGGCAGGAGATTTTCTTTCTCTGAGCTGTTCAGCATTTTCAGAGAATCATAACAAACAGAAATGATATTCTGTAATAGATTCTCAGATTTTCCTGGGTTGCATTATATGCATTCTGTTGTCTGATTGAAGTGATGTGTGGAGGGATGGAATTTTTATGGCATCTACTTTTCGGAAGGCTTGAGAATGAGTGTTCCTGTTGTGTTGGATAATTCTTCCTTCACCCTTCCTAATTTTTGTTGTATTACAATTTCAGTCCAATCCTGGTATCATCACTTGCTTGGACAATAATCCACATAAACTTGAAACTGGACAGTTCGTAGCTTTTCGGGAAATTAATGGCATGTCGTGTTTAAATGGATCTATGCATCAAATAACTGGTAAGTCCTTACTTCCTCCCTCCCCTCCCCTCCCCTCCCCTCCCCTCCCCTCCTCTCCCCTCTCCTCTCCTCTCCTCTCCTCTCCTCTCCTCTCCTCTCCTCTCCTCTCCTCTCCTCTCCTTTCCTTTCCTTTCCTTTCCTTTCCTTTCCTTTCCTTTCCTTTCCTTTCCTTTTTGAGACTAATTCGGTGGGAATATACTGAGAGGCCAGACTGAAAGTGCAACAGTTGTGGGGTATGAACAAGGATGTTCATTTTGAACTTTAGTATTTAGCAAAGCATGAGTCTGAACTTGCATTTATGAGAGCAGATTTCTAGTTCCTCCAGTGTACAAATGGGCTGGAAAGTCTGGTTGGGAGTTTTCTGTTTGAGTACTAAAGCCAGAGGGCAGATTCAGGAGGCTTCTACGAGGTCTCAGGGCAGACTTTCAGTGCCTTGCAAAGCCCCGCCCCACAATCAGCAGGAGTAGAATAAAACTGTGAAGCACGAGAGGCATCATTTGTATAAAGTATCCCTGTTGCAGGATGCAGAGACCTTGATGCAGACATGAGACTTGCTGGTACTTCCTGGGCTTTGCACCTACACAGAGCAGCTGTTTGGAAACTCCTAGTGCTGGCTTTGTGGTGCGAAGAGCTCGCTCTCAGGCTGCCCATGCTGTGTGGCAGAGGACTTGCGCCTTCCTTCTTGGTTGTTTTGCAGCTGTTTGGAACTCTCTAAGGCAGTCCTTTTCTCTCACTGGCCACTTCAAACAAAACAACCCCCTTCCTGCTCTAGCAGTTCCTGAAGTGCTGCTCTGCACAGGTGGAGAGCCCATCTGTATGAATGCCCAGGGCACCACTTGAAGAACAACAGTTGTAGCTGATCTGATTTTTCTTTAAACCCTAGAATGGCCAGCCCTCTGATGAGGCTCTATTCCTAGTGCCTCTTTACAAGTCAGCTAGAATTGTAGATGTATGAAATACAAGAGTGTTCCAGGTCAGGCCATAAGTTTGCTTCTTTAGCTACTTCGTTTCAGAAATTTTAGATTTCCTTTTCATTGTTTCTGTTTTTCAGTGCTATCACCTTATTCTTTCAGTATTGGAGATACTACTGATATGGAGCCTTACTTACATGGTGGTATAGCTGTCCAAGTAAAGACGCTTAAAACATTTCATTTCGTAAGTGTCCTGCTCCGCGATGAAAGTAATCAACATTGACATCCATTTAGAGTTGTAGTTTCCACTGAAGTCTGCAGACTAAACCAGTTTTGATTTGATGTATTAAAATGTGTCCAAGCCTCGCTTCTTGAAACTGGGAAAATACTTGCTTTTAAGAAGGTGCGGTACCAAAGAAAGTGGCAACACAGTATATAACAGAAGAAAAGCAACCAGCAACTGTGTACAAACCACACAATAAAAGATGTGAATCATATAAAGTTTCTCTTTGTTTGAAATAATACCAAAAACACGGTATACAAAAATATCACTAAGGAAAAGGACCCACAAGGCTCAAAAATCAGATGTCCAGAAACTGCTTAGTCCTTCACTCCTTTTGTTCAATGCTCTGTGGAACCCAAATTCCTTGAAAATCCAGGCTCCAAGGGTAGTTGTCCTTTACGTGCCCGTCCACTTTTGGATCACGTTTTACATGAGAATGCTTCCTCGTAGAGCCAGTCTGCTGTACTTTTCCTTTTGATCGCTTCTCCATTAGGCACCAGCTCAAGATGTGATCAAGTGGTCGTAGTTGACGCCAAAAGGAAAAGTACAGCAGACTGGCTCTACGAGGAAGCATTCTCATGTAAAACGTGATCCAAAAGTGGACGGGCACGTAAAGGACAACTACCCTTGGAGCCTGGATTTTCAAGGAATTTGGGTTCCACAGAGCATTGAACAAAAGGAGTGAAGGACTAAGCAGTTTCTGGACATCTGATTTTTGAGCCTTGTGGATCCTTTTCCTTAGTGATATTTTTGTATACTGTGTTTTTGGTATTATTTCAAACAAACAGACAACAAAGAGAGACTTTATATGATTTACATCTTTTATTGTGTTTTGTACACAGTTGCTGGTTGCTTGAAGAAGGTGGGGCTAATGGCTGTCCTTTCAGTTGCATGGAGATGTTGGTTCATGTGGGTCTCCCTGTTGGTCTGAAGCAACAGAATGAAGTTTGAGTCTAGTTGGGCACCTTTAAGGACCAACACAATTTAATTCTGGGGATAAGCTTTTGCCTGCGTGCAAAGGGAAGCTAATACCCTGAAATAAACTTTGTTGGTCTTAAAGGTGCTACTGGGCTCAAAATTGGTTCTGTTGAAATATTGGGAGTGTGTAGAGTCAGGTCCCAAATGCATTCACTGTACTCAGCATTGCTCCTGCTGGGAAAAGGTAACAAAGGGGGGAGGTGCTTGTGAATTTCCCACCCTGTGCAGTAGATGACCCTGGAGATCCTTTCCAACTCTCATTCTCTGCTCTTTTCTGAAGCTTGCTGGGCAGGAGGTGAAGATTGTCCCAGCATTCCTCTGCCCTTTAGAGGCGTTTCAAGGGCTTTCCAGTGCCTGCTGGGACAGCTGCTTACAAGCGAGGAAGGGTGGGATTGTTTCTGATGTCCTGCAGAGCCTCATTGGCCCTCAGAGCCCATGGATTCAGTGCAGGAGTTTGCAGATTTTGCCTTCTGCTCCAGGAACTCGTCTGCCTAAGCAATCACACTGCATGTTGCAGACTTCCTTAGTCTCTTGGAGGCACAGCACAGTACTGAGTTCCTCACCGTGGTCTTAGTGGAGCTCTGAGTGCCTCTGAAGCTCAAAGGGATGCTGGAAGCAAGATCCTGCCTCTTCCCTTTGGGGTTTTCATTGTCAGCAAACTTCTGTCTGGCTGGCTGCCAAGCAGAGACGCAATATGTGCCTCCTGTGTTGAATCCAATATGTGCCTCCTGTGTAGGGATCCTGCCATCAGCAAGCTATTACTAAAAACAGTTTTTGTGTCTGTGCACTGATAGTCTAGGATGGACAGGGAGGTGTTTGAGAAAGGACCCCTGTGTTGTAGAGTGCTTGGAGGCAGAGGATAGCAGGTTGGTGATACCCAAGGATCCCTGCCAGTTGAGGGGCCTGGGCCTCTGGGAGGTGGGGGAAGGGAAGGGCCGCTGTGGCCATACCTGGGGAAGGTAAAGAGGAGCATATTTTGAGAGATGGGCTAAATCTGCCTCGCTAGTGATTTTGGTGTCTGGGCCCAGGGCCAGTTTTGTCCTTTCTGTTGTATCCTTTTTGGCCTTTGTTTTGTTCTGTGGGAATGGTGACTGGGACCAGAGGCAGGCTCTCCCTTTCCCTTAATGTTAACAGAAGTGAACACTGGCGTGGTCCAGCAGTGTAGAAAGGGCTGGTGCAGCTCAATTGTACATCTCCACACAGAGTTAGCTATCTAAGCCAGGGGGATTAGACTGGGGTAACCTCGCATAGTGTTGCACTTAGTGCTCCTCCTTAGAAAATCACATACAAAGGGTTCTTTGTTTTTTGTTTTACAGGAACAACTGGGGAAGCAGTTGATTAATCCAACATACCTTGTGGCAGACTTCAGCAAACCTGAGGTAATTTTTCCTGAGGATTTTCAAAAGCGGATTTTCTTGAGGATTTGTGTAACAATGACTTCACTTGGGTTTCGCCCTTCCCTCAAGACGTGGTGTGTGTGGAGTTTTTAGGACCTTTTCCATCCAGGTACTGCTTTAAATTCTGAGGTGGAACTATCTCAGGCACGTTCAGCTTGAGGTTTGGATTTAATTTTTTAAAATTAAGCTTGATGTAGATGGCATGAGAGACACAGAAATTTAACCTTTAGTTAAATACAGTTATTCATTAAAGGAACGTGCAGAATGATTTCTGGTTGTGACACATGGCATTCAAATCCCCTCTCTGCCATGAAGCTCCCTTGCTGGGAGTCAGCCTCTGCCTGATTGACCTCAGGATAAAATGGGAGGGGAGAGGCAGGCTACTTTCCCTCAAACACAGTGCTTATTTTTCAGCATGGATGAAGACCACTGATACTAGTTTACAGCAGCTGGGGCTTAGCATTAGACAAATTCTTCAGCTGGGTATGCAGAGACCGTCTCTATTGTCAAGCATTGCCTGATTGAGTTTGATTGTGATAGTGCTGGAATTTGTGCTCATAGAGTCTGCTCGACCCAATATTTTACCACCTCAGTCCTTGCCTTCCTAACAGTTCCTCATTATGCATTTTGGGCATTTGCTCTAGCTCATCTTAACACTAAGCCCTTTGAAGTGTTGTGTGGGAGGTTTTGCAGTATTCAGATTGTCTTTGCCCTGGTGGCCAGGATAACATGGATATTTTATCTCATAAAATACTGGAGTGTTGCTTTTAGACTGTTTTTAGGAATCCAGATATTTTACCTGGTTTATCAGGTTGATCATTCAGTAATGTTCAGGGGGAAGGTATTTCCTATCTGATGCTGGACTATATAACCTTATCAGTTGCTAAATTCCCCTCTTTTGTATTTTGCTTTAGAAACAAATGTTGTACTCTTTTAGTTATTGCTCAAGATCTATTGATCAGAGGAGCTCTGGAAAGGAAAGGAAGTAGACTAAGATTTAAAAAGCCCTAAATAAGTAATATGTGAGAGGAGTACAGTCTACTCCTGTGCCTGTTTTCTTGGAAGTATGTCTATGTTTAGTAGGGCTGAAAGTAAAAAAAACTCTATGAAGTTGGAATGCCATTGTCGCATGCCTAGCTGTGTCTTTTGTCTGTAGAAAGTGGCAGCTGGTGGTGGTGTGTGAGTGTGTGCCCAAGAAATAGGCACTGGGGGCTGTAGGGGGGTGTAGGGTCTACCCCCTTTGCTTGCACCATTTTTCTCATTGAAAATGGCCACTCTGGCCTGCTTTTTGGTACCAGATACCCATATTGCATCTAACTTCACCCCCCTCCCCAGCAGTCAAGGGGTGTATGTTTTCAGCTAGGGGAACAAGTGAGAGTATGCTGCTCTCCCCCATGCAGTGGCTGCAATCCATTTGGGGGGCATAGCAGCATTTTTGGGAGTTCTAATCAGGAAACTCTAGTGCTGAAGTTCCACAAATGCATTCCCTGAACTCAGCATTGCTCCTGCTGAAGAAACTGTGCATGGTGATTTGGCCTCAGAGGTCCGTCATTGGCTGTTAGCTGCAAAGTATGGATGGAACACTCTGCCTGGGGCAGTGAGGCTGTGTTCTTGGTGCGGGGGGGGCGGGGCAGGAGTGGGAGGGCTTCTGGAGTCCTGACCCCGCTGGTGGACCTCCTGATAGCCCCAAGGTTTTGGCCGCTGTGTGACACAGAGTGGATGGGCCATTGGCCTGATCCAACATGGCTACTCTTATGTTTGTGATGTATTTCCCTTTTAAGCAGTGTTGCTTAGTTAAGAATGTGATTCAGTTCTTGTGCTCTTCTCACTGAAATATTTTCGACTAGTCTTTATGTGGAGCATGACAAAGATTTTGCTCTTTTACCAAATGTACTAAAAATGAGGCACCAACAAGTAGTGAAGTCACCCTTTCTTGTTGCAGAAGTGTTCTTACGTCTTCTTTCCAAACAGACGTAATAAATGATGAAATGCTTGGAAAGGGAGCTAGGCCTGGGTGGGCAGTATCTTTCCTTAAAGCATGCCCCCACCAAAAAGCCTCTGTGGCACATGCAAAACCAGTGGAATTATTGTGAGATGCACCTTTGTGGCCTGGAGTCCCTGGAATCAGATTCTTGAGTGAGGACCAAGAGGGAGCTCTGGTCCATGAAAGCGTTATCCATCTAGAAGATGCTCCTGGACTTTGCAGCAACAGATCGGCCTGCCTTGATTCTCTTGGGATCCCTCCTCGAAGTCACCCCTGGAATGTCCTCCGCAGCCCTCCCCGGAGCTGAGGAGGTGTCTTTGTTCTGCTTGTCAATGCCTCTTGTCTCTTCAGTCCCCTCTGCAGATTCACCTGGCCATGCTGGCCCTCGACCAGTTTCAGGAAAGTTTTGCTCGCATGCCAAACATTGGGTAAGAACTCTGCAGGTTTTACAGCTGAATGGGCTGGATTCAGCCAGGATTTCTGCCTGGGGAAAGGGGCTACATTGGGGATCAAGAGGCTTCTGTGTGCAAAAGCCACAGGGTGGGATCCTGTCTGCAGTAGGAAGGAGAACTGAGTGGGATTCAAGGAAAATACTGACTGGATCCAACCCAATGAATGTTGTGTAAAAACTGTTAGAGGTAAAGAGATTTATATCCACCCATTTGATAACTGGCCCATCAGGTAGTTTAATTCACAGAGCTGACCTACAATTCTGCATGCACTTAGGCTGCTTAAGAGTTCCGTTGGAGTCTTAAACTCAATGGAATGTTTTGCTGCCAGACGGAGCAGGACGGAGGCCTTGCTTGTGTTGGTGCCAGTTCTCCTGGTCACTACAGCTTCCTACGCTTCCGCTCCTGGCCCAGTCAGTGGCATTAGTGGGCCCTGCCCTTTGGCCCAACATTGTCTACCCTAAGAAGGAGCCTGGTGGCTTCTGGGCATATCAGTCTGCTGGTCTAGCTGGGGACCCCCTCCCATGTCTGTCACCAGGGCCTCATGCTTCTGCTCTCTCTGTGGGCCTCTAGGTGCCTCCAGGATGCTGAGGAGATGCTGAAGATAGCCAGGGCCTTGAGGGAGAAGCTGGAGAGCAAAGTAAGTAGCCAGCTGTCAGTGCTGTGAAATCTAGAATGTGAACAGCCGGAGGGAATCTTTCTTTCACATTTTGATCCCACCCTTGCTGCAAGGAGCTCCAGGTTCTGCACATGGGTCTCCCTTTTATCCTGAGAGAAAAATAAGGCCAAGGCCGATGGTGCAAGTCAAGTAAAAGTATATTTATTACTTGGCTAAAAACTTGGCTGGCTTGGCCTTTTTATTTTCTCTTCCCATTTATCCTAGCAGCAGCCTTTGTCATGGTAGGTCCAGCTAGGTGAGCTTTAGTTGGATTTGACTCCCAGTCTGAATGGAACCCCTGCCAGGCTGACTCGCCTCCTCCCCACTTTCCCCTGCAGCGCTTATTCGTCCAGACCGGTTCTGTGCCACCTTTGCAAAATCCTGCTTGAGGCAGTTGACAGTTAAAACAACATCACAGTATTAAAAACAAGCCACTGGACATGAACAGCATAAACATTATTCTTGAAACAGAAACAGAGCTGGTAAACTAAACCCCTAGTAAAAGGCCTGGGTGAAAAGAGGTGTTTTGCCTGGCACCTGGAAGGAAGGAAGTCACAGTAGGTGCCTGGCAAGCCTCTACTTTGGTGTAGTGGTTAAGTGTGCGGACTCTTATCTGGGAGAACCGGGTTTGATTCCCCACTCCTCCACTTGCACCTGCTGGAATGCCTTGGGTTAGCCAGAGCTATCACAGGAGTTGTCCTTGAAAGGGCAGCTGCTGTGAGAGCCCTCTCAGCCCCACCCATCTCACAGGGTGTCTGTTGTGGGGGGAGAAGATAGAGGAGATTGTAAGCCGCTCTGAGTCTCTGATTCAGAGAGAAGGGCGAGGTATAACTCTGCAGTCGTCTTCTTCTTCGGGGCGGGGGGGGGGGAGGAGGGTGTTCTGAAGGTGCAGAAAAGGCTCTGTCTTTTGCTTCCCCCCCCCCCCCCCCATCTCTCCTCTGCAGGACAGAGGCACAGTGAGCATGGCTTAAGGGGTCGGATGGTCTGGGAGGAGACAGTCCTCCAAATACCCTGGCCTCGCTGGGGGATGCGGCTCTCATATAACATTGCTCACAAGTGCGACTATTCTGAATATTTGCAATCTTGTGAGTGTCAGAAAGAAAGAAAGGCAATGAAGTGTCAAGCATCGATATTTCACAATAATCAAGCTTTTGTTTTTAATCAAAGACTTGCTTTATTGAAAACTCTATGTCTTGTTCCAAGGATGGATTCCTTGGAAGTAATAACATTGTATTGAATAGTATCTTATAGACTACTTCAAAAGGCAGGGTTACAGATAACTTCAAAAGAATAACGGGTTGAAGGTTCAAAGGCTACTCGCTAGTATCTCTTTCATGACTAAGGAATGCTAACATCTCCATTTCTCACACATTCTCTGCTAGGTGATAAGACATGGCTGTGTGAATCTGGGGGAGAGGCACTTTACACTGTTAATACAAGGTTACTCTAAACATCCTGGTTTCAGAGGGATTTATTATGCATCCACAGGGGGGAAGGGAGAAAAGGGAGGAGGGAAGAGAAGAAAGATATGGATAAACCAGCACTTAAAGATAGCATGCTTGACATGAAATCCCAGAATATGCAGAAATGTAATGATGGTTGCTGAGTAACTCCCTCAAGAATGAAGAGGAGTCCAGCAGCACTGAGCTGGGACTCATCAAAGTTTCTGTTGGAACAATTTTGGAGTCTTAAAGGTGATCCTGGACTCATTGATTCGTGGGAGATCCTCCTGGAATTACCCCTGAAGGATGTTCTGCAGCACTCCAGGGTTCCAGGGCTGCCCTATAGAATAAGAGGCTCATCTGCCCATTTATACCTGCAAATGCAAAAGATGTGTTACTGAGAACTGAATTTATTTGGAAAGTGAATTTTTATCCTCATCTGCTTATGTTGCCTGTTTGTGTCTGCTGTTATGCATGACAAAACTGCATGTGTGAATAATTTGAATAACTGAAGAGAGTCCCATTTTGCTCCCACCTGCAGCCTCAAGTGAATGAAGAAATTGTAAGATGGCTGTCAAAAACAGCTCAGGGATCTTTGGCACCTCTCACCGCAGCCCTTGGTGGTGTTGCCAGCCAGGAAGTCCTGAAAGCCGTGACGGGGAAGTTCTCTCCTCTGCAACAGTGGGTCAGTTTCCTTGGTTTCAGAGGAGGTTGTGAGGACAGAGAGCACTTCTCTGCTGGGGAGGCTGCTGGGGAAACTGCCCCTGCCCACAGCACAGGCCCCCAAGCTCCTTCAGCTTGTAGCACCTGTGGAATTGTGACGCAGGGTGAGGGGCACAGCCACAAAATGCCTACCACCAAACATCAGGGAGTGGTCGGTTATGCATTACTCCAGTTGTGATTCTACAGAGTTTCAAGCAATGTGTTTTTTGAATCTGCACACCCAGTCAGTTCTCCAGAAGTCCCACCTGGCCCTTCTCTCTTTCCAAAAACACCTGGGCACCAAGGAAGTGATTGGTGGGTGCCATGATGCTCTTGGGTGCCCCCTTGTGGACCCCTGCCCCATAGCATCACTTGCACTGCTTGTTAGTTCCACAGCAAATTGGGGAATAAAGAATTTCAGCTTTGGCTTTGATTTGACCATGCATGGCCAATCAGATGAGTTTAAAATTTAGATTATTATGTTATTTTGTAGCTTTATTTCCCTCCTTTCCTCCATTTACAAAACATGGTTGTACTATCACCCAATTCCTTGGGGTAGTTACAGCTTTGACACTACCAAGTTGACCTGATATTGTGTTGGCCTGGCATCTCTTCATTGCTCTCAGTTTTATGAAGCAACAGATCTTTAACACTGAAAAGTTTTCCACTTCACATTGGTGGAGAGGATGCATCATTATTCCAGCTCACTGTAGATGAGAATATGGCTCTTCAGGATGTCTGCTCTGGGTGCTGAAAAGTGCCATACTAAAGCATGGGAGGAAAAGCAACTTCTGGTGAGATGTAGTAAATTATGAGAATCAGTGCTAGTCTGATAGAATGGCATCCAATAGGGCCACTCGTTTTACCTCTCAGATGCCTGTGATTTTTATAGCAAATGAGACAACCTAAACTTTACACAGAATGAAATGAAGTAGAGCATTAGGAGTGAAAGTTTTGTGTACCACCCCACCCCCCCCGCAAAAAAAAAAAGTATGCACGTTTCTTCCATGCCAGGAGCCTCTGTGTGTGTCTGGGTAGGACTCCCCCTCCCCCCCAATTCTGAAGTGCTTCAGTCCAGAGTTTTACTGCCCTAGACTATTCTTGTAAAGTGTACTGATCAGAACTAAGAAAAGCAAAGAGAGTTCTTCCCCCAGCAACAATTTTTCAGTATACTTGAAAGCTTTAGGGACATTGTCTCTGATGAATTTTTTTCTCCTCCCTTCAGCTCTATCTCGATGCCTTGGAATTGGTCACATCTCTAGAAAAGGCCAGTCATGAAGAATTCCTGCCAAGGTAATGATGTTCTCCTTCCCTGAGTGCAAGTGATAGATGATTAAACTCATACAGCGGGATATGCCTCTCTGAGGAGGGGTTTTCCCAGAAACGGAAGTAAAGGTGCGTTCCTGTTAGAGGCTTGTGACATACCCATTTCAACTTCACATTTGAAACATTCTTGCATGAATATTGGAAGCCAGAAATTTGGCACGACTGAAAAAGCAGGTTGAAAATATAGAAACTTTTCCTGAGGAATTATATTTGGAGCACCAGCACTTTAATTCAGCCCGTTGGAATGGGTGAATCGTTGTGAGTTTTTTAAAAGTTGGAAACTGGCATTATTAAAAGGACTGGAATAAACGAAGTAATGAAATTTGGAGAGGATAATTGTTATGTGAATGTAATTAGGATGAATTTTTGATGATGTGAATTTTTGTATTGTATTTCTTTAAGTAATTGTAATTTAGTCACTAAGTTTTTGCCTTTAAACTTTTGTAATACAGTTACCAAGTTTTGCATTGAGTCTTTTTCGTTAATTATTTCACAGTTTTTGCTTAGTAAGGTAATAATTCAGACATGGCATGGCCACTTGGGACATGAGGCCACACAGGCGGCCCTGCTCGATCCGGCCAGTGGTCCATCCCGCCTGGCATCCTCTTTTCAACCACGCCCAGCCCAAGGCCTCAGGGAAGCCCCAACATTTAGGCACTCTTCATCTCTGAGTTAGCAGCAGGCAGCTGTTGTGATTTTTGACATGAGCTGTCATGAACAGTTATTTAAAAATCCTGTTGACCAAAAAAAAACACCCCAATATTTTTATTGTGGCTTAAGCTATTGTGGACTAGAGTGTCAGAAGTATACATGCTCACATAGGCATGCAAACACAGCTGGGCAGAATAACAATGACCCCCTTGCTAAGTGCTGTTCAGTTCTGCAACATTCATTTGTTCCACACGCTCGGTCCCTGCAGCTGTGTTCCTTTCAGTGGGAGGGACCAAGCCCATGACAAGAACGAGCTAATTACAGCCGTGATCTTTATGGGCCTGAATTGCAACACAGCCTCTAAATATGTGTCAGGCTTGTTTCAATGGATTTTTATTAGCTTATAATCTTCAGAAGAAACAAGCCTTGGTTCTGATTTTCTCAGCCCCTGCAGCTAACCACAGACCTGACTGGGATTGGCTTTGAAATGCAGCCTATGTTTGCTCTTGGTTAACCCAAAACATTCACTCAATGTGCCCAAAACAGTCTGTCTTTGAGAACTGGGTCCCAACCTGTAACATTGGGGGGGGGGGGGGATTATGTTGAGGAAAAGTGACGTTTATTTTTTCCTGTATACTGCAGTGCTGGATGTACAAGATCTTACGTAATCCTGAAATCATTTTGTCTCTTCCTCTCTATAATGACCATCGTCTTTTTCCCTGCCCTGCATTCGGTTCCAACAGGGGAGATCGATACGATGCCTTGCGGGCCTGCATTGGGGAGACCTTGTGCCGGAAGCTGCACAGTCTGAATGTCTTCTTGGTAAGTGGTGGCTGCAGGGCTCCTTTGGGAAGCCTAAGAGGACAGGAACCCTGACTTGGATGGCCCAGGCCAGTCTCAGAAGCTGTGCAGGGTCAGCCTGGCTAAGACTTGGGTGGGAGGCCCTCAGGAAGGTCTGGCAAGGGCAAGCCCCTTGAAGGGTCACCGTCGGTCAGTCGTGGCATGACAGCACTTGATGCACCCACAAAGGGACTGTGGTTAAAAAAACAGCTCTTTGAAAATAATGTGTTTATTTATGCAGACATTCATTCATGAAGACTTAGAGCATAGCACAAAACTCATAGACAAATAGAAGAGTTGAAAGGGACCTCCAGGGTCATCTAGTCCAACCCCCTGCACAGTGCAGAAAACTCGCAGATGCCTCCCCCTAAATGCACAGGATCTTCATTGCTGTCGGATGGCCCTCTAGCCTCTGTTTAAAAACCTCCAAGGAATCTTTAACTTTCCCGTTAAAGATTCGCAAAGGGTACATCAACATTCTCAACCATTATGCATGGATTTGGTGCAGCAGTTGTTGACCTCAGATATTGGAGGTAGCTGCCATTTCCTGCCTAGGATATGTGATTGCAAATTTAGCTCTGTTGTAATAAAATCTTCTATTTCACGTCAATATTTTAGGTTGGTTGTGGCGCAATAGGCTGTGAAATGTTAAAAAATTTTGCACTCCTTGGTGTTGGCACCAGCTGGGAACGTGGCCTGGTATGTATTATGTTCCGTGTTGATTGCGTGTTCCTGTGCCTGTTTGTGCTGCTGGGGCCTTGGCAGACATGGATCCGCTGTGTCTTGTGTCAAGTGGAACTGGAATGGGGAATGCTGCCCTGCTGATTTTTCTGCAAAATCTGGCCAAGCTTGTATTAATTGAAGATGTGATTGCTGAAAAGTAACATGCAAACTTAGGCCTGCTTGAGAACAAATGAAGCACCGGGGACTGGAAGATGAAAGAGGCTGCCTATGGGAGGAGCGGAGTGGAGCCCAGCCAAGCATTATCACAAACTTGTTTCTTAAAATGCAGCGCTAGGTTATTGCTTTTGCAGACAGTTCACATTTTAATTTTTTATTTAATGCTTCTTTTGGTTTTTTAAACACCCTATTGAGATTTTGATTGAGTGATTTTTCTGAATTTTGAAGTTTATTGTGTGCCACATATTGAGAGCCAGTATTACCTGGGAACTTCAGGGTATTGTTTTGAAAAAAATAAATAGTTGAAAATTGTCCAGTTTCCTATTTTTGAAGACTTATATAGGTCAGGATTTATTGATCCACTTGTGTATTAAATTTCACATCTCTAGCTGCTATCAAAGCACTTGAACAAGTTTGATACCCCTACAGCTGTCATTGGTTCAGATTCTCCAAAGCACCTTTTACATCAGAATGTATCATATGTAAATGAGCCTGAATATATGTCATGGCACAGTCTCAACTGGAAGGGATTAGATTTCTGTCAGGACTGCAGCGTGGGGCATCAGTTGAAGGATTGTTTGCAGTTTTGGGTCAGACTTTGGACAAGATGACTGGTGTGGTTTAGAGAAGATGGATGAACTGTACTCTGGGAACATCCACTGCTGAATGCTGTGGATGCCAAAGGGACTCAGTCTGACTAAAAAATTGACAATTTGAATCATTTTTTACACTTAAAATGTCTGTCTATTTGTCTGACTTGCTTTAGGTTACTGTTACAGACCCGGACTTAATAGAAAAATCCAACCTTAATAGGCAGTTCCTCTTCCGGCCACATCACATAGAGGTAGGTCAGAATAATGCCAGCTTGGATCCTGTATGAGAACAGAAACAATTCGATGTATGTGGATTTTTTCAGCTTAGTGAAATGAACTCTTAAAGAGTTATTTTAGTATATGTGAGAAATGTCTCCCATGACAATCTCCTTTTTGGGGGGTTCCCCCTCCCCAGGTGTGCTTGGTGTCAGTCCAACACCCAGTCATGTTGTGGATGGAAGGGGGGGCGTGGTTTAGGCTATAAGCCTTTTCAAGAAACAAACGGTGTCCCTGACTCAGAGGCGGAGCCCACGTTTGCATCCAGGCAGTCTCTGCTGTCCCTGGGGTAGCAGAGCTGGGAAAGGAACTGCTGGAGAGCTGTGGCCAGTGGAGTGCAGCAACTCTGAGTCTGGCTGGACGGAGGGCCCCGGGCAACAGGCGTTCTTGTGGATGTTATGGCCAGTTGTGCACTTACATGTGAATAGAAATGTTAGGTTTTGTGTATGCAGTTGAGTCTCGATACGCGTTACATGATTTGCATGACTAAAGAAAAAACGTTTACATTATAAAAGTTTATCTTTAGGTCAAAATTCTTGAGGTGTCCAGTGACACTGACTACTTAGTAGCTCCCCCCCCCCGCCCCCTTGAACCATTGAGGTCTCTTTGCTGTTGAGCAGCAGGGCTTGTGGTTTTCAGCTTCCAGGGAAGCCCATGCAGATCTCCTTTGGGGTAGATTCACAGTTCCTCCAACCACGATCAGGTAGCATTTATTGTACAAGGCACTGCTGTTTATCTTCCCTGAGTGCATAACTTGTAGAAGCAAAAGGCAGCAACACTAGCACCACAGTCAATAGTCAATTGCTGGAGTGAGTTCTCAGCCTTCAAGGAAAATTTTGTTTTAGTGTTTGGATTGGCGACAGTATAGAATTTGGTTGGTTAAGGATGCAGCAGTAAGCACACTGAATTGCTTGCTGGTCTATGGCCGTTATAAATAAATTCATTCATTCACTTACGAGGGAGTAATACCCATTTGGCTTACTGCTAAGTGAGCATGCAGAGGACTGCACTCTTATGGTATAAGTAACTTTATAAAAAGCAATCCTTGTAGTAGAAACTGCTAAATAAGAGTAAAAGGACAGGTCCTCTTGTGGATCAAAAACTGGCTGAGTAATAGGAAGCAGAGAGTGAGTATAAATGGGCAGTCTTCGCAGTGGAGGACGGTAAGCAGTGGGGTGCCGCAGGGCTCGGTACTGGGTCCCATCCTCTTTAACTTGTTCATAAATGATTTAGAGTTGGGAGTGAGCAGTGAAGTGGCCAAATTTGCGGATGACACTAAATTGTTCAGGGTGGTGAGAACCAGAGAGGATTGTGAGGAACTCCAAAGGGATCTGTTGAGGCTGGGTGAGTGGGCGTCAACGTGGCAGATGCGGTTCAATGTGGCCAAGTGCAAAGTAATGCACATTGGGGCCAAGAATCCCAGCTACAAATACAAGTTGATGGGGTGTGAACTGGCAGAGACAGACCAAGAGAGAGATCTTGGGGTCATGGTAGATAATTCACTGAAAATGTCAAGTCAGTGTGCTGGGAATTATTAGGAAGGGAATTGAAAACAAATCAGCCAGTATCATAATGCCTCTGTATAAATCGATGGTGCGGTCTCATTTGGAGTACTGTGTGCAGTTCTGGTCGCCGCACCTCAAAAAGGATATTATAGCATTGGAGAAAGTTCAGAAAAGGGCAACTAAAATGATTAAAGGGCTGGAACACCTTCCCTATGAAGAAAGGTTGAAACGCTTAGGGCTCTTTAGCTTGGAGAAACGTCGACTGTGGGGTGACATGATAGAAGTTTACAAGATAATGCATGGAATGGAGAAAGTAGAGAAAGAAGTCCTTCTCTCCCTTTCTCACAATACAAGAACTCGTGGGCATTCGATGAAATTGCTGAGCAGACAGGTTAAAACGGATAAAAGGAAGTACTTCTTCACCCAAAGGGTGATTAACATGTGGAATTCACTGCCACAGGAGGTGGTGGCGTCCACAAGCATAGCCACCTTCAAGAAGGGGTTAGATAAAAATATGGCCACCTTCAAGAAGGGGTTAGATAAAAATATGGAGCAGAGGTCCATCAGTGGCTATTAGCCACAGTGTGTGTGTGTGTGTGTATGTGTGTATATATATATATATATATACATATATATATATATATATTTGGCCGCTGTGTGACACAGAATGTTGGACTGGATGGGCCATTGGCCTGATCTAACATGGCTTCTTTTATGTTCTTATGTTCTTATAAGCTGCAGAAGGAAGACAAGGATTTCAGTTGCCTTTCCGCTTCCTAGTGTGAAACAGTTTGTCACTGTGAAACAAAGTGCTTTGCGCTGTATCTGTTCAAAGAGTACAGTTCATGTTTGTGCCTGTTCTCTTTGGCTAATGTATATGTTAAAGTTCATATCCTGGTTTCAGTCTCTGAATGAGTTTTCCTGTCACACCTGCTCTGAAGTTAGTTTTCTGGTATGTCATAGTCTTTCCCACATTAACATGACCAAAATGAAAATATTGTATCTTGTGTAGAAGCCCAAAAGTTGTACTGCGGCAGCAGCGACACTGCGCATTAATAGTCAGATGAAGATAGAACCACATCTTAACAAAGTGTGCCCTGCGACTGAGAATATCTACAACGATGACTTTTGCACCAAACAAGATGTGGTGGTCACTGCACTAGACAATGTGGAAGCAAGGAGATACATTGACAGGTGGGTGCTTAAATTGGAGGAAGGCTGAGAGGGACTTTTATGGTGAGTTTGGTTTGCTCATTTCTTGTTTTGCTCCAGTCCTGCCTGGGTAAAAGTATAATGCTGGATCAGGATGCAACGGGGGACACAAACTGGGAGCCAGGCACTGGGATGCAGAAGAAACTCAAAATCTATCTAATACTTTTTATTAGGAATAATACAAACATAACAGTTGTTTTTTTAACGTATGTAGCCCCGTCTGGTCTGAATTCTTCCTTTCTTCCTCATATTCCCAGGTATGTTTGATAAATGCTACTCAGGCCAGAGGAGGAGGAGAGAGAGAAAGAAAGACTAATGCAGTGTAACTATCTTGGCTGAAAAATTAGAAACTCTAGCAGTCAAACTAATATCAAATATTTAGTGATACCCAGCACTAGAAAGTCTGATAAAGGAACTAGGAATCATTGTATGTGTTCATCATAGTTTTTCATATGTGGTGGTTTGGAGCCAGTGAAAGCACAGTATGTTTTGGGACAGGTTATAGGACAAGCAGTCCAGGCCCAGAAGTAAAAAGCCTTTTTCATGCTAGGATTGGAAAGTGTGAGGGGGCCATTTGGTTTTCAGGCAAGCCACCTGAGTGGCTGCTCCAAGAGGAGGAGTGGGCAGTTCAGAGCCCTGGAAATATTCCTCAGTAGACATTCCAGCAGAAAAGTGGTATCTTCTGACTGGTGATCTGCTCCTCACTGGTGCTTCCTCGGTGGATCAGACTAAAGGCAAAGAGGCTGATGTGATGAGTTCCTTCTGTGGCTAAAGGCACAGAGGGATTAATCACTGAGGGGTGAACCATCCAGGCGTTGAAGGCTGGGTGTTTGCATAGTCTGCTGCTCACAGATAAGAAAGGGGAGGCTTGAATTGCGCCTGCCTTCATGGCTTCAACCAAACCAGCCTCTTTCAGCTTTAGCCCCACATCCTCTACATGGGGTAATAATACAAATCAATTTTAAAGGGCTGTTGTAAGGATTACAGCAATATAATGTATGTGAAGTTCTTTAAATACTCAAAACTGTTACTATAAATACTTTTATCAGATCCGCTATATAAGCTGCGCCTGTTCATGTGAATCCATTTCTCTGTAAGGCTTTCTCCAACACCCTCCTGCATGCCTCAGCTGCACAGCGGTGCCATTTTGCTTCTTTTAATGCTTCTTTTTATTTATATCCCATGTTTCTCCCTAATTGGGGACCCAAAGGGGCTTTTTGCATTGTCCCCTCCCCACCACTTAATCCCCAAAAGAACCGCTTTTGGAAGGGGGGGTGGACCCAAGGTCTCCTGGCAGGCTTCTGTGGTTGAAAAAGGGATTTAAACACAGTCATCCCCGATCCACTCTGACTACTACACTAACTTGCAGTTCATGAATCTAACAGGCAGTAGAACAGTTGGGGCAGCCCCATGGTGCAGAGTGGTAAAGCTGCAGTACTGCAGTCTGAGATCTCTGCTCATGACCTGAGTTCAATCCCGGTGGAAGGTGGTTCAGGTAGCCAGCTCGAGGTTGACTCAGCCTTCCATCCTTCCGAGGTGGGTAAAATGAGTCCCCAGCTTGCTGGAGGGGAAAGTGTAGCTGACTGAGGAAGGCAATGGCAAACCACCGCATAAAAAAGTGCCATGAAAACGTCATGATGCAATGTCACCCCAGATTCAGAAATGACTGGTGCTTGCACAGGGGACTACCTTTACCTTTTTTAGAACAGTTGGGGAGAGGAGGAATCGTGTGGTTAGTTCCTTAGTGTTACATAATAAGACCTTTAATAAGTGTTTAATAGTGTTAATAAGACCTTTACCCTTCGGAAGTTCCTGCTTGAACAGGATATGGACCTGGCTTGCGTGACCGAGACCTGGGTGCGCGATGGGGAGACCGTAGCTCTCTCCCAGTTGGCCCCTCCAGGATACTCGGTCTTTCACCAGTCCCGGACTAGCGGGCAGGGGGGGAGGGGTGGCTCTATTCATACGAGAGATTTACTCCTTCCGGGCTGTCCTGGCCCCGAAGATCGAGGGCATTGAATGTGCTGGTCTGCCGTGGGACGTTGGGGAGGGGTTGGTGGTCTGGCTGGTGTACCGACCGCCTAACGCACCAGCTGGTGCCTTACTGTCCCTGATGGAGGCCGCAACAGGTTGGGCATTGGAGTACCCGAGGCTTTTGATCCTGGGTGACTTCAATGTCCATGCCAATGATGTGACCTCCAGTCAGGCGACGGACCTGGTGTCATCCATAGCGACGCTAGGACTCTCCCAAATTGTTACAACGCCCACTCACCAGGCGGGGCACATCTTAGACTTGATCTTCACGGCGGGAATTTTAGTGGACGATATTACCGCTGAAGCAGTGCCATGGTCGGACCGTTATGCCCTCAAGGCTCGTGTGGATGTCCCACCCCAAGCCCGTTTAGGCGGTGAGCATATTTTAGCTCGCCCGCGGAGCCAGATGGACCCAGAACGGTCCCAGATGGCTCTACGGGATCCCTGGCCCTCTGGCAATTCCTTGGATGACCTGGTGGAGTCTTGGAATGACAGACTCTCCAGGGCCATTGATGAGATCGCACCTAGGCGTCCTCTGCGCCCTCGCCTAAAGCTGGCACCTCAGTACAGCCAGGAGTTGCGGCAATTAAAGCGAGGACTCAGACGACTAGAGAGGCAATGGTGGCGTACTCGAGACGAAGCGACTAGAACATCTTATAGAGAATTTATGAAGTCTTATGAGATGGCAGTCACAGCCGCAAAGAAAACATACTTTGCAGCTAAGATTGCGTCTGCAATTTCGCACCCGGCACAACTGTTCAACACAATTCGGACTCTTATAACGCTGCCACAGGGCAGTCCAAATTTTAATCAATTGGAGATTGGCTGTGAGGCTTTTGTGAGCTTTTTTGCAGATAAGGTCCCATCGCTCCGTCGCGACTTCCCCGCCACATTGGAGACGGTATGTGAACCTGAGGCTTCATGCCTGTCTTCGGAGTGTGTCCTAGATGGTTTCAATGCTTTCAGTCTGGAGGAAGTTAACAGGATCATCTTGTCTGCATGCCCTACAACTTGTAATGTGGACCCCTGCCCCTCCTGGCTTATTAAAACCTGCCAGAGGGAGCTTAGGTATCCTGTACGGGATATCATAAACAGATCCCTGATGGAAGGGCATTTTCCAGCACCTCTTAAAGAGGCAGTGGTCCGCCCCCTCCTGAAAAAAACAACGTTAGATCCAGCCGAATTGGCACATTATTGGCCGGTCTCGAATCTACCCTTTTTGGGTAAACTTATTGAGAGGCAGTGGTGTTGCAGTTACAGAGTTTCCTGGAGGATACTTCCATTCTCGATCCCCATCAGTCAGGCTTTCGTTCGGGTCATGGGACGGAGACAGTGCTGGTTGCTCTGGTGGATGATCTTCAGCGGCATCTGGATCTTAGGCGGCTCAGCGGTACTGATGTTGTTAGACCTATCGGCAGCGTTCGATACGGTCGACCATCGGTTACTGACCTGCCGTCTCGCTGATGCGGGGATTCAGGGGCTGGCCTTACAATGGCTTTCCTTTTTCCTTGATGGTCGGGGACAAAGGGTAGCGATTGGGGGTGAATTGTCCTGGAGGCACACGCTTGATTGCAGGGTGCCTCAGGGGGCAGTGCTCTCCCTGATGTTGTTCAACATCTACATGCACCCCCTTGCCCAGATTGCCTGGAGGTATGGGTTGGGTTGCCACCAGTATGCTGATGACACCCAGCTCTATCTACTCATGGACGGCCGGCCTGGCGGTGTCCCAGAAAATCTGGACCTGGCATTACAAGCCGTGGCTAGATGGCTCAGGCTGAGTAGATTGAAGCTAAATCCAGTGAAGACAGAGGTCCTTTGCTTGGGTCAGCATGGTCCAGGAGGGAAAATTCCCCTACCAGCCTTTGACGGTGTGCCCCTGACAGCGGCACAAAGGGTCAGGAGCTTGGGGGTATTATTGGAGCCTGCCCTAACTATGGAGGTCCAAATAGTAGCCACTGCCAAGTCTGCATTTTTTCATCTCAGGCGGGCAAGGCAGTTGGCTCCTTTCCTGGAACATGACGATCTGGCAACAGTGATCCATGCAACGGTCACCTCAAGGTTGGATTGCTGTAATGCCCTCTACATGGGGCTGCCCCTGTGCCGAACCCGGAGGTTGCAGTTAGTGCAGAACGCCGCTGCCCGGCTGTTATTAGGGCTCCCTAGATGGGAGCACATTCAGCACTGGCTGCCAATAATATACCGAGTTCGGTACAAGGTGCTGGTCATTACCTTTAAAGCCCTATATGGCCTAGGACCTGCCTACCTTAGGGGACCGTCTCTCCCCATATGTTCCCCAGAGAGTGCTGAGATCGGGTTCTCAAAATCTCCTTACAATCCCCGGGCCAAAGGAGGCACGTCTGAAGTCAACTAGGGACAGGGCTTTTTCGATCACAGCCCCTTGCTGGTGGAACCAGCTGCCAGAAGAGGTGAGGGCCCTGCGGAACCTTGGGCAATTCCGCAGGGCCTGTAAGACAATCCTCTTCCGGTTGGCATACAACTGACCGGCATCTGAATACTTCTAAGGAAGACTATGGGATAGCACATCGATGAGTTGTTGTTTATTTTTATTAAATTATTAATGTATTTTAATTCTTAATTTTATTGTTAGAATTTTTGTGTTGTGAGCCGCCCTGAGCCCGCTTCGATGGGGTAGGGCGGGATATAAATCGAAATAAATAAATACATACATACATACATACATACATACATATGTTTACTAGGAGAACTTTTATCTTTTGATTTTTTCACTGTGGATTTGTGAGGGCGTTTTGGTTTAAAGTTTGAGTTCTAAAACTAGTTGTCTTCTCCAAGCCCCACATTCCTCTGTTTTAAGGTGCTCAAGAGGAGGGCTCTGTGATGCATCGTCTGGCCTCTCCTGGAGCCTGTCCAGCATCTACTGCAGCTTCTCCATTGGGTGTTCATAACGTTGTTCTTACTCTCTTTGTATAGTCGCTGCCTAGCAAACCTGTGTCCTCTCTTAGATTCGGGAACCATGGGGACTAAAGGGCATACGGAAATAATTGTGCCTCAGCTGACAGAATCGTACAACAGTCATGTAAGTGCTTGAGCTGTGAAAGCAACCTCACTTGGATCGCTAACCCAAACTCCTCCTTTGGAGCTGCAAAAGTTTCCACTTCAGTGACTGTAAAAACAGTTCCATTTCTTAGTCATTTTGTAGATACCGTGACTGGGCTTCCAAGACCTATTTTAAGGGTAACCAGTCGTTCATCCCAAGTGTGATTTTCCTCCCCATTTTTTTTGTTTGTTTGCTTTTGAATGAAGGCTTCCCCCTTGCCATTATCACAGTTGCTTTCCAAAGTCCCTTCAGTTTCCAGAGGGGCTTGCCTTTTGGAAGGAGGGGGTGGGGTCACTTCAAGGAAAAAAGGTGGGTGCCCCCCCGCCAGACCTGCAGAGGTCATTGCCGGGTTTTTACATTCTTGCCAAAATGATTGTGTGCTTAGACTGACAAAATGCTATTTCACCTCTCTGTTGAGTGACTACTTCTGGTTTGATCTAACCAGAAATAAATCATGGAATAAGAGATTTGGCTGGTGTGCTCTCATCTTGAAATAGAAAAACTACATATTTTTAGCAGTTCATTTTATTGTTCAAGTTTTCCTTTGGAAGCATCGATCAGAGTTGATGTCTTTTCCTCTGCCACACAAAGCTCTCTTTAAAAAAAATCCTGCAGAGACATTTTGATGGGTTATTATGACAACCTGCTTTTGCCATATCAGTAATTTTATAAAGATTGGTGGCTCTTGTAACAAAATTATTTATGTTCTTATAAATGCTGTCTTTAATCCTATCTCATTGGAGATAACCTTATGAAAATAGAGTATATTGCCATAAGGAAAGATAGTGATATGCAAATACGCTGTACTAAGTAGCTGTTGAAAAGAGGAACAGAAGAAAATTGGTTTGATGAAAGAAATAAGATTAGAAGTAAGAAACCCTAATACAAATTCAATATATGGGATTACCTGTCTTATTTTTCTACATGTAGCGAGATCCACCAGAAGAAGAAATCCCATTTTGTACTTTGAAGTCTTTCCCAGCGGCCACTGAGCACACAATACAGTGGGCAAGAGATAAGGTAAGCAAATCCCTGCTTCAAGGTAAGCAACGCTGAGCTAGAACAGAAACGGGAGCGGCCACGCCCTTGCAGAGCTCCTGTTCATGACACTGGGATTCTTCTGGTTAAATGTGTCCCTTATGCAGGTGGGAGAGAGGCAGAGAAGCTGAAGCATTTCTCATATCTTTTTTCTTTTTGTTGTAGTTTGAAAGTGCTTTCACACACAAGCCTTCGCTGTTTAACAAGTTCTGGCAAACTTATCAATCAGCGGAAGAGGTGTTACAGGTAACTGATGCGTACCTTGTAGGACGCCATCATGTGGGAGTTTGTTTGTTTCTGGGAAATCTGACGTGTAATTGACAGTAATGATCAGCATAATATCACCTTGCTTTCAAATTTTTCCAGTGGGTCAAGGGTACAAAAGGTGAACTCAGGTTGCCACCAAAATTCCAGCTCTCATGAAAAGTGGTTGACATTTGCAATATAAATAGAGTTTATTATAACTCCCTTCAAGGGCTGAGAAATAGTATCAGCTCCAATAGGGCCGCGTCCTCCTCCTAACTCTGGCGTGTTCTTCTCTATTGATCAATTATTGTTCCAGTATGAAGCACAATAGGAGGAAAACTCTTAAAGGGAGAACTTCAGCTTATTGTGTTGGACAAGTACATACTGGAGAACTGCAATGAAGTGAGAGCAGGAATTGAATGATGACCTAGATTCCATCTAGTTAGTACATGTGAAGAATAGTTGAGAATAGCTCTTTAGTTGTTCTCCAGAGTCCTTAATGTATAAAATGCTTCATGTGTTCCTGGGCAGCTCAGGGTGGCCCGAGCTTGTCAGATCTTGGCAGCTAAGCAGGGTTGGCCCTGATTAGTCCTTGGGTGGGAGAGCACCAAGGGAGTCCAGGGGCGCCACCCAGAGGCAGGCAAGGGCACACCACCTCTGAACGTCTCTTGCCCTTCAGGGTTTGCCATAAGTTAGCTAAGACTTGCCAGAAAAACAACAAAAACAGGGAGACATTTGGGGAGCACACAATACAGTGATGTTTTGCACCACATAGGTACATGCCCTGAGGAGCAGTGGCTGATTACAGAAGCAAGTGCTGCCTTTTATACCTTTTGTCATATTATGGGGAGCAAATTTAAACATCATGTGCCCAATAACACCTCAAGACTGTGAGACCGCTGAAGGAAAAAACGCACTTACTGGGTCATTTTCACTTATGTACTGAATCACTGATCTCCAAACAGTGTATAAATTTACCATTTTAACTTTTCTTTTTTGCATCCTAGAGAATAAAGTCTGGAGAGAGTTTGGAAGGCTCTTTTCAAGTGATCAAATGCCTCAGCAGAAGACCACGAAACTGGCAGCAGTGTGTTGAACTAGCAAGATTAAAATTTGAGAAGTATTTCAATCATAAGGTGAGTGTGAGAGAGTTATTTTAAGTTTGGCTGATACTCAGTTGATGATTTAAAAAACAGCATGGTTCTCTGCTTAGTAACACACACACATGTACAAACATGGTCCTTTTTTTGTTTCTGCTCTGATTCAGGAACTAAAACTTCTTAAACATTTAAGTGAAACTGTGCTGTATCCTTTCACTTTGATTTATAATAGCATATAAATTATTGAATGTCCATGAATGCCATGGTTGAAGTGTGTATGTGGTTACTTGGGGGTGGGGGGGTGGGGAATGCTTTGTTTAAGTTTTTATTTATTCTTGAAGGTTTTATTAAACTTATTTATTAAGATGCTATCACCAAAAAAGTCTGCTGGAGTGCCTGGACTTGTCTTCCTTGTGCTGATCTCTGTAGGCACTGGCCCTTGCCAGAACAGCTGGAGGGAGATGAGGGGAATATGGTCCAGTTACACTCGTGCAGATGAAGCTTTCATTGGGTGCAGAAGATGTAGGTGACTGGAAGGGCTGCCTTGCTGGAACAGACTCAGGGCTGCCTCACCCAGGTGCTTCTGAAGAGACCCAGGAAGGGCCGTTCTCGGGACCGGATGTGCAGAACACTGGCCTCCCTACAAGTAGACTTGGCTTAGCTGGCACAATCTGAGCCAGAAATGGGAAGCACCTTGCTTCATTGGAATGAAATATATTTTTCTATTGAAATTATGCCAGTATTATCAGAAATTTTGAATTTGTATCAGAATCTTGTACTATTAGAAATCTTACTCAGAATGTAAGTTTTTGTATGCATGCATAATTCTTCAGATGGGGGGATAGGGTACAGTGGGCTGAAATTGACCCTATCCTCTTTCTGAAGAAGTGTGTGTGCATATGAAAGCTGACATTCTGAATAAAGCTTTGTTGGTCTTAAAGGGGCAACTTGACTTCTACTTTGTTCTGCTGCTTCAGGCCAACCCTGCTGCTGGATCTATCAGAAATCTTGTATTCTTAAACATGCTTTCATTTCTTGAGCTCTGGGGTTCTGAGTTCAAGATGATGTCTTATAGGACAGAATTTAAAATAGGCTCTGTAGAGCAGAGTGTTCTGGCCTGAGATGAGCTGGCAGTATTCAGAGTCTTTCTCTCTTGTCTAGGCCCTCCAGTTGCTTCATTCATTTCCCCTTGATACCCGATTAAAAGATGGCAGTAAGTATAGTAAGCGGGGGGATTCATTTGGGTGGGATGGACTGGCTGTCTTCCGCTTGGTTGCTGTTGATATTCAGGTTGCTTTCTTTCCACCGGCCAGGTCTGTTTTGGCAGTCACCAAAGAGGCCGCCCTTTCCGATACGATTTGATTTCAGTGATACTTTGTGAGTAATTTTTAAAAAGATAATAATTGCAATGGGATGGGGGGAGGAACGTAGGCCTGACGGAGCCATGAATAACGAAGCTGTCTTTTCAGAGCAGTCTGTTTTTGGAAGGACTGGGCAGGCTCCCCTGGGCAGAATCCCCTCTGCTTGATTGCAGCACGTCTCCTGGGTGCAACAGAGCGGGATCTGCAGGGCATTTCTATTGGGCAGTTCCTTTTTCAGAGCTCTCTGCAACAAATTTCAAAATTGCTGCTTAATTCCACAAATCAGTAAATTTTTTTCCCCATGAGCATTCCCAGTAGTTGCTGATATTAATATGAACGCACTGTCAGATACATAAGCAAACATGAGAATAGATTTGTCCCTTCATGGACTGGTAGAAAAGCCGAAGAGATATCTTACCTTTGAAGAAAGAGGATATCTATTGAGCACCCCGGGGTGAACTTGGAAATTCTGGGGCCCTGGGAAGGATAGGGCTCCAGACTCAGGGCCTCCCTCATCCCAAGCAACAGGGGTGGGTTCAAGTGACTTCCATTGAATTGGTATCCTGAACCCGGGCCGGGAAGGGGGTGGGGGTGAAGCTGAGCTGGCTGTCCAAGCCAGAGGGTGACTGGAAGCAGAAGCCTGTTCTTTCCCCTCCTTTCAGGGTGGTTGTGCCCCACCCCCCGCACAGACCCCAGGATAAGTGCCCTGGATGCCCTCTGGCTAAGACTGCCCCTGCAGCCCCCATACTTAGGTATGTTGTAAAAACCCATAACTGATCTGAATCCACCCTTAAAAAGAGTACACAGAAGCATACGTTCTGAATAAAACTAAGTTGGTCTTAAAGGTGCAACGTGGCTCCTGTTTTGTTCTACTGCTTCAGACCAACATGGCTGACTACTTGGATCACCCTTAAAAATGGACAGGGAATTAAGTAAGGAAAGGATTTGGACCACGGTTGGCTGGCTCCCCTGTCCGTCTAGCCCCTCTGCCTGGAGACAGACGTTTTCATTCGTATCGTCTCAGCTTTTTAGTTTGCACTGTTCGTGAATGCTGGACAACGGAGTACAAAAGATGTAATTTTTTTTTCTTCTAGGCATTATAGCTTCATAGTGAGTACAGCAAAGCTATTTGCGACAATTTACTGTATTCCGTTTACAGAAAAGGTAAGCCTGCAGTCTGAGACGGGCCTTTGCATATTTGCATTGACTCTTTCTGTTAATGTTCTGAAAGGGATCAGACAGATTTGTGAGTGTTGAAGGAAAATGACAATTCAGAATGCAGCCTTTAGCAAGATGGGTGGAAGTATTTCCTCTGCTATTCATAGCAGATTGGTCATCTGTCTTCTCCAGATTCAGCACTGGATGGCTCAAATAAGTTCTGGATCAAAAACTGAGTCCTGAGTCACATACCTGGGGCTTTTTTTGTAGCAGGAACTCCTTTGCATATTAGGCCATATGTCCCTGATGTAGCCAATCTTTCAGGAGCTTTCAGTAGGCCCTGTGAGAAGAGCCCTGTAAGCTCTTGAGGATTGGCTACATCAAGGGGGTGTGGTTTAATGTGCAAAGGAGCTCTTGCTACAAAAAAAGCCCCGCAAATACCCATCTTCTTTACAGTGCTATTTGCTAAAGAATTTCTGTCTTGTTGCTCTTTCTGCAGATGAGTTAACAATCTTATGTGGTTCCTAAATTATCTGAACCTGTATCTGTCTCTTCACTAATGTTGAAGCACTTGCAAAAAGTTGGCAATGAGGGACTTAAAAAAAATGTTATTTTAGCTTTCTGTTTGGTGATGGCTTTCCATTTTGGGTGACTCAGGTGGCCAGTCTTTGCTATGTAACAGCCATTGATAGCACAGATCAGGCATAATAGATTTAAAATGATTATAATATTAACTCGGTGTCAGCTCTGCAGCATATGACGTCCTGCTTTGCAGAGGCTGCCAAGCTATTCGGCCTAGAAGTTAGTCTGAAGAAGACAGAAGTTCTCCACCAGCCTGCACCCCAGGAAGATTATCACCCTCCCTGCATCACTGTGGGTGAATCAATTCTGAAGACAGTCCAGCAGTTCAGCTACCTGGGGTGCATCATCTCCTCAGATGCTAAGATCGACAAGGAGATTGACAACAGGCTGGCAAAGGCAAACCGTGCCTTTGGCCGACTGCACAAAAGAGTGTGGAGCAACAAGCATCTGAAAAAAGGCACAAATATCAATGTTTACAAAGCGGTTGTGATGACAACCCTCATCTACGGCTCCGAATTGTGGGTTTTATACCGTCATCACCTGCGACTCCTTGAGCGCTTTCATCAGCGCTGCCTTCGCACCATCCTCAACATCCACTGGAGTGACTTTGTGACCAACACTGAAGTTCTCAAGCGGGTGGAGGTTACCAGCATCGAGGCACTGCTGTTGAAGACGCAGCTGCGCTGGGCAGGGCATATTTCTAGGATGGAAAACCACCGCCTTCCCAAGATTGCCCTGTATGGCGAACTCTCCACTGGCCATCGAAATAGAGGGGCACCAAAGAAGAGGTACAAGGACTCCTTGAAGAAATCCCTTGGCACCTGTCGCATCAACCATCACCAGTGGTCTGACCTAGCCTCAGATCGCAAAGCATGGAGGCACACCATCCACCAGGCTGTTTCTTCTTTTGAGAATGCACGCATAGCGTGGACAAAAGGAGATTGAGGAAGAATCGCACTGCTACAGGACCAACCCTAAATCAGACTTTTCCCTGCAGCTGCTGTGGCCGGACCTGCCTGTCCCGCATTGGTCTTGTCAGCCACCAGCGAGCCTGCAGCAGACGTGGACTATTGCACCCTTCTTAAATCTTCGTTCGCGAAGCCAAGCCGAGAGAGAGAGAGAGAATATTAACTATGCATCTGGCAAAGGGAGCTTTGACTTTCGAAAGCCTCTACACTGAAAGTCTTCATGGTCAAGTCAAGTCAAAGCTTTTATTGGCATAAAATATATAGATATATATATCAGAGCAAATTGGTTAAAAAAAAAAGATAAAATGGAACTATTGCATACATATACATCAGGAAAAGCATAAACATAAACTATTTCTATGAGATCCTTTGGCATGCCTTTAAGACAGAATAAAGAAACTTAGCCACTTTCTCAGTGACATTAGATGAAGTATCGTTCAAAAGATTATAGACCTTAAGTGCATCAGAACAATCAACCATGCTAACTAAAAGAGGATGTAAATACTTGTGACGAAGATCTGTATACAAATTACAATAAAGAAGAATATGAGTAACCGACTCCACACATTTTTGCTTACAGAGACAGTATCTGACTGAGTAGGCTGTCTTGTTAAATCTGCCATAAAGAATGGCAGAGGGCATGGCGTTGCATCTGGCAAGGGAAAAAGCTCTACGCTGCTGTGGCACCTGCAAGACGGATAGATATGAGGCCATTTTCCCAGTACTAAGAGAGATCTCAAAACAAGTGGGGAACAAGTTTTCTTAGCCAGACTGTATAGTTCTTGGCACTCAACATCTAGCAACCTGTTTTTAATTTGTTGGACTGCGGTGGTGAAGGACAGCACGGACAACAGTTCTAGGGATAAACCCATTGCTTTTATTTTTCTCTCAATTTGTCCTGACCAATTTGACACATTAAATTCAGAAAGCATTTGAGAGATATAGCTCCCCGGTTCAGAGTTGTAGTGCAAGCGTAGCCAGAATTTGAAGGTCGTAAGCCATGCACTAGTAACCATGCCAGTTTCTAAGCAGATAACTGCATATGGGACACATTTTGGCATGCCCAGAATTTTACGCAAGAATTTGGATTGGACACATTCGATAGCACCTTCATAAGATCCAATCCAGATTGGGATGCCATACAGAAGTTGTGAAATCACTTTGGCTTTGAATATTTTTATGGCAGCTGGCACAAATTGGTTACCTCTGCCATAAAAAAGCGAGCTATGGCAGATGCACTGATGTTAGCTATCTTCCCTGCATACTTGCGATGGGTAGACTGAGTCACATTATATTGAAAATAAAACACCTAAGTATTTAAAATACTTGACTTGCTCTATCTCTTTAGAAAGTCTTCGTGGTCTCTAAGGTGCTCTCCTGCAGAACAGCAAAGCTACCTTCTGAATCCCTTATTTGTATCTATTCTTTTAAAAATTGAATTGAATTTGTTATGTATGCAACATGAATGACATGGTGTAGAAGTGTGTCTCACAAGTGCCTGTGTTCTGCATTCTGATGCTGTGTTGTCCTGTCTCCCTGGACGTATTGTGAACACTCTGCAAAAGAAGAAGCGTGTGCCATAGGAGGAACTGTAACTCCCATTGGGATATTTTTGTTGGGAAGAATGTTGGCCATAGGAGGCCGAATCATATAGATGAGCTGCTTGGCCTCCTTAAGAACATAAGAGAAGCCATGTTGGATCAGGCCAATGGCCCCTCCAGTCCAACACTCTGTGTCACAGAAGAACATAAGAGAAGCCATGTTGGATCAGGCCAATGGCCCCTCCAGTCCAACACTCTGTGTCACAGAAGAACATAAGAGAAGCCCTGTTGGATCAGGCCAATGGCCCCTCCAGTCCAACACTCTGTGTCACATAAGAACATAAGAGAAGCCCTGTTGGATCAGGCCAGTGGCCCATCCAGTCCAACACTCTGTGTCACAGAAGAACATAAGAGAAGCCATGTTGGATCAGGCCAGTGGCCCATCCAGTCCAACACTCTGTGTCACACAGTGGCCAAAAACCTCACGTGCCATCAGTGGGGCTAGAAGCCCTTTCACTGTGCCCCTCCCCCCAGCACAAGAATACAGAGCACCGCTGCCCCAGACAGAGTTGCTGCTATAAGCTGTGGCTAATAGCCACTGACGGACCTCTGCTCCAGATGCTTATCCATTCCCCTCTTGAAGCTTCCTATGCTTGTAGCCACCTCCACCTCCTGTGGCAGTAAATTCACCCCTATGTGACCCTTGCTCATCCTGGCTTCTTAAATCTAGCCCTGATGGGATTGTGGGGGGGGGGAACCAGGGGGCAGGAGATGGAAGAGGGAAGGGCCAGATATCTTGAGGGAGGCTATTGAAAAAGCCCTTTGAAAGAATCTCAAAAAGCTCTGCAGCTCTTGCTCAAGGGTGACAATGGCAGGCTTTCTGGGAGGAGCTGGGATGGCTTGGCTCAGCGGCATCTGAATGATGAAATGCCTCTCCTTCCGCTGTCAGCCTGGCATTGAGCTTGCTTGGGACCCTGAACTAACAGAGCTGGACATTTTGCTGAGTGTACACTGTTTCTCATATTTAGGGGTCATATTGTTGGTCTTTTTAATGTACATTTTAAAAAATCATATGCAGTGTTTTTGTGACTGGTAAGTTGGCTGGAAACTGTGTTGATTGAGGAATGTGTGATATTAACTTTTTAAAAATAAATTATATTTTAATTCATACTTATTAATACTCTTTTGTCGTGCTTACTGCTGTTATGCCACGTGGTCTAACTTCTCTCATTGTTTGTAACTAAAACACAGGACATGTCAGAAGAAACCATTTTAAAGATAATTTCTGGGGTGAAGATCCAAGAGTTCCGACCTTCTAACAAAGTAAGTCCGGCCAGTACGGAGGTGCTGCCTGTTCTCTCTTCCTTTCCTTTTGTGATCAGTGAAGACTTTGCCCTGTGCATTGACATTTTTGGCAGAGATTCAGCAGCCTGGCTCCTAGTTGCCCAGCACAAATGGCTTTTGATATAATGGCTATGAACTGAGGAATCCTGTGAATTTAGCTTCCACCCAAGAAGACCTTAGGTGAGCCACTCCCTCTGCTGGGCAGTTGCAAGTTGGATTACAGCAAGCGAATGCGAGTGACGTGCTCTGAGCTCTTGCCAGCACGGCCCCAATGCCTGCTGTGACTAGTGGTGGCAGTAAAACTGATGGCTGCTACTTGCAGTGGCCTTAAAAGGGAATTATACTGGTTCCTGGAGGAGAGGTCCAGTTGTAGCTATTAGCCGTGGTAAGTAAAGGGAACCTCCATACTCAAGGGAAGCCTGTCTCTGCCTGACGAGGGCTTTGGCTGCCGTGCTGTAGCCTCCCAGGGCCTCTGGTTGGCCACTATGAGAGGATGGGGGATTAGATGGATGATCCATCTGTTCCAGGGGTGGTGGCACTCATGTTCTGATTAGTGAAGGATAAGTCCCCTTATTCAGTACAAATGTAGTGTTTAGCTTCTCCTGCAGCAGAGTGCTCTCCGGAAGCTTCTTTCTCAAAGCCAATGTAGGCATATGCTTGAAATGTATGTGGTACCCAATACAACAGTTCAGTGAAACCACAGATTCCAGCGCATTAAATGCCCATGCAAATCAGGAAGGGCATAGCAGATGACAGTGCCCTGGATAAACACGCAGTAGTTCTCTTTGCTTGGTTTCTGAGTTGTGCCTAGTAAGCTTGTGTTGATTGTCATGCAGTGCAGGGCTGCCGCGTTAAACACAGCAGTGCACAAGGAATGCAGCAGCATTTCCTTAATTTCCTGCAGGTGGTACAGACCGATGAAGCCCTGAGGAAGCCGGATCCAATCCCAGTCAGCAGTGAGGACGAGAGGAATGCTGTCCTTCAGCTGGAGAATGCCATCCTGGCCAACGAAGCCACCAGAAGTGAGCAGATGTCGAGGCACTTGGTTAAGCTGGAAGTGAGAGCAGGAGGGGGGTTAAGAGAAGAACAGCCTGACCCACAACGCCCCCCTCTGCCACCTTCCAGCAACAGGGAATGGCTTCCTTACTCTTCTCTTCCTTCACACATAGTTTGTTTTTGAAAACTCCATCTGCCTTCTGGGACTCCACATTTTGTTCTCCATCAGCGGAGAGGGCTTACCATGTGGGTTTGTTCTCACCAGTGGATTGGAAGGAGGGGGCATTCAACAGGCAGGGTTTGCAGTATAGAAATCAGGAACCAGAGCTGAAACAAACCTGGTAACAAAGCAGAGACATTTCAACATGACACTATGTAATTTCAGCAGCTTGGCACATAGTTGCAAAACAGACAGATCCCAGCAGCACAGCCCCCAATCCCTGTCCCTTTGCCAGTCTGGCTTTCTGAACTAGTGTTTACACCAGCATGGTGTTCAGTGCATCACTGGCATTACACTGCCTGGACAACGATGCCCCAGTGCAAGAGGACTTGGGCACTAAGTATCAGTCCTTTTCCCAGCTGGCTACATGAAACATCTGTGGTGAATAAACCCTGGAAGGCTCTTCTGAGCATGGAGCAGGAGTCCCTGGGGATATGAGGGTGGAGGTAGTTGTGAATTTCCTCAACTGAGCACTGGGTTGGACTAGATGACCCTGGAGGTCCCTTCCAGCTCTATGATTCTATGCAATAAAGCTAGATAACCAAGAATTCTGAACAGTGGGATTTTTTGTCTGAACAGGTGACTTGCAAATGAAGGAACTTACCTTTGAAAAGGATGATGACAGTAACGGGCACATAGATTTTATAACAGCAGCGTCTAATCTGCGAGCCAGAATGTATAACATTGAACCAGCAGACCGGCTGAAAACAAAGCGGATTGCTGGGAAGATCATCCCAGCCATTGCGACTTCTACAGCTGCTGTTGCTGGCTTGGTGAGTCTGTAAAGGTGCTCTTTTCTTTTTGCTTATCAGCCCTATTGAGGCCAAAACGCTCCTATTCTTAAAAAGCCTGACTCACCAGAAGACAAAGAGGCAGTCCCATTTTCAACCTTGCTGGAAATTGGCCAGCTGTAGGAAGGAGGTGTCCTGCTCTGGATTGCCTGATCTCATCAGATCTCAGAAGCTGAAATGGGTCAACCTTGGGTTGCTTTTGAATGGGAGACTAGGGGTGTGCAGGGGGGGAAAATCGTTAAACATTGGTTTTGGGTTGATTAAAAAAAATCGTTATTCCTTTGGAAAGCTGAATCTCATATTAGGTAAAGGAAAAAAACCTGAAAAAATTAGGTATTCTCAATTTTTTTCGGCTCCATTATACTCTATGGGCCATTTTAGTCAATGGCAAAATCCCATAGAGTACATTCCGTGGGCTGGGGAGGAGAGGGTTTGAGCGAGAGGCACCTAATTTCTGGGTACCTGCTGGAGTTTCTCACCAAAAGAACCCCCAAGTCTCAAAAAGATTGGACCAGGGGGTCCAATCCTATCGGCACCCAAAGAGGGTGCCCCTATCCCAATTGAAATCAATGGCTGCGAAAACGCCATTGGTTTCAATTGTCAGGAAAAAATGACTAGGTCAAATAAGAGAATCTCTTACCTAAAAAGTGTTTTTTCAGTCAGCAGCAGAACCAGTGCATGTGCCCAGCACAGGCAATGCTACTATGGCATTGCCAAGCAACAACAACAACAAAACCACAACAGGACAAAGATCAAATTGGATAGGAGGGATTTCCTGGGGAACCATTGTTGCCAATCTCCAGGTGAGGGCTGGTGTGCTCTCCAGGTAGCAGAGATCAGCTCCCCCGAAGAAAACAGCTGCTTAAATTAGGGCTGCCAGCATCCAGGTGGGGCCTGGAGATCCCTTGCTTTTAAGATCTTTTCTGGCCTACTTATGGGGGAAGTGCTAAAGCTCTATGCCAACAATGTTACTCAAAGGATTTCCTGTCTCAGACTCTAATTATTTTTAAAAGCCTAATAATAGCCCTAACTAAGTTGTAAAAACCCAGAAGCACCCACTGAGCAACACTCAGGGTAATACAAAAGACAGACAGCAGTCAGTCAGGTCCTTGTTTTTAGCTATTGCTTTATTCCAGAAGTCCATTCCTTTCCTATCCATTCCTAAGTACGTGTGAAATTATAAATATTAACCAATCTAGAGCGTTTATTCTTATTTGCAGCCAAATAATAACCATTGCAAAAATCTTGCAAATGGAATTCCTCCCCGCCTTCCATTGTCCCGATTGAGTTAATTTTTGTTTTGCTGCACTGATAAAACAGTTGTGAACTTGATGGCTGAGGAAGACTGGTCTTGAGGAATGAGGAACACATTCAGAGTAAATTCAGACCTCTCAATGGATTCTAATTGTAGAGACAAAAGATTCCCCTGAAGTATGAAAAGAAGAGGATGTTAGTTGTTTAGATTGTAATGTTCTCCCCTTCCCCTCTGTGCTGATTGTGGGTGAGCAAGTAGGGATGCATTGATGGTACCTTTAATGCCAGATTGCGCTCTAGTTCCATGAACCTGATTCCCCCCGCAAAAAAGCTGAACTTTTCAGGCTTTCCCCCAGATTAGTCTAATTGCTGAATCAGATCACAGAATCTGATTCGTCTTTTTAAAAGCCTAAAAATGTCGAAAAGGGCATATTTCGGCTTTTTTCCAAGCTAATGTTTACCGAATGCACACGCCTATGGGAGGCCTCCAAGGCTATGCAGCAACAGGCCATGCCAAACCACCTCTGAACATCTCTTGCCTGGAAAATCCACCAGGGGTCACCATAAGTCAGATATAACTTGAAGGCAAACGAACGAATGAGGTGCTAGAATACATTCTGTTGAGGTCATGTTAACGTATACTATGGGGAGAATCTCAAGAGTCTGGAAGAATTTTAAAACATCTCAACTGCTAAGCAATGAACAAGTTGTAATGGACATATATCTGGATTCTTCCACTGTAATTCCAAGAATTACCGCTGCATGGAAATGTCACAGACCAGATCTCTTCCATGTCATTTTTTCTTCATAAGCAAGTTTGTCCTCATTTATGTGATGGTGAGCTCTAGTCTATGAAATCTTATGGTTCAATAAATCTGACAGGTGGCCCTTAAGTCTTTCCTCTGTCTGGAATCTGTTACACCATGGAAACTGAAAATATAACTTTTTATAACTTAAAGAGAAAAGATACATTTGTTAGGCTCAGATACAAATTGTTTCCTGTTCCTTCCCCAAAGTAGTTTGCGATCTGTGATGCCTCTTGTGCTGATCAGGTTATACTGAACTTCATTTTGCTCTCTGATACTTACAGGGTATATTAGTGTTCATTGTTGCAATGAATAATCATGATATTTTCCCTCATAGGTCGCTTTGGAATTGATCAAAGTTGTGGGTGGTTATCCTTTCCAAGCATATAAGAACTGTTTTTTCAACTTGGCCATTCCAGTAATTGTCTTTACAGAAACAGCTGAAGTGAGAAAAACAGCTATAAGGTAAATAGGACAAACGGAAGAATGAGATGTGCACCTAGTAGTTGGTGTCCTGCGTATTATCTCAATAATTACTTTCAGATCAGGAAATCCAGAGTCTCCCTCTTTGCCATCCTCTGGCAGTGCCTCCAGCATCTCCCCTTTCCTTCTCTCCCAGAAATCAAGTTCCCTCTTTGAGTTTCTCCTTCTGACAGCTTCTGCCCTCCTTCACTTGCCCCCACCCCCTTTCTGTTTCTCTCCCCTACCTTCAGTTTTTCCTTTTTAGATTTTTTGCCCCTCCTTCACCATCTGTCTCTTCCATTATCTTTTTCTAGTCTGTGTCTTTCCAGCACCGCCCCCCTTAAGCTGAGAACTGGAATTCTCAGCAGTGTTTGTTGTGGGTTGGAATCGTATGAGATCTCAGCAGCACACTTTTCTTAAAGAAGCAGACGTTGCGTCTGTGATCTTTGAGGTTTTTCAAAACCCAGTGTATCATTTTACAATTCATATTTTTTTGCAAACATGGGGCTTTCCCCAGGCTTGTAGCCTCCCTGCCTCCAGGATTTTTTGATCCACACTGTTCTACCTTAGGGACAGTCTTTCCCCACATGTTCCCCAAAGAGTGCTGAGATCGAGTTCTCAAAACCTGCTTGCAATCCCCGGGCCAAAGGAGGCCCAACTTAAGTCAACCAGAGACAGGGCCTTTTCAATCACAGCCCCTTGCTGGTGGAACCAGCTACCAGAAGAGGTGAGGGCCCTGTGGGACTTTGGGCAGTTCCGCAGGGCCTGTAAGACAGTCCTCTTCTGGTTGGCATACAACTGATCGGTACTTGAAAATTTCGAAAAGAAGGCTATAGTATGGTACTTTGGTAAATGGCTTTGTTTTACTGTTTTACGGTTTTACTGGTTTATTGTTTAAATGTTGTAAATTGATGTATTTTAAAACTTAATCCTATGTTAGAACTTTTGTGTTGTGAGCCGCCCTGAGCCGCTTTGGTGGGAAGGGCGGGATATAAACTAAATAAAATGAAATGAAAATGAAATATCTGGCTCAGAATTAGATACAATAATATAATCCTGCATACTTTAAAGTATGATATTAATATCTTCTGTTTTCCGCTCATCTTGTAATCTGTCTTGATTAAGAACCCTCCCCATAACCCTGTGATGAGCTCCAAAGTAGGACAGCTCATGCCCAGAGGTGCTGTCCTTTGGCAGCTGTCTGGAAGCCCCTGGCCTCAGGAATGCAGCGTTACAAGAGGGAAGTGTCATGTGCAGCGCCACTTTAAGCACTGAACTTTGATGACTGCTAGTAGCAGAATATTGAAAAATCTGTTACAGCAACAAATTTTGTGTTTCCATTTGTGTTCTGTGACAGAAATGGGATATCATTTACAATCTGGGATAGATGGACAATTTATGGGAAAGACGATTTCACACTCTCGGACTTCATAAATGCCGTCAAAGTAAGACACCTGTTTTAAATACGCCATGGGATTTTCTTGACTTTGCTGACTGCATTGTGGTCTAGGGATTGCCGGGTTGTTTACCACAACTCAAGTTGCAGTCAGTCCTGTCATTCAGATTCATGGTCAGATTCCTTAAGAACACATAAAAATAAATAGTATATACCTAACCCCCCCCCCCCCACACACATACACATATTTTCTGCTTTTCTGTACAAAATGCTATAAATACATTTGTTTGGGTAAAATATTTGTCTTCTGTTGTCCTGTTCAGTCTGTAATTGGCTTTGTCATGTGCCTCTTTGAGTCGAGCAGGACAAATGTTATTTTAACTGTTGTTGGCTGCCCTGAGCACATTAGGGGAGGGCGGGATATAAATGCAATAAAATAAATAAATAAAATAAAATATTGTTGCATGTGTGTTTCAGGAGAAATACGGGATTGAGCCCACCATGGTGGTTCAGGGAGTGAAAATGCTGTATGTCCCTGTAATGCCTGGGCATGTGAAAAGGTTGAAGCTGACGTGAGTATTAACCCTGTAGAACTTGTGGATCTGAAGGTTTGGTAGATGGTCCCATTGTCTTCCTAGAGCATAAAGGCAGCTTTCTGTTAAAGCAGAGAGTGGTATACAGCATCTTTGCTAATTTATTTATTATTTAGTTGTTGTAGATTTTCTGGGCTTTATGGCCATGGTCCTGGCATTGTAGAACCTGACGTTTTGCCAACAGCTGTGACTGGCATCCTCAGAGGTATAACACCGAAGGCTAGAGTTCTCTCTGTGTCAAAGGGAGAAGAAGATGATAGGCAGGTAATTTATATCTTACTCAGGAAGGTGGGATAGGGCTGAGTCATTATCTTTTAAGAATTTCCCAGGCTATGACATTCTACTGAAGGAGCTTTCCTGAGGTTCTTGTGCATATGGATTGGCTGTTGGAATTCTAATCTTATCTGTAGTGCAGTTGTAAGATGTGGAGCATTTTGTGTTTTTCAGGACTGGAAACCATGCCCTATTAATTTTTAAACTCACTCAAACAGGACAGTATCTTATTCCAAGATAATGCTAGATAATACATCCAATTACCATGTTAGATTACACAGGGAAGCCATTGAAATCCATAAACATAAACACAATTTCAACAGGAAGGAAGAGAGATTTAAATTACCTGTTTACCATCTTCTTCACACTTTGACACAGAGAGAATCTAGCCTTCAATGTTATGGTTCCTGACCTGGCACTTGAAGAAGATGATGATGATATTGGCTTTATATCCCGCCCTCCACTCCGAAGAGTCTCAGAGCGGCTCACAATCTCCTTTACCTTCCTCTCCCACAACAGACACCCTGTGAGGTGGGTGGGGCTGAGAGGGCTCTCACAGCAGCTGCCCTTTCAAGGACAACCTCTGCCAGAGCTATGGCTGACCCAAGGCCATGCTAGCAGGTGCAAGTGGAGGAGTGGGGAATTAAACCCAGTTCTCCCAGATGAGAGTCCGCACACTTAACCACTACACCAGTAGCCCCTTTAGGGACGACCAAGATTTTTCGGTTATATGTTTTTGAGAGTCAGTGCTTTGACTCTCAAAAGCTTATGCGCCAAAAACCTTGCAAATTCAGTGTTCTGCCGCAAACCTTGTATTTCTTTTCTGTTATGCCAATAAAGGTCATGTCTGTCTGTTCTGCCGCAAACCAACATGGCTACCCCTTGAAGCTGAGCTGTGATGTTTCCATAAAGTCCTAAATCTGTTTGAAACTGATTTCTCTGTTAGCTTTTTTCTTTTATTACCTGCCAAATTTTGCTCACTTTAACATGGTCTCTTGTAGTTGGAGGCCTTGCTGATCCAAGGCAAGCTGTGTGTTTATAATGGACCTCATACAAGTTGCAAATACGCATTAGAGCTTGTAACTAGAGGTTCAAGGAAGGTTGGCACTTTTTTCAGGGTTTATTGTTTTACTGTTCTTGATTCCTGTCTTGCAGGATGCAAAAACTTGTGAAACCATCAGTGGATAAGAAGTACGTGGACCTCACGGTGTCCTTTGCTCCAGAAACAGATGGTGAAGAAGACTTGCCGGGGCCCCCAGTTAGATATTATTTTGCCCACGAAGACAACTGATGAAGACAACTCTTCATAGTATAACAGGACCACATGAATAGAAGAACATGGCATCTATCTATTAAAAAATGTGGTACAACATACTTGGTTGAAGTCTTAATGCAAAACTAAACAGTGGAAGTCAGTTAATTGCAGTGAGGAGCTGCATAGGAAACTGGATTTCTAGTTTATCCTGTCTCTTCCTGAAAAGGATCTCCAGCTTGTTGAAAAGTGAAGCTCTCTTTGGAGAAAAGAGGCTTGCATTAACCTCTGCAGGAAATCAAGAACTGTGGAGTTACCTGCATTGTACAAGCAAAGCATTAAATGTGGAAGCAGTGAAGAATCTTCTATTGCAGTGTCCCTCTGCATCTGAGCCCTGAGGCAGTCTGTTAAAATAGCATGGCCTTTCCTTGGAGGTTTTGGAGGAGGGGTTTTGTTCTCTTTTGATCCAGATTAACTGTAATTTGTAGCACTCCCAGTGCAAAGGCAGCATTGCTTTGGAATAGCTGTGAAGTGACAGGAAGCTGAGCTGTGATTTCAAACTGGATATTTTATCTAGGCCTCTGGTAGTCAGGTCAGAGATTCTTTTGGAGTGAGCAAATAGAGGCCCCTGTGTGTTTGTGTGAGAGAGAGAAGCGTTTAGGTGAGCTAAGCAGTTCAGAAGTCAGAAAGCGAAAGTAGGATAGGTTTTGAGAAAGGCATTGTTAGCTGCCTTGGGCATCAGGGGACAGGGTGAAGACAAATATAATAAACGTGTAGCTTGGAGAGAGACAATTAGATAATTAGTAGGCCTTTGCTACCATTGTTGCTGTCACCTGCTTATGGAAGTGTTTCCTTTTCCGCTCCCATGAGCAAAATATCCCCAGCAGTGCTGATCAAATAATGCTGTTCTTTGGCTTTTGACTATTGAGAGAGAAACCTCAGAAGGCTTTTCTGACCCGTGATCACCATCTAAAGCTATATGCACATAACTTTGGTCTGTGGGGCTAACCTATGCTGGAGCACTGTGCACATTTTTGTAGCATGTGTCTCTTGGTACGACGCTAGACCTAATTGCAGAACAGCGGAGACCCCTCATTTCAAATAAAATTATAATGTTATGGATGCTGCCAGAGAAGGTGAGAAATATCCTTTGCTGTAGCAGTTTGTATGCAGTGGTGGCACAGGGCAGAAGCATCATTGGAGTACCACTGAAGAGGTACACTGGCACCTTTTTAAAATGTATTTATTTATTTATTTATTATTTCGATATCTATTCTGCCCTCCCTGTGAATGGGCTCAGGGGGGATCACAACAGCAGTGTGACATAATAAAAACAATAATCCATTAGTTTAAAACGATAAAGAACAACAAGAAATTTAAAGTACAGGTAACACTGTCAATAAGTGCAATATCACAGAGGCTGGAGTCACTAAGCCTACAAAATCTAATCAGTCTGGGCTGCCAGATGGAGAATTCAGCAAGGGGGGCTGACTTAACTGGATGCCCCCCGCTTCATCCTAAGGCCCTGCGGAACAGGCCTTGTGGGCCTTGCAGGCCTTGTGGAATGACCCCAATCTCAGTCGTGAGCATGTTCTGCCGGACCAGGGCAAACGGTGATAAATGGACATCCTTTGGACCAGAGACAGCCAGCAGAAGTTGATTTGCAGAGCATAAAGCCCTTTGGGGCATATATGGGGAGAAAGCCTTTGAAGGTCAGTAGTAGCACCTTGAAACAGATTTGGTACTGAATTGGTAGCCAGTGCAATTGATGTAGCCCCAACTGAATGCACGCCAGCACGGGCAATGCAGTCAGCAGGTGTGACGCCTCATTTTGTACTAGCTGGAGTTTCTGGATCAGCCCCAAGGGCAGGCTCGCATAGAGCAAGTTACAGAAATCAAGTCTGGAAGTGACCCTTGCATGGGTCCCTGTAGACAAGTCCTGGGGGACAAAGTAGGGTGCCAAAGATGATAAAAGGCAGACCTGGCAATTGTGAGCTCAACCTCCATAGAGAGCGAGGCATCCAGGATCACCCCCCCCCCTCCCGGCTCTGCACCTTCAGGGCTGGCACAAGTAATGCACCGTCCACGGTTGGAAGCCTGATACCTGACTCAGGTACAGGACCTTTATCTTCGCTGGAATAAGTTTTGGCTGGCTCTGCTGCAACCACCCAGCCCTGACCAAATTCTCTGGGGTGGAGTCTGGGTAGCCATCCAACAACAGATAGAGCTGGGTGTCCGCATCCACTTCAGAGATACTGGCTTTGCAAAGACCGTGGTTTCCAGTATTACTTGAGCCTAAATGACATGGTTATTTTCACTTTTTCATGGGCACTGTGTAGAGCTTTTCAATTATCATAGGTGTCTGAGAACCAAAGATATGTTTTTTGTGTGAACTGAAACCCTTATCAAGACTATTCCGCTGTCTGAGCATCTGTTTCAATATAAGATATCAGTTTTCTTCTTTAAAAGCTTGGTTCTTCTGGAGAGGTGACTGCGTCATGTTGTAAGCATGTAAAATTGAGATCTGTCCTCATAGTTTTCATTGCTACAAATAGATTTTTAGAAAACCCAGAGAAATTTCCTAGCGACTTCTTGCATCTGGTATGTGGAATTTCCCCTAAGCCAATTCTTGTTGGTCTTAGTTGAGCGCACCAGAGAGGGGAGAGCTTATTTCCCAAACCTTCAACTAGTTAGGGGTCACTTTGCACTCCGGCTCAAGACCTCTGATCCTGGAAGCTCATCTGCTGACTCTTGGTGTGCAGGAGCCAACTTCAGTACTGGTGACATTCCTGGAGTGGGGTGGGATGGAAGGTTCTCTGCTTGTGCTGAGAAGGTGCTCAGTGTAGCTCAGCTATCCTGAGCAACCTCAGCCATTCACCGTAATCTTCCTGAAGTAGTGGCCTTTGCCTATACTCTGTGAAGTTGTGCATTCATAAGCATCAGCTGCAACTTTGCATACACCAAGAGAACTGATGTATGATGCTCCAAACAGTCTGCCCACCAGTTTGTATTCTCCACCAGGTATACGGTTCCTTATACACTTTGTCACGGTTGTGCTGAAGGCTGGGGAACATAAGAGAAGCCATGTTGGATCAGGCCAATGGCCCATCCAATCCAACACTCTGTATCACACAGTGGCCAAAACTGTGTGTGTGTGTGTGTGTGTGTATACACACACACACACATATATATATATATACACAATGTGGCTAATAGCCACTGATGGACCTCTGCTCCATATTTTTATCTAACCCCCTCTTGAAGATGGCTATGCTGGTAGCTGCCACCACCTCCTGTGGCAGTGAATTCCACATGTTAATCACCCTTTGGGTGAAGAAGTACTTCCTTTTATCCGTTTTAACCCGACTGCTCAGCAATTTCATCGTATGCCCATGAGTTCTTGTATTGTGAGAAAGGGAGAAAAGTACTTCTTTCTCTACCTTCTCCATCCCATGCATTATCTTGTAAACCTCTATCATGTCACCCCGCAGTCAACGTTTCTCCAAGCTAAAGAGCCCCAAGCGTTTTAACCTTTCTTCATAGGGAAAGCGTTCCAAACCTTTAATCATTCTAGTTGCCCTTTTCTGCACTTTTTCCAATGCTATAATATCCTTTTTGAGGTGCGGTGACAAGAATTGCACACAGTATTCCAAATGAGACCGCACCATCGACTTATACAGGGGCATTATGATACTGGCTGATTTGTTTTCAATTCCCTTCCTAATAATTCCCAGCATGGCGTTGGCCTTTTTTATTGCAATTGCACACTGTCTTGACATTTTCAGTGAGTTATCTACCATGACCCCAAGATCGCTCTCTTGATCAGTCTCTGCCAGTTCACACCCCATCAACTTGTATTTGTAGCTGGGATTCTTGGCCCCAATGTGCATTACTTTGCACTTGGCCACATTGAACCTCATCTGCCACGTTGATGCCCACTCACCCAGCCTCAACAGATCCCTTTGGAGTTCCTCACAATCCTCTTTGGTTCTTACCACCCTGAACAATTTAGTGTCATCTGCAAACTTGGCCACTTCACTGCCTACTCTCAACTCCAAATCATTTATGAACAAGTTAAAGAGCATGGGACCCAGTACTGAGCCCTGCGGCACCCCACTGCTTACCGTCCTCCACTGCGAAGACTGCACATTTATATTCACTCTCTGCTTCCTATTAATTAGCCAGTTTTTGATCCACAAGAGGACCTGTCTTTTTACTCCATGACTCTCGAGCTTACTAAGGAGCCTTTGATGAGGAACTTTATCAAAAGCTTTCTGGACGTCAAGGTAAACTATCGGGTCTCCTTTGTCCACATGTTTGTTCACTCCCTCAAAGAAATGTAACAGGTTAGTGAGGCAAGATCTTCCCTTACAGAACCCATGCTGAGTCTTCCTCAATAACTTGTGTTCATCAATGTGCCTACTCATTCTGTCCTTGATAATGGTTTCTACCAACTTTCCCGTTATTGAAGTCAGTCAGGCCTGTAATTTCCCGGATCTCCTCTGGAACCCTTTTTAAAGATGGGGGTGACATTTGCTACCTTCCAGTCCTCAGGAACGGAGGCAGATTTCAATGAAAGATTTACATATTTTTGTCAGGAGATTCACAAGTCCACCTTTGAGTTCTTTTAGAACTCTTGGATGTATGCCATCCAGACCTGGTGACTTATTAGTTTTTAATTCGTCCATCAGTTGTAGGACCTCCTCTCTTGTCACCTCAATCTGACTCGGGTCTTTCAGCACCGCTTCCAAAATTAGTGGTTCTGGAGTGGGCAAACACTTCTCATCTTCCACAGTGAAGACGGAGGCAAAAAATGCATTCAGCTTCTCAGCCATTTCCCTATCCTCCTTCAGTAATCCTTTTACCCCTTGGTCATCCAAGAGCCCCACTGCTTCCCTGGCTGGTTTCCTGCTTCTAATATATTTGAAGAAATGTTTATTGTTGGTCTTTATGTTTTTTTACAATATGCTCCTCATTGTCCCTTTTTGCTTGCCTGATCACAGTCTTGCATTTGATTTGAAACAGCCTGTGTTCCCTTTTATTAATCTCACTTGGACAAGCATTCCATCGCTTAAAGGAATCTTTCTTACTTTTTACAGCTTTCATTACTTTGGTTGCTAACCATGCAGACCTTTTCTTATACCTGTTTGTGCCTTTCCTAACTTGTGGTATATATTTTATCTGAGCTTCTAGGATTGTAGTTTTAAATCGTTTTTGTAGTTTTAAATAGCCTTTAAGCTTCCCCAAGGGTTTTGACTGTATTTACCTTTCCTTTCAGTTTCCTCTTCACATGCCTCCTCATCTCAGAGAATTTACCCCTTTTAAAGTTAAATGTGGTTGTGCTGGTCTTTTGGGGCAACTCTGTTTATACAAATGGTGAAATCAATAACGTTATCGTCACTGCTCCCAAGCAGTGCAATCACTTTTACATCTCTCACCAAGTCTTGGGCATTACTTAGGACCAAATCCTGCAGAAAGATTCTTTTCAAGCCAGAAAGCATCGTTCCCCCTCCCAAGATCCCTGGGTGCCATTTTCCTGCCAAAATGCTCACATGGTTGGGGGGGGGGGGTACCCACTCCCCTCAGCTCCTTCTTTGCTGCCAGTGGAGTAGATTCTTTTCTACAGTGCCCTTTTGATTAGCGCTTTCACTATTTTTTTTGTTATTTTGAGATAAAGGACACAACATTAGGAGGTGAGAGAACCTCTTCTTCCAGTTGCCTGGAAAAAAAGAAAAGAACTGCACAGTTGAATTGCTGCAGGTCTAAGGGCTGCCTTTGCACCCTGCCTTATTTAGAGGGCATTCGCCTTTCCCAGGAGGGAGTTATGGCACACAAGACTTTATTCAAGTCTTGTATTAAATCTGGCATTAAGATGCCCCAACTCAACTAATGCAGCTTCTGCCGTCTGTGTTTGGGATAAGAACATAATGCTACAGCCTCTTGAGTGTGCCAACAGTCACTCCAAAGGCCAGAAATGACAGAGCCTTTTGCCTAAAGTCTGCCTTGTGGGAGAAAGCCCTGTCACATCTTCTGAAAAGTTGGCTCAATCTACCTTGTTGGCTGGTCAGCCTTTGGATTTGCCCTCAATAGCTTTGGTTCCATTGGCTCCTTGTTCTGAGGTGGCCTGGTGCCAGTCCTGATCACCATCCACTTTCACTCCTAAAAGTGTTTTGGAACTGCTGGCAAAGGAAGCTACATTTAAGTTAAGTCTGAGACTCAGCTCCATCACTCCCACTCAGTTCCGATGGATCTTGCACCAAAATCTGAAGAACCCTTTCCAGAGCCTTCGAAGACTCCGATCCATTCTGCTTCACCTGTATGATCCATTTCAGAGGATAACATATTCAGAGCTGGCTCCACCCACAGGTGCAAAGACATCTCAGATGGAGCCTAAGATGCCCCCTACTTGGCCATAGAGTTACTTACCATTTCCTTGGCACCCTTATCCCTTCTATACTTTCCTAGCCTATTGTCTTGATTGGGGTGAATATTCCATGCCTCTGCACTGTGTGGAACTGAGCTTCAGCAGACCTCCACACTGCCAGACCTGTCCTTCGGCATCTATGTCAGTTCCACCATTACCACACCACATGGATTATCACCTTGAGGGAGGAGGATGTATTGGTCTGTTTCAAACACAGTTTGGAAATCCCATTGGATCCATCACCTGATGAGTAGGTAGGAGAGTCTGTACCCACATCCCCAAGTGAGGATTTGTGGCTCTACATGGAGCAGATGACAAGAACGACAGAGGTGCTGGATGGAACACAGGCCAAAAGACAAGACCTTGAGTCTGATTCACCAGACACTGGCTTTTCCAGTGTTAGAGGGGTTTAAAGACCCATCTAAAGACGTTGTGGAAAAAAATGGCTTTGGCAACTGCTGCCTCCAGACGTATTGAAAACCTCTATAGAATTAAGCAAGATGACTCAGTATATCTTTTTACACACCCTGCCCCATCTTCCCTCATAATGGAAAAACTACATGCCAGGATATCCTCATCATACCATGTTGCGCCAACAAATAAGGAGGGTCAGCAAATTGATAGCCTGGGCTGGGAGACCTCTTCTTCGGCTGCCCTGACATTCAAGATCTCCAGTTCATTGTTGGACTTCTGTGCAGTCTTGCACATGAACAGGCCTGCTGCCAATCATAGGTTTTTACAGCTAAGAGCCTCCAGGGGGTGCTACACACCAGAACCAGAAACTTGTTCCTACCTGGAGACCACGTACTCCACACCAGCATCACTGCTCTCAGTTCCTCTTGCCCCAAAGGAGCAGGTTGGTCACTTAGAATCTCCTAACTTTGAAGTGGTGAGGGATTGTGTTGGGTTTGTTGAATTGCTTCTGGCTCAAAAAGTGCTATGTAAGAAATGCATTTGCTGTAGTGCAAAAACAGATTAACATGATCTGTGTCTGCTTTGCCTGGGAGAGGAACATAAATATATCCACATGGAAGGCCTGCCAGAGCTCAATGTTTTGGTCTTCAGCAATTTTGTTTCTCGATCAGCACCGGCACACAAACTGCCTCCCGTGAGCAATTCAAGGCTTCCACAACCTCCCTGGATATGTGCTACATATAAATAAAACTAACCAAGCGAAATAAAATAGAGGCTTGTTCCATGTTAGCTGACCTGAATCCTGCACTTACTATGCAATAAGTCTTGAAAAAGACAGCTTAGAAGTGGACCCCCCCCCCCAAAAAAAACATTTGCAAACTATATTATTTTACACAAAACCGATAGGACTTCTCTTGAACAAGACAAGCTTCCACAATGGAGAAAAGGATCCCTGAGCCTGACTTGCTCTTCCAATAGCAGTAGTTTAGTGTCTTCTTCAAGAGCTCTGTCCTTTCTCTTAGTATCTCAGACAACTAGTTCCAACAGAACATGGCCTCTGGCCTTTTCTCCACTATGGAAGCTTGTCTTTTGTTCAAGAAAAGTCCCATTGGTACTTGTGGAAGAGCACTCATAGGAATTGTATAGGACTTTTTATACCCTTGGGACTGTAGAACTTTACATTGTACTGGAAATGGTGAAAATGGCGTGGAGAAGTCGGCGAGGCTGTGTGTGTGTGGGGGCGGGTGGTAAAGGAGGGAGGAAGAAAATGGGGGGAAGATAGACCCAAGTGGGCAGCCGTGTTGGTCTGAAGCAGTAGAACAAAGTAGGAGTCAAGTTGTACCTTTAAGAGGCTGCGCAGGGGGGAAGGAGGAGGTGCCACGGGGGGGGGGGGCTGAATTGGGGCCAAAAAGGTGGGGACCACTGGTCTAGACCCTAGAGCCTTGTGTTTATTTGCTAACTATATTATTCTGCCAGCTATACAGCTTACTTGAGAGGGGCTGGATCCCGAGAAAGCTCCTGGCTGGGCACTGCTGCAACCTGTGGATGACACTGCCCCTTTAGAGCCGAGGCGTTAAAGATGCCAAAAGGGTCCGATCCTGCCTGGGCTTGCAGAGTGGTGGGACCAGGGCTGAAGCAGGCTGTAATGTCAGTTTGGCCGAGCCACCGCCTGCAGCAGGACAGGAGGCTTCTGGATTGCCGGGGGAAGCATCGCATCATTTCTCCTCTCCTTGGGAGGCAACCTGGTCAAGCGCTGACTGTGCAAGCCCCGGGCATGGTGCCACAGCCAGGTTGCCCATCTCCAGATGACAGAGACGACTCACACGCACGACGCCCCCTCCGCAGCAGGGCGCTTGCCCTTTCTTACATCGGGAAGTTACTGAAGCCGGCAGCAGGACAGGGAACCGAGGGGGCGGGGCTTCCAATCGCTTCCCCTCCTGCGCCGGCCTCCTCGGATTGAGCATGCGTGGAGGCGAGCCAATCCCCGCGGGCGCGCGTCTGTGACGTCACCAGGCGCCGGGTGTTTCTCCGAGGAGCGGGCCTTTCAAACTCTGGCGGTTGCCCGGCGACCGGGTCGGCGCCGACATGAAGGCCCAGGTAGGGCCGGGCGGGGGGACCGCAGGCCGAGCGGCCTCTCCTTGCCCGGGAGGTGGAGTCTCCCGCCTCCGCTCTCCTGGACCCGCCGGGAGGAGGCCGCAGGCAGTGGTGGGCGGGGCTCGGGAGGGAGGGAGGGAGGGGGCGCTTCATGTGCCTGGGTCGGGGGGCCTGTCGGGCTTCCAGAAGTATGGCGTGGAAAAGCATGAGGAGTTTTTAGTACTTTCGAAGCACCAAAAAAGCCTCTTGTGTGTTTCGTTTCATTGAGTTCACCGAGCTAAGATGAGGTGCAGCAGCTTACAGCTGTCTGGCGTTAGTACTGAGGATGCTTGCAGTTATAAGCTAAGGTGCGCATACTCCTAAGATCCACAACCTTGCCAAGTTAATACAACTTTATGTGCTAAGTGGGAGGCCTTCTAGTGTCCTGGCCCCACCGTTGGACCTCCTGACGGAGCCTGGGTTTTTGGCCCCTGTGTGACACAGTGTTGGACTGGATGGGGCCATTGGCCTGATCCAACATGGCTTCTCTTATGTGACACAGAGTGTTGGACTGGATGGGCCACTGGCCTGATCCAACATGACTCCTCTTATGTGACACAGAGTGTTGGACTGGATGGGCCACTGGCCTGATCCAACATGACTCCTCTTATGGGACACAGAGTGTTGGACTGGATGGGCCACTGGCCTGATCCAACATGACTCCTCTTATGTGACACAGAGTGTTGGACTGGAGGGGCCACTGGCCTGATCCAACATGACTCCTCTTATGGGACACAGAGTGTTGGACTGGATGGGCCACTGGCCTGATCCAACATGACTCCTCTTATGTGACACAGAGTGTTGGACTGGAGGGGCCACTGGCCTGATCCAACATGGCTTCTCTTATGTTCTTCTGTGACACAGAGTGTTGGACTGGATGGGCCACTGGCCTGATCCAACATGACTCCTCTTATGGGACACAGAGTGTTGGACTGGAGGGGCCATTGGCCTGATCCAACATGACTCCTCTTATGTGACACAGAGTGTTGGACTGGATGGGCCACTGGCCTGATCCAACATGACTCCTCTTATGGGACACAGAGTGTTGGACTGGATGGGCCACTGGCCTGATCCAACATGACTCCTCTTATGTGACACAGAGTGTTGGACTGGAGGGGCCACTGGCCTGATCCAACATGGCTTCTCTTATGTTCTTCTGTGACACAGAGTGTTGGACTGGATGGGCCACTGGCCTGATCCAACATGACTCCTCTTATGGGACACAGAGTGTTGGACTGGATGGGCCATTGGCCTGATCCAACATGACTCCTCTTATGTGACACAGAGTGTTGGACTGGAGGGGCCACTGGCCTGATCCAACATGACTCCTCTTATGTGACACAGAGTGTTGGACTGGATGGGCCACTGGCCTGATCCAACATGACTCCTCTTATGGGACACAGAGTGTTGGACTGGATGGGCCACTGGCCTGATCCAACATGACTCCTCTTATGGGACACAGAGTGTTGGACTGGAGGGGCCATTGGCCTGATCCAACACGACTCCTCTTATGTGACACAGAGTGTTGGACTGGAGGGGCCACTGGCCTGATCCAACATGGCTTCTCTTATGTGACACAGAGTGTTGGACTGGAGGGGCCATTGGCCTGATCCAACATGGCTTCTCTTATGTGACACAGAGTGTTGGACTGGAGGGGCCACTGGCCTGATCCAACATGGCTTCTCTTATGGGACACAGAGTGTTGGACTGGAGGGGCCACTGGCCTGATCCAACATGGCTTCTCTTATGTGACACAGAGTGTTGGACTGGAGGGGCCACTGGCCTGATCCAACATGGCTTCTCTTATGTGACACAGAGTGTTGGACTGGAGGGGCCACTGGCCTGATCCAACATGGCTTCTCTTATGTGACACAGAGTGTTGGACTGGAGGGGCCATTGGCCTGATCCAACATGGCTTCTCTTATGTGACACAGAGTGTTGGACTGGAGGGGCCACTGGCCTGATCCAACATGGCTTCTCTTATGGGACACAGAGTGTTGGACTGGAGGGGCCACTGGCCTGATGCAACATGGCTTCTCTTATGTTCTTCTGTGACACAGAGTGTTGGACTGGATGGGCCACTGGCCTGATCCAACATGACTCCTCTTATGGGACACAGAGTGTTGGACTGGATGGGCCATTGGCCTGATCCAACATGACTCCTCTTATGTGACACAGAGTGTTGGACTGGAGGGGCCACTGGCCTGATCCAACATGACTCCTCTTATGTGACACAGAGTGTTGGACTGGATGGGCCACTGGCCTGATCCAACATGACTCCTCTTATGGGACACAGAGTGTTGGACTGGATGGGCCACTGGCCTGATCCAACATGACTCCTCTTATGGGACACAGAGTGTTGGACTGGAGGGGCCATTGGCCTGATCCAACACGACTCCTCTTATGTGACACAGAGTGTTGGACTGGAGGGGCCACTGGCCTGATCCAACATGGCTTCTCTTATGTGACACAGAGTGTTGGACTGGAGGGGCCATTGGCCTGATCCAACATGGCTTCTCTTATGTGACACAGAGTGTTGGACTGGAGGGGCCACTGGCCTGATCCAACATGGCTTCTCTTATGGGACACAGAGTGTTGGACTGGAGGGGCCACTGGCCTGATCCAACATGGCTTCTCTTATGTGACACAGAGTGTTGGACTGGAGGGGCCACTGGCCTGATCCAACATGGCTTCTCTTATGTGACACAGAGTGTTGGACTGGAGGGGCCACTGGCCTGATCCAACATGGCTTCTCTTATGTGACACAGAGTGTTGGACTGGAGGGGCCACTGGCCTGATCCAACATGGCTTCTCTTATGGGACACAGAGTGTTGGACTGGAGGGGCCACTGGCCTGATCCAACATGACTCCTCTTATGGGACACAGAGTGTTGGACTGGAGGGGCCATTGGCCTGATCCAACATGACTCCTCTTATGTGACACAGAGTGTTGGACTGGAGGGGCCATTGGCCTGATCCAACATGGCTTCTCTTATGTGACACAGAGTGTTGGACTGGAGGGGCCACTGGCCTGATCCAACATGGCTTCTCTTATGTGACACAGAGTGTTGGACTGGAGGGGCCATTGGCCTGATCCAACATGGCTTCTCTTATGTGACACAGAGTGTTGGACTGGAGGGGCCACTGGCCTGATCCAACATGGCTTCTCTTATGTGACACAGAGTGTTGGACTGGAGGGGCCACTGGCCTGATCCAACATGGCTTCTCTTATGTGACACAGAGTGTTGGACTGGAGGGGCCACTGGCCTGATCCAACATGGCTTCTCTTATGTGACACAGTGTGTTGGACTGGAGGGGCCACTGGCCTGATCCAACATGACTCCTCTTATGTGACACAGAGTGTTGGACTGGAGGGGCCACTGGCCTGATCCAACATGGCTTCTCTTATGTGACACACAGTGTTGGACTGGAGGGGCCACTGGCCTGATCCAACATGGCTTCTCTTATGTGACACAGAGTGTTGGACTGGAGGGGCCACTGGCCTGATCCAACATGGCTTCTCTTATGTGACACAGAGTGTTGGACTGGAGGGGCCACTGGCCTGATCCAACATGGCTTCTCTTATGTGACACAGAGTGTTGGACTGGAGGGGCCACTGGCCTGATCCAACATGACTCCTCTTATGTGACACAGAGTGTTGGACTGGAGGGGCCATTGGCCTGATCCAACATGACTCCTCTTATGTGACACAGAGTGTTGGACTGGAGGGGCCACTGGCCTGATGCAACATGACTCCTCTTATGTGACACAGAGTGTTGGACTGGAGGGGCCATTGGCCTGATCCAACATGACTCCTCTTATGTGACACAGAGTGTTGGACTGGAGGGGCCATTGGCCTGATCCAACATGACTCCTCTTATGTGACACAGAGTGTTGGACTGGAGGGGCCATTGGCCTGATCCAACATGGCTTCTCTTATGTGACACAGAGTGTTGGACTGGAGGGGCCACTGGCCTGATCCAACATGGCTTCTCTTATGTGACACAGAGTGTTGGACTGGAGGGGCCACTGGCCTGATCCAACATGACTCCTCTTATGTGACACAGAGTGTTGGACTGGAGGGGCCATTGGCCTGATCCAACATGGCTTCTCTTATGTGACACAGAGTGTTCGACTGGAGGGGCCACTGGCCTGATCCAACATGGCTTCTCTTATGTGACACAGAGTGTTGGACTGGAGGGGCCATTGGCCTGATCCAACATGACTCCTCTTATGTGACACAGAGATTTGGACTGGAGGGGCCATTGGCCTGATCCAACATGACTCCTCTTATGTGACACAGAGTGTTGGACTGGAGGGGCCATTGGCCTGATCCAACATGACTCCTCTTATGTGACACAGAGTGTTGGACTGGAGGGGCCATTGGCCTGATCCAACATGACTCCTCTTATGTGACACAGAGTGTTGGACTGGAGGAGCCATTGGCCTGATCCAACATGACTCCTCTTATGTGACACAGAGTGTTGGACTGGAGGGGCCATTGGCCTGATCCAACATGACTCCTCTTATGTGACACAGAGTGTTGGACTGGAGGGGCCATTGGCCTGATCCAACATGGCTTCTCTTATGTGACACAGAGTGTTGGACTGGAGGGGCCATTGGCCTGATCCAACATGACTCCTCTTATGTGACACAGAGTGTTGGACTGGAGGGGCCATTGGCCTGATCCAACATGACTCCTCTTATGTGACACAGAGTGTTGGACTGGAGGGGCCATTGGCCTGATCCAACATGGCTTCTCTTATGTGACACAGAGTGTTGGACTGGAGGGGCCACTGGCCTGATCCAACATGGCTTCTCTTATGTGACACAGAGTGTTGGACTGGAGGGGCCACTGGCCTGATCCAACATGGCTTCTCTTATGTGACACAGAGTGTTGGACTGGAGGGGCCACTGGCCTGATCCAACATGACTCCTCTTATGTGACACAGAGTGTTGGACTGGAGGGGCCATTGGCCTGATCCAACATGGCTTCTCTTATGTGACACAGAGTGTTGGACTGGAGGGGCCATTGGCCTGATGCAACATGACTCCTCTTATGTGACACAGAGTGTTGGACTGGAGGGGCCATTGGCCTGATCCAACATGACTCCTCTTATGTGACACAGAGTGTTGGACTGGAGGGGCCATTGGCCTGATCCAACATGACTTATCTTATGTTTTTTTTTTTTTCCTTTCTTTATTTTATTGTGTCTCAAATATTACATTACATAGAATACATTTCCAATTCTCTTATGACACCATTTTTACCCCTATTTATATCCCTCCCCCCCACCAAGTGACCATACTAAAGTTACAATTAAATTTTTAACCATGAGCACACTTTTCCCAATTTTTCAAATATAGCTTTGTTGGCTTCCCCCTTAAATACCCATGAGAAGTATATATCCCATTTCTCTTTTATCTCTTCAATTTTTCTATCCCATATCTTATCTTGTTTTAAACATTCTAATATGTCTGATTGTATATATTCATACAAATAATTGTTCCATCTTTCCAGGGTCCATTTTAAGCTCTCCTTCCAACCATATGCTATCACTGCATGTGCTGCTAATATCATTGCTTTGAAAATGCTCTGGTTTTGTTTCTCAATGTTATTGTTTTCCAGTACCCCCATAAATAACAACTCCCCATCTATATCAATATTAAACTTACATGCCCCCACTATTTTCCCCCGAATTTTCCCCCAAAACTCTATAACCTTGGGGCACTCCCACCATAAGTGGGAGTACCACCCTTCTTTTGCATTACAGTGCCAACAATTTGGTTTCATCCCTTTAATCATATATGCCAATTGAGCCGGCGTCCTATACCATTTCAAGATTATCTTCCTTTCAAGTTCTCTATATTTCTCTATCTTAATTTTCTTCAAATTCATCATTAACTTATTCACCTCCTCATCAGTTATTTGTTTTTCTTTATTCCATTTGTTCTTTAAGGTTCTATACATGAACTCCTTATCTTTTACCAATTCAAGGTAAATAATCCCTGACAGTCCTTTCTTCCTTTCATCCACATATAGTGCCTTTTCTATAAAATTGTCATCTCTTTTAATAGCATCTTTATACTTTTCTTGTCGGATTGTTTGATATAATCCCATTAGATTTAACCAATATTGTTTCCCTATCTTACAGTTCAACTCCTGAAGTGGTAATAAGGCCCCTTGGCTATTGTACAAATCCTTGACTCTTATTATGTCTTCCCTTTGCAGCTCTTCATAGAATTTTGGGTTCATCTCTTTTTCCCAGATATCCTTAAGTGGGGTCCATTTCGAGGTTAAAGGCATTAAGATCTTTTTCCACCTCTTCCACACAATTAAAGCTATTTTTCTTGGACCTTCGGTTTGTATCATTACCTTTTTTATCTCTCTCGTGTAAATTCCACTACTACCTGCTCCCTTATTGACTGCAGATTCAAGTCTTACCCATTTATCCCCTTTCCTCCATTCTAACTCCATCAGTGCTTTCAACTGAACTGCATCATAATAAGCTTGTAAATATGGAACTCCCCATCCTAATTCATCTTGGGGCATATATATCAACTTTTTTTGTATTCTTGCTTTTTTCCGACCAAAGACCCAATTTTTAATATGTTCATCCCATTTCCTTATCGTTTCCTGATCTAATCTTATAGGAAGTACTTGGAATAAATATAGCAGCTTTGGGAGTATAAACATTTTTATTGCTCTAATTTTCCCTAGGATACTCAAATTTTTGTTCTTCCATTCCTTCAATTTCTTTAAAATCTTTAACCACACCTTATTATAATTCATTTTTTGTAGCCTCTCTATATTTTTATTAAGATAAACTCCTAAATATTTAATTTTGCTAACTCCTGATTTCATCCCCGTTAAGGCTAATATTGCCTTCTTGGTTTCCCCACCTACATTAATAAACATTATTTCTGATTTCTTAATGTTTATTCCAAGTCCCGAACATAACTTAAAATCTTCTAAAATAACTAACAATTCTCGTATTGCCTGCAGTGGATTACTTATTGTCAACAAAATATCATCCGCAAAAAGGTTTAATTTCAATTCTTCCTTACCTATTTGAAATCCCTGAATTCTACCACTATTTCGTATCCTATCTGCTAGGGGTTCAATTGCTAATGCAAATAACAAAGGAGATAATGGGCAACCTTGCTTTACTCCTCTCTGTATCGAAATTTCTCTAGAGTGCCCATCATTTATTCTAATTACTGCTTTACCCCCCCTATAGATTTCCCTTACAACATTTAAAAAGGGCCCATCAAAACCAAAGTTTTCCAATACCTGCATTAAATAATTGTGATTTACCGTATCAAACGCCTTATACACATCTAATTTTAACAAGGCCAAAGTTTTCTTATCCTTACAGAACAAAACATTCAATATATTTCTCAATGGATCTGCAATAAATCTACCTCTAACAAAACCATATTGATCTTCCTTAATCAAGTTTGGTAAATATTTTTCTAGTCTATTAGCTAGAATTTTTGTAAATATTTTATAGTCTTGATTCATCAGGCTAATTGGCCTATATGAATTTATTTCTAGGGGATCCTTCTGAGGCTTCAAAATTGGTAAAATTTCAGCTTTTTTCCATGAATCTGGTATTTTCCCCCCTTTTAAAATATAATTAAATAAACTTTGCATTTCTGGTATTATTAACTCTGCCATTTCTTTATAATATTCTGCCGTAAAACCATCCAAACCAGGGGATTTCCTGTTTTTTAACCTTTTTAATACCTCTATTATTTCCTGCCGGGTAATTTCTTTATTCAGGCTCTCTCTCTGTTCTATCGTTAATTTATTATCTAGCTGTTCCTCGAATCTTTGGTTTTCTCCCAAATTGAATAATTGTTGATAAAATGTAGCAAATTCCTCTCTTATCCGAGCATTTTTAAAAAATTGTTTATCCCCATTTCCCTTAATACATCCAATTTTTTGTTTTTCCTTTTTCATCTTTAAATAATTCGCCATTCTTCTCATTGTATTTATATTAATTCTATGGTACTCATTCTTAACTAATATATCCTTTTTCCACATAGATAATGAATCCAAGTTCTCTAAATCTTTTTTAAGTTTTTTGAATAATTCATATGACTGCCTATTATAATTTCCCTGTAGGTCTTTCTGTATTCGTTTAATCTCATTTACTATCCTACTTCTTTCCTTATTATTTTCCTTTCTAATTCTAATTTCCTTAGCTATATAAGCTCCTCTTATAACTGCCTTAGCCGCATCCCAAACTACTCCTTCTGTGGCTGAATTCCTATTTTCTCTAAAATAGCATTCTATATCCCTTCTTAAGTCCATCCGATCTTTTCCTGTCAAGGGCAGATATGCCTTATATTTCCAAGTAAACTCTTTTCTCTCTTCACTTATTCTAAATTGCACCCTTAAAGGAGCGTGGTCCGAAATCCATAATGGCTCAGTTACTGCCTTCATCACCTCTAACTCATTTGATTCCTTTACTAAAATATAATCTATATATGAAAAAGTCTTAAATCTATTAGAAAAATATGTAGGTTGAGAATTGTTCCCTTCATATGTGAACACATCTTTCAATTTCCATTTCTTAAATTTCAAGGTTTTACTTTTCTTAAAATCATAATTCATATCCCCTGCCACTACCACATCCCCTTCATAAAAGTTCTGCAATTTCTGGAAAACCTTATTTAAGAAGCTTACCTGACCCATATTTGGGGCATAGATAGATACTATTGTAAACTTCCTACTATTCAACTTAAATTTCAAAAAAACATATCTTCCCTCTAAATCAGATATTTGATCCAGTACTTCTAACTTCAAGCTAGAATGTGTAAGTATCGCTACCCCTCTTGCCTTCCTAGTTCCTCTTGCTTCCACCCTTGTTTCCCATAGTGTAGAGTTTAGTAGGGGTTTTTTATCTTTTTTACCTTTATGGGTCTCCTGGAGACACACTATATCTATTCCCTGTTTTTTTAGCATATTTTTCAATCTATACCTTTTTAAATCTGAAGCCAACCCATTTATATTTAAAGATAATATTTTAATTGTCTCAACCATTTTCCTTTGTAAATTTCATACATATGTGCTCATTTCTATCCTCTCTTACTTTGATGGTCACTACCTTTCCCCTTCCCCCTCCCCGAAGAAGAACCCTCAAAGGGTGTACAGGTGGCATAACCTCCTGACCTCTTCGTTGCTAAGTTGGGGTCCACGTTCCTTTCCCTTCCTCCCTATCTAATTAATATAACTCATTTCAATATTTCTCTATAAGCCATCTTATTCCAAAAAAAAAAAAGATTTTTTTAAAGTAAATTGAAAGCAATATTAAATTTCCTTGGAGACTCTCATTACTAAGAGCCCCCAGTGTCTTTTCTCAAACGCTTTGGCTTGCTTTGCAGTGTCTGACTCGACTCTCCTTCTTCTTCACTGCTACTTGAAGTGTTCTCACAAGGTTCCTGTTGCTCGTCTTCTTGCTCCTCCACATTTCCTGGTTCTAACGGCCTCATGTTGATTCCCAATCTCTCCAACATTTTTCTTGCCTCTTCTGGATTTTTAGCTCGCAGCAGCTTGCCTTCTTTAAAAACCAAAATCACTGCCGGGTAGCCCCATGAAAATAATATTCCATTTTCAACAAGACTTTGCGTATAAGGTCTTAGTATTGCTCTTTGCTGGAGTGTCTCTGGAGAGAGGTCCTGTCTTACTATAACTTTATTATCATCAAACTGTAAATCCTTCTGAAGTTTCAAACATTTATAAATATTGTCCCTTATTTTCTCTCTTGCAAAAGCCATAATAACATCCCTTGGCTTTGCTCCCAGGCTTGGCTTGGGGCGGAGAGATCTGTGTACTCTTTCTATATCTTCCGTTTGTATCCTTAAATCATATCGCTCAAGCCATTCCAGTAGTTTTGATTCAAGGTCTTTCTGTGTAATCTCTTCAGGGATGTTTATACTCCCAAAGCTGCTATATTTATTTCAAGTACTTCCTATAAGATTAGATCAGGAAACGATAAGGAAATGGGATGAACATATTAAAAATTGGGTCTTTGGTCGGAAAAAAGCAAGAATACAAAAAAAGTTGATATATATGCCCCAAGATGAATTAGGATGGGGAGTTCCATATTTACAAGCTTATTATGATGCAGTTCAGTTGAAAGCACTGATGGAGTTAGAATGGAGGAAAGGGGATAAATGGGTAAGACTTGAATCTGCAGTCAATAAGGGAGCAGGTAGTAGTGGAATTTACACGAGAGAGATAAAAAAGGTAATGATACAAACCGAAGGTCCAAGAAAAATAGCTTTAATTGTGTGGAAGAGGTGGAAAAAGATCTTAATGCCTTTAACCTCGAAATGGACCCCACTTAAGGATATCTGGGAAAAAGAGATGAACCCAAAATTCTATGAAGAGCTGCAAAGGGAAGACATAATAAGAGTCAAGGATTTGTACAATAGCCAAGGGGCCTTATTACCACTTCAGGAGTTGAACTGTAAGATAGGGAAACAATATTGGTTAAATCTAATGGGATTATATCAAACAATCCGACAAGAAAAGTATAAAGATGCTATTAAAAGAGATGACAATTTTATAGAAAAGGCACTATATGTGGATGAAAGGAAGAAAGGACTGTCAGGGATTATTTACCTTGAATTGGTAAAAGATAAGGAGTTCATGTATAGAACCTTAAAGAACAAATGGAATAAAGAAAAACAAATAACTGATGAGGAGGTGAATAAGTTAATGATGAATTTGAAGAAAATTAAGATAGAGAAATATAGAGAACTTGAAAGGAAGATAATCTTGAAATGGTATAGGACGCCGGCTCAATTGGCATATATGATTAAAGGGATGAAACCAAATTGTTGGCACTGTAATGCAAAAGAAGGGTGGTATTCCCACTTATGGTGGGAGTGCCCCAAGGTTATAGAGTTTTGGGGGAAAATTCGGGGAAAAATAGTGGGGGCATGTAAGTTTAATATTGATATAGATGGGGAGTTGTTATTTATGGGGGTACTGGAAAACAATAACATTGAGAAACAAAACCAGAGCATTTTCAAAGCAATGATATTAGCAGCACATGCAGTGATAGCATATGGTTGGAAGGAGAGCTTAAAATGGACCCTGGAAAGATGGAACAATTATTTGTATGAATATATACAATCAGACATATTAGAATGTTTAAAACAAGATAAGATATGGGATAGAAAAATTGAAGAGATAAAAGAGAAATGGGATATATACTTCTCATGGGTATTTAAGGGGGAAGCCAACAAAGCTATATTTGAAAAATTGGGAAAAGTGTGCTCATGGTTAAAAATTTAATTGTAACTTTAGTATGGTCACTTGGTGGGGGGGAGGGATATAAATAGGGGTAAAAATGGTGTCATAAGAGAATTGGAAATGTATTCTATGTAATGTAATATTTGAGAAACAATAAAATAAAAAAAAGGGAAAAAAAATGGCTTTGGGAGCCATTGGCCTGATCCAACATGGCTTCTCTTATGGGACACAGAGTGTTCGACTGGAGGGGCCATTGGCCTGATCCAACATGGCTTCTCTTATGTTCTTAACTGTCATACTTTATGCATCTGATGTTTTTAAAGTAGCAACATAGGTATTCTAGAAAGTGAGTATTTATATTTCCATTCCACATGCACACCCCATTTTAGTTTTTTTTGTGCAAGAAGGGGGTTCCCATGGTTTCAGTGTTAACAGAAATTTTATATCTCTAGCAACCCCACAAAGGCTTACCTGCATGGCAGTTCTCTGGGGTTATTTTTGGCTCTGAGTCCCATCTCTAGAGGAGGCAGCATTCCCTTATTGGCACCATTCCACCTTTCCTCTGAGAATGCAAAGCAGTTGTGGTCCCAGGCAGTGATCAGATCCATTCCTATTTGGCTTTAATAAGGTGTCTTCTAATGACATTAGAAGATGATCCAAAAGGCACCTTACTGAAACCAAATACATTAGACTAATGTTATAATGTCCTTTGGAGAACTTGGTACTTTTAGGAGGGGAGTAGATTCTACACATACTCAGAGCTGCTCACTCAAGATGCCAAAAACTTTGAACATAAAAACTGACAATCCAAACACTTTTCTTCTGCAAATAAACCATTTACTGCAAGAAACCCAGGTGCAAATCCAGTACCATGCAAGCATGAAGCACTTCTTGTGCAAGTCTTTAGTGTCAAGGAAGGGATGGAAGTAGTTTGTTTAGAAATGCACACAAGCCTCTTAATAATTTCTTTATCAACAGGGTCTGTTAAAGCTTAACTACCGGAAAAGATACTGCAATACTGAAAGGTAACTGAATTGTGCTTTTTAAAACTTCCAGATAAGAAAAGAAAGGGGGGCTTTGGATCTCAGCCCCAGAATCTCATGGCTGTTCTTATTTTTTATTTGCTGTTGAACTTATGAAATTGCATCTGCATACATAGGTGCTTGCTAGTAAACTTTATGCAGTTCTTCTAGAAAGAAGACCTTGACGTGGAGTGTATAAAACAGGCATTTATCAAGATCACAGGATAACCAGGTTCCCAGGGTGTTCCTTGAATGGGTCTTTAGTTATATTGATATCAGTGATACAAATCTTCAGCTAGATTCCAGCAGACTGGCAGAATAAAGAAAGGTTGATTATGAGGGACTGCATACAGGAGGCTGACAATACCAGGAAGAAATAAATGAAGGAGTTTCCTGTACATGTACAGGAGCAAGTCTAATATCCTCCCCCCTCCCCCATTCTGATTGGGAAACTTTGAAACTCAGTTACCAGAAAACCTAAATGTTCTATGGTTTTTGTCATAGTCAATGTCATAAATTTACAATGCCTTTATCCTTCACCCATGAATGGTGGTGCTGGAAGGTGTGAAGTTGTAGCTGACTTATGGTGCCCTTATAGGATGTTTAAAGCAAGAGGCAAGCAGGTGGTTTGCTATTGCCTGCCTCTGTGTAGTAACCCTGGGCTTCCTTGATGCTCTCCCATTCAATTACTAATCAGGGCCAACCCTGCTTAGCTTCCCAAGGTCTGATGAGATCGAGCTAGAAGAAGAAGACTGCAGATTTATACCCCGCCCATCTCTCTGAATCAGAGACTCAGAGCGGCTTACAATCTCCTCTATCTTCTCCCCCCACAACAGACACCCTGTGAGGTGGGTGGGGCTGAGAGGGCTCTCACAGCAGCTGCCTTTTCAAGGACAACTCCTGCAATAGTTCTGGCTAACCCAAGGCCATTCCAGCAGCTGCAAACCCGGTTCTTCCAGATAAGAGTCCGCGCACTTAACCACTACATCAAACTGGCTCTCAGCTAGCCTGGACTAGCCATGAATACCTACTGTTCTTTGCTGAAAACTGTTGCCTTCCTGTGAAGTCTTCAGCAAATCACATCTCCCCATTGCCTCAAGAGACAGCAGGGATAATGTCCCTGATGAAACTACAGTGTCTCTGGCCACCAAAGGCTAATGACCTTTGCTTTTCAGCTGGAGTTTTAATTAATGGCACTGTCTGGATTAACCACATGACTCCACAATATACCTTCTAATCCAAGGGTGGTTTAGATCAGCACTTCTTCTCTTCTTTTCTTCTGCTACCTTTACTTGAGATAGATGGATGTTGTGGGTTGTTCATGCATCAGCACTGTAGCTGCTTTCAGTCCATTATCTGTCCTAGTTTACACCAGTTGATGCTGCTGGATGATGAATGGCTTCATAAGCAGCACCTTCAGGACTTTTTCTGAGCAGGAACGCAGTTCTGGCTGGCTTGGCATCAGGGGGTGCGGCCTAATATGCAAACGAGTTTCTGCTGGGCTTTTTCTATAAAAAGCCCTGTGCTAGACAATGGTGATGTTAGGGGGTGTGGCCTAATATGAAAATGAGTCCTTGCTTGGCTTTTTCTACAAAAAAGGCTCTGAGCACCTTAAATTGGAAGTCTACTGAATGACACATCCTAGCTGCCCCCCACCCCCAAGACAGGATCTGGTCCCCATCAGGTTGTGCAGAGGACTCCTGCAGGCAATTAGAGGCCTATCATACAAGGCCTCAGTGAAATGGAAAGTACCTTTCTGTTCAATGGGCTTTAGATTATGGAGATTGTGTCACAGCATCTTGAATTAGCAGATGCACCTTTCAGCCAGTTGTATTCTGTCACGTTTCTGTGCCTCTCCTGTAGTGTTCTGTCTCTGAATATCAGTCTGTAATTGCCATTCTGTTGTTCCCTGTCCTTGGATGGGTGTCATAGGTATAAGAGTGGCCAACAAAAATCTTTTTGATGTTGGTATTTGTTGTGGGAGCAAAGGTGGATGTATCACAGCTTGTATTTATTTTGTTTTATCATATATTTATTAGCCATCTTTCTCTTTTGTAGAACATAAGGCAACTTACAGTATACATAAAACGTTATAAAAACACAATGCAAAAAACTGTTATAAAGCTCATAAAAGTCACAGTTATAAAAACTCCAATTAGGACCACCTATAGTAAAAGTTCTATCAATCAAAATAAAATGGCTTCCAACAGCCTTCTGAAGATAGACTGAGAGGCGAGGCCCACCTCGCTGACAAAATTGTTCCATAGTTGTGGGGCTGCCACCCAAACAGCCTCCTCTTATGTCTTTGATTGGCAGGGCAGTCAGGAAGTCCTCTCCATGTGCTCTGAATTCCCAGGCAGGGATGGGGGAGATAAGAAGGTCCTTCAGATACTCCGGCCCCAACCCATGTAGGGCTAGTAGCCTGTAGAATAAGTAACAGATCATGTGGTGTGTTTGGTTGCACTGTTCATTGAGGAAGTCTTACCTGTTGTATTTTTTATATTGTCTGTGCTCCTACCAGTAATAACAGGGTTGAAGCATTTCTAAGTGGTTCATTTTATGCATTTTTTCCCTTAAAGGCAGGTGGTTGACATTAAGCCAGGAGGCAATGTACTGAAATATATTCAAGACTGCTTTGAAAGTAAGTTCTTTGTTTTATTTATAATTCATGGTATAGTGTAGGGGTGTTGAGCATTAGTTATGAGACTTGAACTTGACATAAATGGGGATTAGTGTCGGCCATGCATATCATAAAATGTAATTTCTGGTAGAGGAGATACAAAGTTTATAAAGGACACAAACAAACACAATTAAAGATTTTTTAAACTTAAAATACAAACATGCTTAAAACTCTTGTCATATTTTGTTTAAAATGGAAATTTAGGGGAATATTGGGATTTGGCTATGCAATTTTAAAAATAAAACATCAAGAAAAAGCACAAAAATTACAGCAGAAACTAAAAATATAAAATGCTCTGAGCCTAGAAAAACATGAAATGGATGAGGAGAGGGTTCAGAGCTTGGAAGAAAGAATGGCCACTCTCCATGAAATCAAGGAAGGAGAGGGCTCGGAGCTTGGAAGAAAGAATGGCCACTCTCCATGAAATCAAGGAAGGAGAGGGCTCGGAGCTTGGAAGAAAGAATGGCCACTCTCCATGAAATCAAGGAAGGAGAGGGCTTGGACCTTGGAAGAAAGAATGGCCACTCTCCATGAAATCAAGGAAGGAGAGGGCTCGGAGCTTGGAAGAAAGAATGGCCACTCTCCATGAAATCAAGGAAGGAGAGGGCTCGGAGCTTGGAAGAAAGAATGGCCACTCTCCATGAAATCAAGGAAGGAGAGGGCTCGGAGCTTGGAAGAAAGAATGGCCACTCTCCATGAAATCAAGGAAGGAGAGGGCTCGGAGCTTGGAAGAAAGAATGGCCACTCTCCATGAAATCAAGGAAGGAGAGGGCTTGGACCTTGGAAGAAAGAATGGCCACTCTCCATGAAATCAAGGAAGGAGAGGGTTCAGAGCTTGGAAGGAAGAATGGCCACTCTCCATGAAATCAAGGTAGGAGAGGGCTCGGAGCTTGGAAGGAAGAATGGCCACTCTCCATGAAATCAAGGAAGGAGAGGGCTCGGAGCCTGGAAGAAAGAATGGCCACTCTCCATGAAATCAAGGAAGGAGAGGGCTCGGAGCCTGGAAGAAAGAATGGCTACTCTCCATGAAATCAAGGAAGGGGAGGCGTTCATAAATAGAAGCCTTGATGTCCTGCATAGGGAAGGAGAGACCAGTCAAAGGAACAACAGTGCAGTTGACTGTCTTGATGAGATTCCTCAGAGTGGCACAGCCCTACCCCAAAGGTGTCGAGCAAGACAGCACTCACTGCCATTAGAACTAAGGAATCAGTAACAGGCCCTTGTGATGGAGGCCGAGATGGAAACATTGCCAGCAGAAGTATCACAAACACCAGGAAGACAGAGGGTGGAGAACAGAAGATACGATGAAATGGTAAGGGAAGGAAAAGGAAGATGTTGGTCAGGTGATTCCCTGCTGAGGGGTATGGAAAGTCTTGTATCTGGGCCTAAGAGGTGTGTTGTCTTCCGCAGGCGAAAATTAAAGCTATTATGAGCAGGATCCCAAAGCTTAAGAACATAAGAGAAGCCATGTTAGATCATGCCAATGGCCCATCCAGTCCAACACTCTGTGTCACACAGTGGCCCAAAAAAATTATTTATATATATATATATACACACACACACATATACACACTATGGCTAATAGCCACTGATGGACCTCTGCTCCATATTTTTATCTAAACCCCTCTTGAAGGTGGCTATGCTTGTGGCCGCCACCACCTCCTGTGGCAGTGAATTCCACATGTTAATCATGTGGCCCTGAGCCATTCGTGGGAAGGGCGGGATATAAATCCCAAATAAATAAATAAATAAATCATCCTTTGGGTGAAGAAGTACTTCCTTTTATCCATTTTAACCTTTCTGCTCAGCAATTTCATCGAATGCCCACGAGTTCTTGTATTGTGAGAAAGGGAGAAAAGTACTTCTTTCTCTACTTTCTCCATCCCATGCATTATCTTGTAAACCTCTATCATGTCACCCCGCAGTCGACGTTTCTCCAAGCTAAAGAGTCCCAAGCGTTTCAACCTTTCTTCATAGGGAAAGTGTTCCAGCCCTTTAATCATTCTAGTTGCCCTTTTCTGGACTTTCTCCAATGCTATAATATCCTTTTTGAGATGCGGCAACCAGAACTGCACACAGTACTCCAAATGAGATTGCACCATCGATTTATACAGGGGCATTATGATACTGGCTGATTTGTTTTCAATTCCCTTCCTAATAATTCCCAGCATGGAATTGACCTTTTTAATTGCAAACGCACACTGTCTTGACATTTTCAGTGAGTTATCTACCATGACCCCAAGATCTCTCTCTTTGTCAGTCTCTGCCAGTTCACAACCCATCAACTTGTATTTGTAGCTGGGATTCTTGGCCCCAGTGTGCATTACTTTGCACTTGGCCACATTGAACCTCATCTGCCACGTTGACACCCACTCACCCAGCCTCAACAGATCCCTTTGGAGTTCCTCACAATCCTCTCTGGTTCTCACCACCCTGAACACTTTAGTGTCATCCGCAAACTTGGCCACTTCACTGCTCACTCCCAACTCTAAATCGTTTATGAACAAGTTAAAGAGCATGGGACCCAGTACCGAGCCCTGCGGCACCCCACTGCTTACCGTCCTCCACTGCGAAGACTGCCCATTTATACTCACTCTCTGCTTCCTATTACTCAGCCAGTTTTTGATCCACAAGAGGACCTGTCCTTTTACTCCATGACTCTCAAGCTTTCTACGGAGCCTTTGATGAGGAACTTTATCAAAAGCTTTCTGGAAGTCAAGGTAAACAATATCTATCGGGTCTCCTTTGTCTACATGTTTGTTCACTCCCTCAAAGAAATGTAACAGGTTAGTGAGGCAAGATCTTCCCTTACAGAACCCATGCTGAGTCTTTCTCAATAACCCGTGTTCATCAATGTGCCTACTCATTCTTTATTTTATTTATTTATTTATCTGGGATTTATATCCCGCCCTTCCCACCGAGTGGCTCAGGGCGGCTTACAACATATATAAAACTAACATAAAAGTATAAAATTACACTTTAAATTAACATTTCACAATATATAATTAAAATCAAACATTTGTTATAACTATACATCATTAAAACAGCCAGCAGTCGTGGAGCTACACTCTATTCAGCTTCAGATAAAAATTCAGTATACAATATACAGCATTCAGTAGTCGGTATACAGGGCCGTTAGTTGTGGGCCAGCCGGAAGAGGACTGTCTTACAGGCCCTGCGGAATTGGGTGAGATCCCGCAGGGCCCTTACCTCCTCCGGCAGCTGGTTCCACCAAAATGGAGCCATTACAGAGAAGGCCCGGTCTCTTGTGATCTTCAAGCGGGCTTCCTTTGGCCCGGGGACAACCAAAAGATTTTGAGATCCCGATCTCAGTGCTCTCTGGGGAACATGCGGGGAGAGACGGTCCTTGATAATGGTTTCTACCAACTTTCCCGGTATTGAAGTCAGACTGACTGGCCTGAAACAAGCGACAATGTCTCTTGTGTTCTGTTAGACGGGTGTTGATACTGCATTGGGTAGTGCCAATGTAGACTGCACCACAGGAGCAGGGCATTTTGTAGACTCCAGGGGTTGAAAGTTGATCTCTCATATCTTTGGCCGAGCGCAGCATGTGGCGGATCTGTTGTGTGGGCTTGAAGACTGTGTCAACATTGTGGCGCATTGGCAAAATTCTCAAACGCCACAATGTTGACACAGTCTTCAAGCCCACACAACAGATCCGCCACATGCTGCGCTCGGCCAAAGATATGAGACATCCACTTTCAACCCCTGGAGTCTACAAAATACCCTGCTCCTGTGGTGCAGTCTACATTGGCACTACCCAACGCAGTATCAACACCCGTCTCACCGAACACAAGAGACACTGTCGCTTGTTTCAGCCAGAAAAATCAGCTGTAGCTGAACATGCACTTCAAGAAGGAGACCACGTCATCCACTTTGAAAGAACTGAAGTCCTTTCTACGGTCTCACATTATCATACCTGCCTGAACAGAGAAGCTATTGAGATTTACAAACACCAGCACAATTTTAACAGAAAGGAAGAAGGCATTTTCATCCACCAATCTTGGTACCCAGCTCTGCAAAACACCCTACAGACTATAAATTGCAGAAAGTCTCAGAACAACCAGCAGATTCCACAGAACAATCAGCACAGTCAACAACCATCTTTCTTATCTTCACACCCCTTCCAACCCTCCCAGCAATTAAGCCCCACCAAACAATGGGCACATCCACAAACCAATTGCCCTTTCATCACACCCTCTCCAGCCTAGAAATAGCAGCTCTCCAGCAGCTCTGGCCCCACTCAATGCACAGCAGCCAAGAAGGTCAGAGCGCCTGCTCCGGCTGCAACGCCACTGAGGATGTTCTCGCAGCTGAGAACGAAACGTCTGGAAGGAAAACTTTCTCCAGTAGAACACGGCACTTGTTCCATTACTTTGTTTGTTAACCATGCAGGCTTTTTCTTATGCCTGTTTGTGCCTTTCCTAACTTGTGGTATGTATTTTATCTGAGCTTCTAGGATTATAGTTTTAAATAGTCTCCAAGCTTCCCCAAGGGTTTTGACCGTATTTACCTTTCCTTTCAGTTTCCTCCTCACATGCCTCCTCATCTCAGAGAATTTACCCCTTTTAAAGTTAAACGTGGTTTTTGCGGTCTTTTTGGGCAAGTCCGTATTTATACAAACGGTGAAATCAATAACATTATGGTCACTGCTCCCAAGTGGCGCAATCACTTTTACGTCTCTCACCAAGTCTTGGGCATTACTTATGAAACCCACAGACCACTACCCATTTGTGATGGTCCACATGGGAAGCAAAGATGCAGCCATGAAGACCATCAGGAACATTAAGGCTCTTGGGAGGAAGATGCAGGATTGGGGGTGCAGATGGTGTTCTCTTCCATCCTCCTGTTGTGGAAGGGATACACTGGGAGCAGACAGTAATGGCGGTGAACCACTGGTTGCATTGGTGGTGCCGGCAGGGGCAATCTGGATTCTGGGACCACCGGCTACATTTCCTGGATGATAACCTACTAGCATGGGACGGCCTTAACCTGTCAAAGTCCAGCAAGAAGGTGTTTGGCAGAAATCTGGAGAGATCCATCAAGAGGGCTTTAAATGGACAGCCCAAGGGGAAGGAGATGACCAAACACAACGATTTAAATGAAGGAGAGCAAACAGTGGAGGTCTGCCTGTGAGGGCTGAGTCTAATGTTGCCAAAGGTGCGAGGCTTCAGGTGTCTATGTACCAATGCCCAAAGCCTGGGCATTAAGAAGGAAGAGATTGGGCCTCTAATTCAGATGGAGAGATATGATTTAGTAGGCATTACATAGAGACTCGGTGGGATGATTCCCATGACTTGAGTGTAGCAGTGGATGGATATGAGTTGTTCAAGAAAAACCAAAAGTGTCGAAGAGGAGGTGGAGTGGTGTTATATGTGAGGAGAGGGTTGGTTTGTCAGGAAATAGTGGAGGAGGAAGGCAACAGTCCAGTGGAAAGTGTCTGGGTGAGGGTAAGGGAAGGAAGGACAAACAGCATTGTGGTTGGAGTCTGCTACAGACCTCCTGACCAAGATGAAGAGGTGGATGCTGCCCTCCTTGAACAGCTTGACAGGGTATCCAAACAACATGAGCTGGCAGTTATGAGTGACTTCAACTTCCCTGATGTGTGCTGGGAGACAAACTCTGCAAAGCATCCACAGTCACAGACGTTCCTGACCTGTCTGGCTGATAACTTCCTTCGTCAAGTGTTGGAGGAAGCTGTGAGGGTTTCAGCCATACTTGACTTGATAGTGACCAACTGGCAGACTTTCGGGGGAGGAAAATGTCGAGCTGAGCTGCTTCTCATAACGGGAGCAGGCTGGAGCTTCTGTTCGGGGTAGTGGAAGGCAATTCAATGCCTACTGCCTACTTTTCTAAGTTAGAGATTAGTCCAAGATATGCACAGGAAACTTTTAAGGAGATTTACCTTGTCTGAAAGGGAGTCCTGGGGGGGGGGCGCTTCTTTGAGGCTTTGAGGGGTCTCTGGGAAGAGTTGCATTTTCATCATCTGCAGAAGCTTTCAGAGTCATTTATTTGACATAAGCTCGACAGGATCCTAACCTTCTTGGACTTTGCTAAACATCTAAAGCTTTGAAAGACCGGTGAGGACTTGGATAATTGGAAGAGAAGGTACAGATTACTATATTTCATTCTGGAACTTTTTTACAGCTTAATGGAGTAAATTTAAAAGGTGGGAAAGGAAAATCTAGAAAGTCTGGAAGAAGAAGGGAGGAAGAGATGAAATTTGGACTTTATAAATATAAAGGACAGTGTTAAAAAGAGCTAAAAAGTGGAAAGGAATTTATTGTTTAGTCTACTTGCGGTTTTGAAAAAAGAGCAACAATCTTCACATCATCACATACCTGCAGCACGTTCAAGCAAGACAGGAAGTATGTCAGTTATTGTGAGATCTCCTTACCAGTTTGAATGAGACTTCGTGGCAACAAAAGCAGGAAGTAGCGGAAGGAAAACCTACTCTAGGAATATATACCATTGAGAAACATCGGCAGCCATTGCTGGGAGGTAAAAATAAAAACAATGTTTTTAAAGAATTCGGGACATTAAAAGTTGTTGGAGTTAACTGAGAAGAGGGTAAGAAGATAAATACTATTGGTCATATTATTTGTGTAAACTTTGGACGTTTTTAAAAGGGGGAAAATTGTAGGGAGCAGTAAAAAGTTGTGGCCGCCATTTTGGAAAATTTAAAAACTTTAAAAATAAATATCTTGACTTTGGGAGCTCTGAGGATGGCGAAATTGGGCTTGTTGTAAAGGGCAAGTCCTTCTATTTGAATCTGATAGTTGAATTTGAAATTGGTGAGGTCCAAATTTTCGCTGTTTTTAAATGTCTGAACACAAGCAGCCCCGTAGAAGGGCTGCTTCATTAGAAAAAATGCAGGACCAACTAGAGGCAATGGAGGCCAGAATGATGAAAGGGGTGAGAGAGATGATAGATGAATCGAAAAAAGAAATTATTGCAGAGATTAGAAAAGACATGGAAGATCTCAGAAAGGAAACTGAGGAAACATTTAAGAAAGTGCAAGAGGTAGAAGGCAGAATGAATGTATATGATTCTACCTTGTTGAAAATGCAAGAAAAAGTGACAATCCATGACTACAAATTGATGGAGACTCAGATACGTCTGAGAGGAGTACCTGAGAAGGAGGATGGTGATTTAAAGGAATTTATAATAAAAATAATAGCAGAATTTTTAGAGGAAAACCCTGAAGAGACTAAAAACATGTATGACTATATGTATAGAGTGAATTCACTTTATGCCAAGAAAAATAACTTACCAAGAGATGTTGTCATCAGATTTATGACAAAGGAAATGGTGGGAAGAATCATGAATAAAAATTTTGAAAAGACACTGATAGTGGGAGGCAGTAGAGTGACAATCATGAAGGAGCTGCCAAAGCAAATGATAAATGATAGAAGAACATATAAAAATTGACAGAAAAATCGAGAGGCAATGGAATGAGGTTTAGATGGATAATACCTGAAGGTTTGAGTTTTGAACTCCAGGGAAAAAGAATCACAATTACAAATGCACAGGATATGCGTAGATTTTTTCAAGAAAATAAAGAATTTGCACCATGATGGATTACAAATTACTGTCTTGGAATGTTAATGGACTAAATTTACCACAAAAAAAGAAGGGCAACATTTCATTGGATTAAGAAACAAAATTGTAATATAATTTGTTTGCAAAAAGTGCATATTAAACAAAAGGATTATAAATGTTTATGGAGCAAACAATTGGGAGTGGAATTTTTTTCATTGGCTGAACAGAAGAAAAGGGGAGTGGTTTTTTATATAAAACAAGAATTGGAGCCAAAATTAGTGTTTAAAGATAAAGATGGAAGATTTGTAGCAGTAGAGATAATATTAAATGGAAAAAAAACCTTATTGGGATGGTATGCACCTAATGGCGCAAAGGATGTTTTTTTTAAAGACATTGTACAACAGCTTGATGAACTGACTTATGACCAAGTTTTGTTAACTGGAGATTTTAATGGAACAGTTGGGAAATGGCTGAGAAGCTAAATGAATTTTTTGCCTCCGTCTTCATTGTGGAAGATAAGAAGTGTTTGCCTGCTGCGGAACCACTTCTATAGGAAGGGGTGTTGAAAGACCTGAGCCAGATTGAGGTGACAAGAGAGGAGGTCCTACAACTGATGGACGAATTAAAAACTAATAAGTCACCAGGTCTGGATGGCATACATCCAAGAGTTCTGAAAGAACTCAAGGGTGAACTTTTGGATCTCCTGACAAAAATATGTAATCTTTCATTGAAATCTGCCTCCGTTCCTGAGAACTGGAAGGTAGCAAATGTCACCCCCATCTTTTAAAAGGGTTCCAGAGGAGATCCGGGTAACTACAGGCCAGTCAGTCTGACTTCAATACCGGGAAAGTTGGGAGAAACCATTATCAAGGACAGAATGAGTAGGCACATTGATGAACACGGGTTATTGAGGAAGACTCAGCATGGGTTCTGTAAGGGAAGATCTTGCCTCAATAACCTGTTACATTTCTTTGAGAGGGTGAATAAACATGTGGACAAAGGCGACCTGATAGATACTGTTTACCTTGACTTCCAGAAAGCTTTTGATAAAGTTCCTCATCAAAGGCTCTTTAGTAAGCTTGAGAGTCATGGAGTAAAAGGACAGGTCCTCTTGTGGATCAAAAACTGGCTAATTAATAGGAAGCAGAGAGTGAGTATAAATGGGCAGTCTTCGCAGTGGAGGACAGTAAGCAGTGGAGTGCCGCAGGACTCAGTACTGGGTCCCATGCTCTTTAACTTGTTCATAAATGATTTGGAGTTGAGAGTAAGCAGTGAAGTGGCCAAGTTTGCGGATGACATTAAATTGTTCAGGGTGGTAAGAACCAGAGAGGATTGTGAGGAACTCCAAAGGAATCTGTTGAGGCTGGGTGAGTGGGCGTCAACATGGCAGATGAGGTTCAGTGTGGCCAAGTGCAAAGTAATGCACATTGGGGCCAAGAATCCCAGCTACAAATACAAGTTGATGGGGTGTGAACTGGCAGAGACTGACCAAGAGAGCGATCTTGGGGTCGTGGTAGATAACTCACTGAAAATGTCAAGACAGTGTGCGATTGCAATAAAAAAATGCCATGCTGGGTATTATTAGGAAGGGAATTGAAAACAAATCAGCCAGTATCATAATGCCCCTGTATAAATTGATGGTGCGGTCTCATTTGGAATATTGTGTGCAATTCTGGTCACTGCACCTCAAAAAGGATATTATAGCATTGGAAAAAGTCCAGAAAAGGGCAACTAGAATGATTAAAGGGTTGGAACACTTTCCCTATGAACAAAGGTTGAAACGCTTGGGGCTCTTTAGCTTGGAGAAACATCGCTGCGGGGTGACATAATAGAGGTTTACAAGATTATGCATGGGATGGAGAAAGTCGAGAAAGAAGTACTTTTCTCCCTTTCTCACAATACAAGAACTCGTGGGCATTCAATGAAATTGCTGAGCAGTCGGGTTAGAATGGATAAAAGGAAGTACTTCTTCACCCAAAGGGTGATTAACATGTGGAATTCACTGCCACAGGAGGCGGTGGTGGCTACAAGTATAACTAGCTTCAAGACGGGGTTAGATAAAAATATGGAGCAGAGGTCCATCAGTGGCTATTAGCCGCAGTGTGTATATATATGTGTGTGTGTATATATATACATACATACATATACATATGCATATATAATTTTTTGGGCCACTGTGTGACACAGAGTGTTGGACTGGATGGGCCATTGGCCTGATCCAACATGGCTTGTCTTATGTTCTTAGTTATACCTGGTCTATCTGAAACATGATGTATATTAGACTTTTCCTCAATGCATTTTAGCGCTCTTTTTCAGCTTTTCTTCTTAACACATTTTAGCTCTCTCTTTCTTCAGTTGTGGCCATGGAGCCGCCAGTCTTGAGGCCCTCCCCCAGCACCTCGAGTTGTTCATCCCCCGATTTGAGCCAAGATCACTTTCTGCCTCCTAGTGAGAAGGTGAGTTGTTTCTTTTGGTAACTGGAAGGTTAGTCCTCCTTCATATGTACTAGGCAATCTCACTCTGGGAATATGTAAGCAGCCCCTCCCTTCTTTATCGTGGAATGGGGAGCCGTCTGCCCTGAAGTTGTTGCATTGTTCCCAAGGATACAAGGAGGACTGAGCAAGCCAAAGGTGTCTTGCAAGTGGAAAGACCAGTCACTCAGCCTCCTGATGGGTGGGCAGACCCCAGAGACGCTGCTGCTTCTTAGGACTGGATGACTTCCCACCCTAATCTTTGGCTGGGTTCTTTATCATTTTGTAATGCGCGTGTTAAAATATGGCTTCTTAAAGTTGTTCACTTAAAGGATGTACTAATGGGGAGGGGGGGAGGGGTGCCAGCAAGGGACTGGCTCTTTGTACCCTCTGGCTTTTTTGTTCTGGAATTTAAGTTCCAAAATCTGCTCAGCTGCCTCTGAGGCACTACACAGAAATAAAGAAATGGATATGAACTTCCAGGTCATGGGAAATAAACTACTATTGCCCTCTGGTGCTGCAGTTTCTTGAAGAATCTCCATCCCAGCTTTGTTCTAATCACTTCCTGAGATGGCCTTTTACACTCCGAGTTCTGAATATCTGCACCTTGTGGTCCTGGGAACAGAACCAGTTGAAGGGGCAAAAGAGCCACCCCCACCCCCCGCAGATGACCTGGGAAGTAGGGTTGCCTGCACCACAAAAGCTATTTCAAGCAAAGCTCTGTCTGCAAGGAGTCACTGGCCAAGGTCTGGATGTGTGCCATAAAATGCCCACCTGATGTGACAGTCTCTGCTTCTGCTGCACTTCAGTATAAAGCATGTGCATTTTCCCAGGTCAAAAAGGATCACTCTGTGGAAAACCCAAGTCTTTATGGGCCAGTCTAGTCTCAGCCCATGTTTGGTGTGGATGGCTAAATGTCCCAATTGATGTTTAGTTGGTTCTGTCAAGTGTGTCTTTATTGTTATGTTGTTAACAATACCTCTTTCCATCTCTGTTTCTTGCTCTTATTGTCAGAAAAAATCTCCAGTTTTGGTTAATTCTGTCAGGAGTGCCTTTTCTGCCACCTGTTCAAAACCACGACCCAGAGAAACCTTCAGTTCAGGTGGGCATCATGCCATTGCCATTCAGTTTGACACAGATACTGAAATGTTGATGTCTTTTAGATACTTGTAGGTAGTTCCACTCCTTTTCTCCAGTTTGTAAACAAAAGGGGAAGGGATTTAAGGTAGCAATTGTTTGATTCCTCCGCCCCTGAAAGGGGAAACCCCTGTGCCAGCAGTGGATTTATCTGTACACCTTGTAAGGGAAAGTATGATGCGTTGCAGGGATCACCAGCATTTCTACCCTTGAAACCCACCTTTAACTCTTAGGTGACAGATTGGGATGCATGGAATTGCTAGCATGTGACTGGAAATTGCACGATGGGAAGAAGTGGCGTTAGAGCTATGACGGTAGCTCAGTGAGAGTACCTGCTTGGTAAGCAGAAGGTCCCAGGTTCAGTCCCTGGCATCTCCAACTAAAAAGGGTCCGTGCAAGTAGGTGTGAAAAACCTCAGCTTGAGACCCTGGAGAGCCGCTGCCAGTCTGAGTAGACAATACTGACTTTGATGGACCCAGGGTCTGATTCAGTATAAGGCAGCTTCATATGTTCACCAAAGTTGATGCTAGGGTGGTGGGCAGCAGACCAAGAGTCAGAGGGAAGAAGCTCAAGCTAAGCACAGACAGATCTCATAACTGTGTAGGAGTTCTCTCCACCCTTGAGCCCAAGAAGCCAGGGGAGAGATCATGTGAATGAGGGGGCCAACTTCGAATGCATGATGTATCCGTTAGGCTCAGTTAACACTAGTCACCCAGTGTTTGTTGTATGTGATCCTGAGGTTTGCTTGTTTGCCCAGTTGAGTGTTGGGCCCAGGGCCAGCCCTGCCACTAGGCAAACTTGGCGATTGCTGAGGGTGCCGGATTGGGCACCCCCCATGTGACTTGGTGATGTTATACGTGGGGGGGGCGCCAGAAGTTAGCCTTGCCTGGGATGCCAGACAGTCTAGGACCAGGCCTGGTTGGACCCCCATTTTGGTGCTGTGTGGAGTTGCTCCTTAGCTCTTGACCGCTGTTTTCTAGGAGTTGACCAAAGCCTGGCCTCGTGGTCTGGGAGGCAACCTCCTCTACGAATGTGCCTGCTAGTGGAGGTGTCCCCTCAGGATGGCTCAAATAGTGGTATAAATTTCCCAGGGCTTTTGAAACCGTGGAAAATGACCTTCCCATTTCTGCTACTGTGGCAGCAGGAGTTTTTAGATAAATGTCATTCATTTATTAGCTGCCTTTCTCATTATGGAACTTAATTCTTTCGTGAGGCTTGGGTTTAATATTTTAACCTTGATTAGCATATAAAATTGTACTGCGTGGCATGTTTATGAATTTTAAATGTAGAAGTGTCTTTGCTTTCCACTCAAAACGTAATAAGTATATCCAATATTAGAGAAAACAGGAGGTTATTCCTCTTTATGCCACTTTAGGTTTAATCTGAGTTTTGCCATCTGAGAGATTTGGAAAATAAAAGCTGACCATAAAAAAATGTAGATTTTTCTGTAAGCAAAGTTGAATTTGGACAGGGCCCTGCAGTCTCCATAGGATATTTGGATATTGAGTTAAGCACAAGAAATGCTGAGCTCGTCAGTAGTGTACTTTAGCATATTTCTGGACAGATTTAGTCACATTTAAATAATAAACTTATTTTCAAGGGTATGTTTAATGTCTACAGTGTTCACAGGAATTACAATTTTCTACTGCTGTGGATGGTTTTATATTAAAATCTTCATCCTACATATTCTGGCTGAATAAAATATTGTCTCCAAGCATTTTAATTTGTTCTAAAACAAAATGTTTCATTTGAGGCATTTTCAGTACTCTCCAAATTTCCGTGTTTCTATTAGAGAAAGGCCAGGAGGGGATCTTTCTCTCTCTCCCTTGCACTTCACATCTCTCGGCTCAAATTAAAATGGGTCCCAGAATGTCGTTTTTCTGAGCAGGGGTACTGAAACATAGAATTTTTTTTTAAAATATCATGAAGCTTTAGCTGTTTTTTGGATTTTGTTTTTTCTGCCAACAAACTAGGCGACGATGACGTGTTCCTCCCCAATTCTCCTGATGAGGATGGGACCCCCTTAGGAACACCTGCTCTTCTCGTTGAGAAAGCTCCAAGTGACCCAGAAGTGGCTTCCCCAGATCCAGATGGCAGTCTCTTCCTGTATGTATCACTCCAGAATCATTCCAGGCACATGTGGTCAGTTGTGCCTTCTGTGGGACTGCTGAGTAGTCCTTGCTCTTTCTAAACAATTAAGGTTTGATCATAAAAAGAAAGCAGAGTTCTTCAGATTATTAGTCTGGGAGGTGCTGAAGGACGGTTTGTAGGCCATGTATTTTTATACACTGTATTTACAACTGGAAGCCTAGTAATTCAGCTACTGTTTAAAGGAGCTGTGCAAATCCCTCTTGGATTTGTCTCAGTGCTAAACGCAACACTTTCCAGCATAGACAACCTCCTCCCCCACCCACTGTGCATTATCTATAGCACTTGATTTAAGAGCCACATAGAATAAATGTCAGACGTTTGAGAGCTTCAAGACATGAATGTCAGATGTTTGAGAGCTGCAAGATGGAAGGAAAGAAAATAGATGGGTAAGGGGGGATGGAGAGATGGAAAGAAAGCAACTTTAACTTTAAATTTTCTCCAAGCTGGCTGACGGGGGTGGGGGCTTCGAGAACCACACAATATGTGTGGCTCCCAAGCCTCAGTTTGGCCACCCCTGACTTAAGATCATACTGTTAGAAGGGACCTCCAGAGTCATCTAATCCAACCCCCTGCACAATGCAGGAAACTCAGAAATACCTCCCCCTAAATTCACAGAATCCTCATTGCTGTAAGATGGCCACCTAGCCTTTGTTTAAAAACCTCCAAGGAAGGAGAGCCCACCACCTCCCGACGAAGCCTGTAACACTGAGGAATCACTCTAACAGTCAGGAAGTTCTTCCTAATGTTGAGCCGGAAACTCTTTTGATGTAATATCAACCCATTGATTCTGGTCCTACCTTCTGGGGCCACAGAAAACAATTCCACACCATTCTCTAGATGACAGCCTTTCAAGTACTTGAAGATGGTGATCATAACACCTCTCAGTTGCCTCCTCTCCAGGCTGAGCATGCCCAGCTCCTTCAACCTTTCCTCATAGGACTTGGTCTTCAGACCCCTCACCATCTTTGTTGCCCTCCTCTGGATCCGTTCCAGCTTGTCTATATGCTTCTTAAAATGTGGTCCCCAAAACTGAACACAATACTCCAGGTGAGGTCTTACTTGAGCAGTGTAAAGCGATACCATCACTTCACGTGATCTGGACACTATACTTCTGTTGATACAGCTCAAAATTGCATTTGCCTTTTTAGCTACCGCATCACACTGTTGACTCATGTTCAGCGTATGATCCACTAAGACCCCTCGATCCTTTTCGCACATACTACTGCTAAGACAAATCTCCCCCATCCTACAACCATGCATTGGATTTTTCCTACCTAAATTCAGAACTTTACATTTATCCATGTTAAAATTCATTTTATTGGTTTTAGTCTAGTTTTCCAGCCTGTCAAGATCATCCCATATCCTGTTTCTGTCTCCTACTGTATTTGCAACCCCTCCCAATGTAGTATCATCTGCAAATTTAATAAGCATTCCCTCTATTCCTTCATCCAAATCATTTATAAAGATGTTGAACAAAACAGGTCCCAGGACGGATCTTTGAGGCACTCCACTTGTCACTCCTCTTTGGGTACGATCTGTCACAACCACTCTTTGGGTACGATCCACTCTTTGGGTACGATCTGTCAACCACAACCCTAGTTTGATACTTGAACGTGCTTCCCACAAACTACACAAACCTCCATAGAGGTTCATAGTTTAAAACAATTTTATTAATTTGCAATATATTGTTATAGAAGTCTATAAGAAATTTTAAAAATAATACAGAATAAAAACAATACATCGCTTTTTTCCTTCTTCTCCTCCCTCCCTTTATCTTGACCCCCGCTGGTGTTTACTTAAAATTAAAGGAAAAAAAACCAAGATAACTTAACAAATCAAGAATCTCCATTTTAGAACCTTATAACAATACGGAAGAAATAAAAACATAAAATAAGAATAATTAACTCTATAAGTTCATCTTCATTTTTCAAAGGAAAAATATTCCCTTTGTAAACTTTAGTCCATTGTTCCACTCCATTCATCTATTATCAAAAATCACTAAATGTCCCTTTACATTCCATTGTTTTTCAGCATATTTTTGAAATTTCTCCCATTTCTTCCTAAACTTCTCCAAATCATAGTCTTTTAAGATTCTTGTAAGTTTGTCCATTTCACTCCATGACATAACTTTTAAAATCCAGTCCCATTTTTCTGGTACTTTATCTTGCTTCCATAACTGTACATACAATGTCCTTGCAGCTGAAAGCAGATACCACACCATCGTTCTGTCTTGTTTTGGAAAACTCTCCATTTGTAATCCCAACAAAAAAGAGTCTGAAGACCTCTTGATGTCATAACCTAAAATTTTTGACATTTCTTTCTGAATCATTTGCCAAAATTGCTTTGCTTTTTTCACAAGTCCACCACATATCCTTCATATTTTTTACATTTCCAACATCTGTCTGACACCTGATTATTCATTTTTGCCAGTTTCTTAGGTGTCATGTACCATCTATACAACATTTTAAAACAGTTTTCTTTAATGTTATAACATGTCGAAATCTTCATAGAGTTCTTCCATAAATACTCCCAAGATTCCATTTGTATTTCTTTGTTAAAATTAATTGCCCATTTTATCATTTGAGATTTAACTACTTCATCTTCTGGAGACCACTTCAATAGTAATTTATAAATCCTTGAAATCAACTTTTCGTTATCACCCAACAGCATTTTTTCCAATTCTGTTTGCTCCTGTCTTATACCTTCATTTTTAATGTCCCGTTCCACCAAGCTCTTAATTTGTTGTAGTTGAAACCAATTATATTTATATTGTAATTCTTCAGCTGATTTTAGTTCCACCTTTCCTCTATGTATTTTTAATAGTTGATTGTACGTTAACCACATTCTTGCATCAGTTTCTTAAGATAATTTTAATACCTCCGTTGGCGCAATCCATAGCGGCTTTCTCTCATCACCATATTTTTTATATTTTACCCAAGTACTTAACAAGTTTCTTCTTATATAATGATGCGAGAAAAAGCCATCTTATTTTTCCCATAAAACGTATATGCATGCCAACCAAAAATATTTCCATGACCTTCTAACGCCAGCAGCTTCTTATTTAATAACGTCATCCATTCTTTAATCCGTACCAAACATACTGCATCATGATACAATTTTAAATCTGGCAATTGGAAACCTCCTCTTTCTTTTGCATCAGTTAAAATTGTCATTTTAATTCTTGGCTTCTTGCCCACCCATACAAATTCTGAGACTTTTTGTTGCCATTTACTGAATTGTTTATTGTCCTTCACAATTGGAATTGTTTGAAATAGAAACATAATTCTTGGTAGAACATTCATTTTAATTGCAGCAATTCTGCCCAGCATAGACAAGTTCAGTTTATTCCATTTTATCAAATCTTCGTCAATTTTCCACCAAAGCGTTTCATAATTATTTTTATACAAATCTATATTTTTCATAGTAATTTCGACACCTAAATATCTTACTTTTGAAGCAACTTCACACTCTGTTTATATAAAAGCATGCCAATTCTCCATAGTCTTGAATTTTATGAAGCAGCAATGGTGTCACAGATAGGGGATTTTCATTAATAAACATTACATCATCAGCAGATGCTCTGTATTTATAAGAGAAACCCTTCAGTTTCAGCCCCTCTATTCCTTTATCATCTTGTATTTGCATAAGCAATATCTCTAGCGTCATTATGTATATCAATGGAAATAGAGGGCAACCTTGCCTTGTACCTTTGCTGATTATCATTTTCTCCGTCAAATCTGCATTTATACAGAGTCTTGCTTGTTGCTCAGTATGTATCGCCTTAACCATTCTTATAAAAGCTTCTCCAAGTCCTAATTTCTCCATCACTGCAAACATAAAGTCCCAATTCACGTTGTCAAAGGCCTTCTCTGCATCTGCAAAGAATAATGCCACTTCTTTTTCAGGATGCTTCTCATAATATTCAACAATGTCTATGACAGTTCTGATATTATCTCTAATTTGTCTCCTGGGGAGAAATCCTGCTTGTTCCTCTTTAACAAAATTGTTCAAATGCTGTTTGAGTTGTTCTGCTAGTATCCTAGCATATATTTTGTAATCGTTGTTAAGTAATGAAATTGGTCTATAGTTTTTTACATTTGTGGTGTCTCTATCTTCTTTTGGTATCAACGAAAATATTGCTTCCTTCCATGTATTTTCCCATCAATCCTTATAATATTCATCAATTTTTGAAGTTTTGGTACTAACACTTCTGCGAGGACTTTATAAAATTTTGCTGTGAAATTGTCTGGACCTGGTGCCTTTCCCAATTTCACTGAATTTATTGCTGCTTCAACTTCAGTTTTTTTCAGTTGGTTCATTTAAGACCTTTTCCATATTTTCTGTTAAGGAGCTTACTTGAATTTTCTGTAAATATGCATCTATTTTATTTTTATCCACCTTTTGACCTTGAAATAACTTAGCATAGTATTTAAAAAATTCCCTTTTAATTCCTGCTTGGTCAGCTATTTCTTTACCTTCCAATACAATTTTAGTAACAAATTTACTTTCCCTTTTTTTTTTTTCATTTGCCAAGCCAGGTATTTTCCAGGTTTATTTGCTCCTTCAAAGGATTCCTGTTGTAATCTCTTTAGGTTCCACTCTACCTCTTTATTTAATAAATGTCTCAATTGATTCTGCAATATTGTAATTTCCTTTATTATTTTCTTTTCCCCCGGTCTTTTTAAAAGTTCCTTTTCTTTTTTTCCAATCTTTTTTTGAATATCTAGCAATTGTTTCTCTTTATCTCTTTTGTCTTTATAATTGTAATTGTAATTAAAAGACCTCTAATTACAGCTTTGTATGCATCCCACACAGTTTGGAAATGAATGTCCTCATTTTCATTTATTTGAAAGAAAGCTTTAGTTTCTTTTTCTAGAGACACCACTGTCTCTGTTTTCTGTAGCAAATCTTCATTTATTCTCCATCTCCTAGTCTTTTTCACACTTTTTGCTGACCACATCAGGGGTTGTGATCAGCCCCAACTTTAGGAAGAATCTCTATTTTTTTCATCATAAGTCCAAGATCTTTTGTAGTCCATAACATATCAATTCTTGAGAAAGAGTTATGCCTTGCTGAAAAAAAAGTATAGTCACGCACCTTGGGATTAAATTTTCTCCATGTATCTTCCAAATTTTCTTGCTTCACTAAATCAAAAAATGACTTTGGTAATGTCCCCTCCTTACTTCTTCTTCCTGATCTATCCAAATCATTTATAATTGTTCCATTGAAGTCTCCCATTATCATTATTTGATCACAGATCACTTGGTCTAATTTTTGCGTGATATCTTTAAAAAAAGAATCTTTTGCCCCATTTGGGGCATACAATCCCAACAACGTCTTTTTTATCATTCATTGTCACTTCCACAGCTAGATATCTGCCATCACTGTCCTTAAAAATCAATTTTGGCTCTAATTCTTGTCTAACAAAAAAATCACACCCCTTTTTTTTCCTTGGCCAAGGAAAAAAATTCTTTTCCCAATTGTTTATTCCATAAAAATTTGTAATCCAATTGTTTAATATGTACTTCTTGTAAACAAATTATATTACATTTTTGGTTTTTTTATCCATTGAAATGTAGCCTTTCTTTTTTTGCGGTGAATTTACTCCATTTACGTTCCAAGATATTAATTTGCAGTCCAAAATGGTTCTTCTTTTTATTCTGTATCCCCAAATCCCTTATTTTCTTCAAAAAACTTCCGCAGTTCCAGTACATTTGTAATTGTAATCCTTTTCCCTCTATGTTCAAAACTTAGAGCTTCTGGCAGTGTCCATCTGTATCTCACGTCCATATCCCGCAACTTGTCTGTTAGCTTTTTATATAATCTTCTATTATTTATAACTTTTCTTGGCAACTCTTACATGATTCTTACTCTGCTCCCCTCAATTTCCAGTGTTTTTTCAAATTGCTTTTTTAAGATCTTTCCCACCATCTCTTGTAATAAATTTGACTACCACATCTCTTGGTAATTTATTTTTCTTGGCATACAGGGAATTAACCCTATATATATAGTCATACAAATAACGGGATTCATCAGAGTTGATTTCTAAAAACTCAGCAATGATTCTTATTATATATGTCGTTAAATCAGAACCTTCCTCTTTAGGCACTTCTCTCAAATGAATCCGGTTTTCCATTAACTTGCAATCTTGCAGTGCTGCTTTCTCCTGCAATTTATTAATCATGGAATCTTGATCTTTCACCTTATTTTCAACCACATGTACTTTGTTTAATGTTGTTTGTGAGTCCTTTCTAAGATCTTCAATCTCTTTCTTTATTTCTGACTTCACCACCTCTAGTTCTTTAACAACTTGCTTTTTATTTTCTGTTATTAGCTCCTTCATCACTTTGATCAGTCTTGCCCCCATGGCAACTAGTTGTTCTTGTATTTTTGGCATTTTTCCCTCCTCAAGTGAAGCAGTCCTTGCACGTGTAAGTTTTGGCAGCTTCTGCTCTGACATTCCACTCCCCTCACTGCCAAAATGAACTTTCGGGTTGATCTCTCCAAATTAAAAATAAACCACTGCATCTTAAAGATTAGGAGATGCCCTTTTCGATGCACCCAAAATCGCCATCCTCAGGGCTTCCTAGCCTGAGATATTAATTTTTAAAGTTTTTAAAATAGACAAAATGGCGGCTGCGATTTTTCTAGCCCTTTTAAAATTTTCTTTTTCTCCAAAAGGCCACCAAAATTAATACCTCTCATATATTCCAATATGTTTCATTCTGTAGTGATAAAATCTGCCGGCTCCAATAATTTTTAAAGTCCCGTTGTTTTTTTCTTTAGAGTTTTAAATTATTTTGACCTTCTTTTAATGGCCGCCGCAATTTTTCTATGATTTTCAAGTCCTGGAGAAGGCCAGGAGGTCTTTAAATTCCCTTCTTTCAGTGGCCTCTTCCTGCTTTTCTTGCCATGAAGTCCCGTTCTCAATGGTTGAAAGATCTCGTGATACAATTTATGCGTCACTTCCTGTGCAGTCTTCCAGCTCAGCAGCTCAGTGACGATGGGGTTTTTTTTACAGAAACTGCAAGTATTCCACACATGTTGTTTTTTTGCCTTTAACTTTGCTTCTAAGTCTCCAAAAAGTCTCAAAATTGCCCCCTTCTCTTGTTTATAACTTTAGAGTATTGTAACTAAGTCCAGATTTCAATCTTTATCTCAAATAAAGTTGATTTTAGTCCCAGAATGAAAGATAAAGATCTCCTTACCTTGCAGCCAAATTTAACCTTCTTAACACAGTCCTCTTCAAAGATTAATATTTAGAAATTTAGATAGTCCAAAGAAAGCTTGAATCTTGATGAATTGAAGTCAATTTAATGACCACGGAGACCCTCTGTAGATGCTGGAATGCAGTTCCTCGATGGGGACTTTTCAAAGCCTAAAAGGAACCCCACTGGGACTCCTTGTCAGCCAAAGTAAATCCCCTCAGAATATTCCATGCATGTCTTGGCCTTTTCCCTTCACTGAGAAAAGTAGGCAGCAGGTGTTGGATTCGCCTTCTCTACCCAGAACAAAGACTCAGGTCCACTCCCCTTTTGAGAAGCGGCTCAGTTCTCCATAATCCAACCCCAGAAGTGGCCTCCATAGAGGTTCATGAGGGTCAGGGAGAGTTTGTGTGGGCTCCAAAGGCATTTAAATACCTCTGAAGCCCAACTGGAAGTGAGCTCTGAAGGCAGGTCTGGCTCTCAGTGAGCTCTAGGCTTTTACATGCCTTCAGAGCTCACCTCTGGGTGGAGTCTGCCCATATAAGGGCATATAAGGCCTATGAAAACCTCACTCTGGGATATCAGTCTCGTTGGGCAGCCTGACTCTTGGAGCTCAGTCGGGCTGGCTTGACCTGGAGGGCTTTTAAATTCCTTCAGAGCTCTCTTCCAACTGGGCAGCCTAACCTAAGAAGTAAATGCCTTTGGAGCTCACCGGGAAAGATGAACTGGACAAATCATGAACTGGTTTGTTCAATGGAGGAGTTTGCTGGAGGGTTGGGGTTCATGAAAACCAAGAACCTCCATTTTCCCAGTTCGTGCCCATGTCTAGTCAACTCCCATGCAACTCCGGAGTGCTTCCGAGTAGTTAAAAAAACCTGCTAAAAGCACGAGGGCTTGAGAGGCAGGGATCCAGGACTGGAGTTGACGTGTAGGATGTTGATTAGCTGAAGCCAAGACATTTAAAGCAGATTCTAGTCACCTAAGCAATACGGACATTTTTAGTGTTTTTTTTCAAGTTACCTTTTGTAAATATTTGGGCTTATTCCCAATGATTGCCTCTCTTAAAATAAAAATGTGGAGATGTATTTTATTTTTGTCCCTTAGGAATTCAGATTCTCTAGCACTGCCATCTCCCCATTCAGAGCTGGAGAACGAAGATGAGTTTTTGATAGCGGAATCATTTGGGGACCCCTCCCCCTCTTGGCTTTCGCAACCAAAAAAGAACAACCTACCCAAGAAGAGGCATTTAACTTCTCCACTGCTTGGAAAGTGGAAAGCCAAAGAGCACAGTATTGATACACACAGTGGAGATCACATGCCAGTTGTTGAACAGGGCAACAGTTTTTCAAAGCAGCCACAATCCATTGTACCTACAGCCCTGCAGTCATCCACCAGTAAAGAAATTAAGAAGCAAAAGTGTCCCAAAAATGTGCCTCCAAAAAAGCCAACACAAAGGCAAAGGAAGAATATTAAAAGTTCTGCCAGAGATTCAAGAAGGAAATGCAGAGTGTTGGTTTTGGAAGAGAGCATTGAAACTGAGCCCAAAGGACTATGCTCCATGCAGGCTGAAATGCCTCCTGGGGACGGATTAACTCCTTTGGGAAAGAGAAGTGCTTATGTCAGTCGGACATTTTTAGTAAGTCCTGAAGATGAGCATGGCAGAACATTAACCCAAGAGGGGTCCTGCAACTCAGGAGAAGCGGTTCCATCCATGGAACAGCAAAATAGCAGGACACTTTCAGAACGGTAAGTGTATTCATATTTTTTGATGATTTATCGATTTGTGTTGGTGCAGTGTTCACCATTTTGTTGTTGCGCTAGAAATCCAGCAATGTGTAGCTGCAGGGATCATGGATCTTTCTGTTTCCCTTCGCCCAGAAAAGTTGACTCCTGGGAATTGAAGAACCACGTGGATTATGCCAGTCAGCGGTTGCAGTGTGGAGCCAAGAAGAAGACAAAACTGCCCTCCTGTGCCTCCTCCACAGCTAAAGCAGGAAAGGCAGTTGCGTGTCCTTCTGCTCTGCACTGCAGCCCCTGACCCACCCTCATGGGGGTCCCCTCGCCCTAGATATCAGCTTTCCCAGAGTTTGCAAGGACTGCTGGGGGAGAGAAGGAAGTGGGGAAGATCTGTGACTGTCTGATCACCAGACCCCTCCCCTTGGCGGCTAGTCCTTCCCAGAAACAGGAAACCCTGACAAATTGCCTGCGGTCTCCAAGCAAGAAATCAGACCCTTGATCTTCTGGCCTCAGGGCTGAGTGAGACTTCCATGTTCAAACCTCCTCAGACAAAGCAACCCTTTGAAATACCTTCTGAAGAGTTATGTCTCCCCCCCCTTCTTGGTTTTCTTTACTTGATCTCCCCCCGCCACCCCCAAATTTCTTCCTGGCTTCTGCTTTTTCTTTTGGAGGGTTGGGCTGCAGTGAGTTTCCCACAGTCTGTTTTTCCCCTTAGATCAGTGTTGTTAGTGCTTCAGTCGCTACTCCTGAGATGTGGAGTATTCTTTTGATTCCAAGTCTGATAGATTTAATACGATGTGGGCAGCCAGCTTTCTTTCATGGCAGACATGAGCACCAGGTTCAAGGCCTGTCCTCTGCAGTGATGGACTGGCCTCACTCTGCCTTCTGCATCAGACCTGACCTGTGGGCCATTTGTGGGGACTGCCTGGGAGGGATCACCTAATTGCAGCAGGTTTAACAGCTGTTTCATCTCTCATAGGTGTTCATTTGTGCGAGCTATAAATATGAACGATCTCAGGTAAGTTTCCTTAGCATCTGTGGAATTTTTAATTTACATCTGTCAGTTAACAAGTTCTCTCCATCTAGAAATGTGCTGAAGGATCTGCAGTTTGGGATGAGAGATATCATCAGGATTGGCTTTGTTCCCCTGAGCCATCTTTCTACACCTTGCTTGGTGTTGCTTGTGCTTGTGGCCATTGAGTTGTGTTGGCTTGGGACACCACCAGGCAGGTGGCTCTGGGGATGTGCAGGCAACCTGAGGTCTCAAAAAGAAGGTTCTAGAGATGGTCTTGTTTTTAGATCTTGTTTTAAGATACCGTGTTGCTTCATAGTGGAACAACCTGAACACAAGGTAGTTTATGTGCTGTGTGGTTGCCCCAGTTGCTCTAGAAATTTGGCTGTATCAGCTACCAAAAAATATGTATCTGTGCACAGTACTGCAGGCTAGAAAGCATAGCTTATTGATCATTAAGAAGTACTGAGAAATATGTAAAAGGCTATGCTTAATAACAGAGCTGTTGCAAACTAGCTTGTTCTTTTAACTGGAACTTCAGTGTGAATCAGGGTATGTCAGGCTGCCTCCAGCTCCTGCTTGACTCCCCAGCTGGGGTTAAGGCCATGGGCTGTTCTGCCTGCCCTGCAGCCCACTGTGGGTCTTGGAGGGCTGCCCCGTTTCAGGTCACTGGTTTCAGCAGAACTGTTTCATGCGAGATGTCTGTCTGTAGTGGGGAAGGGGAATCAGCAGGCAGTGCTTTTGCCAGGTGACGTTTTACTCCACCTTGTCTCCTCCCCTCCTTTAGTTTCAGCCAGGGGAGGGGGGTGCTTGCACTTACTCCTATGACTCTATTAAAAGATGTGCATAAAGATATAGTGTCCTCCTAACACTGATACAGTGTCTTGTTTAAGGCAGTCTTGTGTTTTCCCAAGGCTCCATACCAAGGCAGTTTCCAGATGTTCCTATGTAAGACAAATGTATTACATCTAAACAGCTATTTAGCATTCATTTTACGGTATTCGCCATGACTTAGCTTCACGGGGAGGAAGAAATAAGTACAGGCCATCTTCAATCCGAGTCCTTAATTGATTGGGTCTTGAATAGGTTCAAGCAGCAGCTACAAATCAGGGGGCAAGTTGCTAACTGGGGAGCAAGGCCTAGGTTCCCTGGGGTCAATTTTTGCTTGTTAATAGTGATCTATTAACTGCATGCTGCCATAGTTCTTGTGGTTCTCCAAGGGATGAGATAAGGGGCAAGGGACTCAGTAGAGATCTATGTATAAGAAAAATACTTATACATAACATTTGCTGGGTATTATAGCTGTTCAGCTATAGAATATTCTGCATTGGAAAGCCAACACTAAGGAATCTCTTCCTTGGAAGGTTTGCAGGAGTGTACAGGAGTGCAGGGTTTGTGGCAAAAATAGCCGCTGGAGTCTCTCTCCATTTGTTCTAGATTTATCTCAGGTAAGCAGCATTCACTTGAAGAGATATAAATGTGTTGCTTGTTGCTGTGTTCTGCGATCTCATCTTCTAAACAAGGGGCTCTTTTTTAAAGTGGTCCAGTCTACAGTCAAAATGATAAAGTGCCATTTGAACGTGAAGTGATTAGAGGCAAGAAGGGAGAATCATTTTTAGGTAAGGCTATTCTCTGTTTACTATATCTACATGTGGAAAGAGATTATGGTTGTGTTTGTAAATGAAGCAAGCCTAATGCATGTTGCTGGAAATAGCCTCTTCTCACCCCCCCCCCCCTTCCAGATTAAAGCCAGAGGACGCAAAGGAATGTCCAGTGCCCAATGGGTGTGTCTCGGTGGCAAAACTCAGTTTTCTGGGTTCTGCAGAAGTACATTTGGAGACCAACCCCCAGTTTTAGGAAGAAAGACACGTTTCATTTTTAGATTTTTCAAGGTTTTTAATACGAGATGGCTGGCTGTAGTGGGGAAGGGGAATCAGCAAAACCCCTCCTGCCTCAGCAGGCAGCGCCTCAGGTCTCTCAGCCAGAAAAGTATCCTGACAATTTTGATGTTTTTCTATGAATAAACTAGGAATAAAGCCTCTTGTGGAGGAAAATATAACGGGCTCTAGAAAGAGGTTTTGGGCAAATGCCTCCCCACTCTTGCTGTCTTCCCACCCACCCAAGTGAAGTCATTCACTCCCCCTCCCCCACCTCTAGCAGAGTTGATCTCTGCCATCTGGAGACCAGTTATAATTCTGAGTGATCTCCAGCCCTCACCTGGAGATTGGTAACAGTCATTCCCCAGGGTGAAATGGCATTGTACCTGTCTTGCGGTCCCCCTCCTGAAACCCCATCATCTCCAAGTTGCACCCCTTAAATCTCCAGGGATTTTCTAACCTGGAGTTGGCAACCCTATCTCTTTTCCTTTATCTGCCCCTTGGACTTCAGTTTTCCATTGCCCTCCCCCCTCCCTGCAGCCTCTACATAGGCTGTCCTTCTCCATGTTGGGGGGAGGGGAACCAAAGCAGCTTACATCATTCTCTTCTCACAATCCTGTGAAGTGGGTTAGACTGGAAGTCTGTGAGTGATCCAAAATCACCCAGTCAGCTTCCACAGCAAGAACCTGGGTCTGGCAAACTCTCCTCTGAAGCCCTAAGTCCTATGCCCTCCTCAACTCCACCACAGAATCTCCAGGAATTTTCCAGTCCTGAACTGGCCCCAGTGAGTTCTGCCTCAGAGGTCTGTAGTGATACCTTTCAGACCAACAGTCTCTCTCTGACGTTGCTGGTCTTAAGCACAGGACACCAATTTTTTCCCCTTTCCAGAGGATAGGGAGGAGTCATCAGCCAATCGAAGGAAGGTTTTCTTTCTCTCCTCTTTGAATCAGTGCAACAGGCCGCTCAGCCAATGGGAGAGTAGGGAGAGCCAGTAACTGCCAGAACTAATGTTTGCTTTTCATAGAAAGAACCAGCTGTGCTAGGTAGCAACAGCCACTTGGGCAGGAGAGAGGAGTGGGACTCAACCAATGGCACGTTAGTACTCTTGATTGATAGTTTGATGGGCCAAAGGTCAATGAAGTGCAGTCCCAGCCAGTCCCAATCAGGGTGCTTGGATTTGCCAACATGAAAGCGACTTTATGTCTATAGGATAAGTAGGGTTGAAATATGGTTGCATCATCGAAATAGGTCTTGGGGTTCATACTAAAAAGCTTATAGAAAACACTGGACTTGTGATTTACCGCAGCAGAATAGACAAGGTCAGTAATAGGAGGTGGTCCTTGGGATTTGCACAAGAACTTCATGGCGCAAGATGCTCCCCAGCAAACTGAATTGAATATGTTTTTGAAGGAAAAGGCTGGCAGATTTGGATATGAAAGTGCAGATGTGCTGCCAGTAGCAGTGTGTCAGCGAAGGTTCATTGAAGTTTCCAAATGAGCAAACTTGTTGTTTGAAACAAAATTGCATTTATTGTATACTCCAAAGTTACTCCAGCATGATAGGTATTGGAACTGATAGTGAGCAGTTCAAATCATTGGTATTTAACATCTAACATCAAAGCAATAGCATCCACACCCCAATTCCCATAACAAAGGCTGCTTTTGCCTGTGAAAGTTTCACACGGCTTCCCCCCTTATCTTTTCAGTTGGTGGTTACAATTCCCGGCGGCCATGTCCTTGCTGCCTCTAGGGAGGAGGTGAGAGTCTGGCAGACACTCTCTACTTCAAAGCAGGCCTGGCAGCCTTTGATATTCCTGGGAAGCTACTCTCTACATTGCCCCCCCCTACTGTTCTATGACTACAGGTTAGTGGGCATATATGCATATTGATCAATATGGTTAGTAGTCAGCAGTTAGCAATAACATCAATGAACGGAGCCTGACACAGTGGAGGGTTGCCATCAACCTTAGTTTTGAATACCCAGCTGCATTCTACTCCCCTGTGAAATATTCTTGCTTGTGATTTGTGCCTCCATTTCTAGTTTTGATTGCTGATCTGTAAAGCTTTAGCACTTTAGTTGCTTTATGCACAGTGTTTGAATGGATGCACCCTAGAAGTATCTAAAGCAGGGGTGTCAAACACGCAGCCTGGGGGCTGAATCAGGCTCCCGGAGGGCTCCTATCAGGCCCCCAAGCAACTGGCTGTCATCTGCTTCCCTCTCTCTCTCGCTTCTACATCACAGCTTGCTTTGCCAGGCTCTCTCAATTGCATAGAAGCTACAGATCAAAACCCTTGTTTTCTCCATTGGCTAAGGCTCCCCTCTTGCGGAGGAAGGGGTGGGGAGGCAGAGCTTGCTTTGTCAGGTTCTCTCAATCTCACAGCAGAGCTACTGAGCCAAGCCTCTCTTACTTCTATTGGCTGAGACTCCTCCCCCTTCTGGTCCCCTGGGGAAGGAAGGAAAGAGCCAGAGCTTCCTTTGCCCAGTTCCCTGGATCCCATGGGAGAAATACAAAGAAAGCACCTTTAAAACCAACAAGTGCTAGTGTTTTAAGATTTTTAAAAAATCTTTGTGTTTATGTCCTTTATAAAGTTTACATCTCTGCTACCTAGTGTTAAATAGGCCTGGCCCAATATCGCCCAGCCCAACAAGGTCTCATTTATGTCAGATCCATCCCTCATAACAAATGAGTTTGACACCCCTGATCTAAAATCTGTGTTATTTTATTAGAGCCATCTGTAGCCCTGCAGGAGGACTTGGTCTTACTGCCTTCAGATTCATTAAAGGATAAAGTGGGTAAGATTTCATTGCTGTGTTGTCCTTTCTACCCTCTGTCACAATTAATAGTTATGAACCTGTAATCCAGGGGTGGCCAAACTGGCTTGTGAGCAGGGGTTGCTTTGTAGAAAAATAGGCGGTGGAGCTCATCCAGGGATAGTTATGCAGCTGCACCTACTATTCAACGGACTGTCAAGCATGAGTAGTTTCAATAATAGTCCTTTGATATGGTTCAAATGAACTTCTTTATTTAACTCCAAGTTACATACAGAACATTGTCTTTGAGAAGACTGAGGTATCAGAGGTTACAAGAGGCTATATAGGGTATCATAAAACGTTGCACAAACACACTATTCGAATCTGGAGTTCAAAGGGCAAATCAGTACATTTCCTCTACCTAGCAATAGCATTCTAACACCAACCTTTGACCAAGATAAGGCTTGTGAAGGGCCTGGGATGAAAGTAAGAGTTTGGGCACTTAGACATAGCAAGACAATTATGTTAGATAAACATTCTCTGCCAGATGGCAGCAGGAACATGAGAAAGGGGGGTGTAGGGAATGGAGGGTAACCAGTGCTTTTACTTGACAATACTTCAGCCATCTTATGGAGAGAATAACCATCAGAAAGACTCAGGAGCTGTGCCCCTGTGAGCTCCGGCTGAATCCGAGCCCTGCTTGTGAGACACATGTGGCACTTCCACACATATTGTGTGGCTCTTGAAGCCCCCAGAAGTGGCCCTTTAGAAAATGGTTTTGTGACCTTTCTTTACAAACTGGTTCAGTTATATGACTGAAGTGGGGAAAAAATTCTAGGACTGGAATTTGTCAGGTTCACAAATATGCAGCCTTGAGCTGGTGTGTTGCTGAGAAATGGGTCATCAATGTGGCCATCTGTCTTTTCTTTTCTATTGTAAGAAGAAGAAATTGGATTTATATCCTGCCCTATACTCTGAATCTCAGAGCAGTCGCAGTCTCCTTTACCTCCCCCCCCCCACAACAGACACCCCACCCTGTGAGGTAGGTGGGGCTGAGAGAGCTCTTACATCAGCTGCCCTTTCAAGGACAACTCCTACGAGAGCTATGGCTGACCTAAGGCCATTCCAGCAGGTGCAAGTGGAGGAGTGGGGAATCAAACCCGGTTCTCCCAGATAAGAGTCCGTGCACTTCACCACTACACCAAACTGGCTCTCTTAAGGACTTAACTACCCTGATCTGAACAATCCAAACTGGCCTGATGTCATCAGATCTCGGAAGCTAAGCAGGATTGGCCTTGGTTAGTGCTTGGATGAAGGAAGGAACTCAGGGTTACGACACTGATGCAGGCAATGGCAAACCACCTCTGAACATCTTATGGAGATCCATTTTTATTTCTTTTTCAGTAAGACTGAAACCCCACCTTCGTCGGAGCAAACGAATGCGGCTTAAACCTTTAGAGTACTGGCGTGGGGAGCGTGTGATGTATAAGGTGAAATCTTCAGGTACTGGATAGCAGATTCCAGTGTTGTGTAGCTGAGGCATCTGTTTTATCTGGTTGTGTCAAGTGCAGTGCACTTTGAAAGAGCATGTTAACAATACAGGAGTCCAGAGGCACTTTAAAGACTAGCAGCATTTATTTTGATGGGCACTCCCATGACGCACTGCTGACTTCTTCAGATATGCATGGAAATCCAACTGAGAATCCCTTTCATGGGGTAGGTTATGGGGCGAGTGAGTTAAGGTGGAGGGTTAATCCAGTCATGAGTCTTTTGATTGCGAATTCACTGTGTGGGAGTGGCAATCGTATCACAAAACTTTCATGTATGCCAGAAAAAGAATTAGCAATTACAGATAATAGGTGATGAGAGAGTTCAGAGGTTCAAATACATAAGTAAGGTGATCAGTTTAAGTGAAAACGAACTCCTATGGATGGTAAAACATGTTAAGGCAGCTAATCAAATTTTCTGTAAAGTGGGTCTTGTAGAGGGGGGACTGATTAGTCTCTATCAACTCTAATATTTACTTCATTTATAGTCCACTTTTCTCGCTGAAAGAGGATTACAAAGTACAAAAACCAATTCAATCGAACAGTATAATGCCATAGGATTAAATGTGCAGAATTAGAAAACAAACAGAAACTGTCTTAAGGAATAGCATACCATAATGTAGAATGCGGATTTGCAACGGTGGAAAACAATGCAGAGTACAGTCTCCAGTTCCCTAATAAAAGCACCCTCCTGAGTGCTGTCTGATGAACTGGGTCAAACTGAGTTGATAAGAGATGAAGTTCTAGAACTGCTAGCCAAGTGAAAAATGAGTGAGTCTGCCGGTCCAGAGGACATACATCCAGGGGCTCATAAGGAATTCAGATGTGGAATTGTTCATCTCTTAACCAGTGTCTGTAACTTTCCACTGAAACTGGCATCATGCCAGAGGAATAGAAGGTGGCAAATGTCACTCCAGTTTTTAATCCAGGGTATTACAGACACACTCCCAGGTGACGTCAGAGTCCTGCAGGACCTCCCTCAAGACTGAATTATTCTGTCTGTTGTTCAGTGAATAATATGGGAGACAGCTGTCAAGTCTCCGCAGAACTGAAAATTCTTATCACTGCAACATTATTGCCAGCAGTATCAATGCCACACTTACAAGATCTGGATAGTATTGGCGGTGCTGCTCCATTGGTTATTATAATTTTAACTGATTTATATATTGTATTTTACTATATAGTAACTGTTGTTGATTGTTTTATGCTTCTGTGTTTTTATGGCCATAATGGTTGTTAGCCACCCTGAGCCCGCTTCCAGGGCGGGCAGGATATAAATCTAATAAAATAAATAAATTTTGATACGAATGTTAGGATAGTACTACGAACTATTGATAAAAATTCAGTTAAGGGCATTGAGGAGCAAAGCCTGCTAAGAGGAAACCAGCCTGGTTTCTGCCTCACCAACCTTTGGGAGTTATTTGAACACTACCTGCCTCCATCACTGTTGACCAGATGTAAGCGAAACAGACTGGGTGCCCGTTCCACAACAGCTGATGAAGAGGCATGGAGAACTGACGCGGTTGGCAGAAAAGCCTTTGCTTCCTTCTCCTTGGATCTAAAGATCATGAACTCTCAAGCCATTATGGCCGCATACCAGTTATTTTTATGGGAGGAGATCACACAATGTTTTGAACATCTTCCTTAGCCAAGGCTTTCATATAGCTTCTCTATATCCTTCTTAAAATGTGGTGCCCAAAACTGAACACAATACATCATGTTACATGGTGTGACATCATGGTGTGACCCACCATGTCCTGTAAGCCGCCCTGAGCCTGCTTCGGCGGGGAGGGCGGGGTATAAATAAAAATTTATTATTATTATACACCAGGTGAGGTCTTACCAGAGCAGTGTAAAGCGATACCATCACTTCACGTGATCTGGACACTATACTTCTGTTGATACAGCCCAAAATTGCATTTGCCTCTTTAGCCACCGCATCACACTGTTGACTCATGTTCAGCGTATGATCCACTAAGACCCCTCGATCCTTTTCGCACATACTACTGCTAAGACAAGTCTCCCCCATCCTGTAACCATGCATTGGATTTTTCCTATCTAAATTCAGAACTTTACATTTATCCCTCTTAAAATTCGTTTTATTAGTTTTAGCCCAGTTTTCCAGCCTATCGGGGTCATCCTGTATCCTGTTTCTGTCATCTTCTATATTTGCGACCCCTCCCAATTTAGTATCATCTGCAAATTTAATAAGCATTCCCTTTGTACCTCAGGAGTTTGCTTTCACTGGTATTATCTCAACTCATACAACCCCCTTTTTGAACCATTGACCTCTTGTTCCTTAGACCACCTTTTTTAAGATGGCCTCCCTGGTCACTATGATGCCAGCTAGGAGGAATGGTGAGATCACAGTACTCAGAGCAGACTACCCATTTATTAAGTTCCGTGTATTAAGTGTAGCACTTAGACCTAACTTACAGTTTTTACCAAAAGTTGTCTCTACGTTTCACTTAAATCAGGACATTTCTTTGCCTACTTTTTTGCCTTGACCATCTTCTGAAGCTGAAGAAAGACTCCACAGCTTGAATGTAAAACAAACTTTTGCTCTTTAATTTAAAAAGGACAAAAGACTTTAGACAATCTTCCCAATTGTTTATTTGTTTTGCTGGAGTTTCAAAAGACAAAGCTGCATCTCCTCAAACTGTTTCAAGGTGGATCATCGATGATAAAACTGACATATGAGTGAGCCCCAGTACCCTGCCCATTACAAATCAAGGCACTGTCTACTAGATCACAGGTCGCCTCAGTTGCAATCCGAAGGAGTGGCAAAGCAGCCACATGGGTCTGCGAAGATACTTTTATCAAGCATTACTCTGTAGACTTAAATACCAGAAGAGAGACTTCAGTGGGGACAGCAGTCTTACCTTCCTTATTTCACTAAGTAAGCTCACCCCACCTGCTGTTCACTTATCTTTGAAGTCTTTCATGTGGGACTGCACACTAGAATGACAATGAAAACAGGGTTGCATTTACCTGTAGCTTGTTCATTGAGTTCCTACTGTGCAGGCACACATTCCTCCCTCCTATCCCACTGTGAGCTAGTATGATATGAGATTTTGTTTTCCCTGTTCTTTGTGGTGGCTCAAGAGAACCATTTAGGCAGGAAACAGTCTTTTTGGTTCAGGTTGGGAGGGGCTTCTCCCACTCTGTTGCTATGTTCACTTGGAAATCTTCTAGCGATAGGCCTATGCACATACACAGTACCCCATTATGTGCCTGCACAGTAGGAACCTATGAACAACAGCTACAGGTAAGTGTAACCCTGATCTTTTCTGCACAGGCTTTCAGTTTACTGTGCTGTTTGATTCCCACTCACCAATGCATATAATTTGGTTATTTTTTATCATCTCAACCACCTTGAGCAGTTGGCTGAGAGATATCTATGCTTTTAGTAAAATAAATAGGGCAGCTTCTGCTCTCCAATTCACAGGGCCAAAAATGCTTTGCTCTAATGGTATGTTGTCATGTTCTACTTGCATTCATTAACAATTTTCAGAGGTGATTATGCACAAGTGATTCTGTAACATCTCTATTGTTTCAGGAGGGTTTGTAGCTAGTGGAATCATATCACCTAAACCGAAAGAACCCTGCAAACGTAACAGGACAAAACAAGCTACAAAGATGGACTTGGGTATGGAAGTCTCTGCATCTTTTTAGAATTTCTCCATTACTGCTACAAAGGTTTGAAATTCTGTTTCAGGAGTCAGGAAAGGTTGAACTGCTGAGCTGGGAAATAGCAAGTAATCTCTTGGCTTCTGTGTGCGTCCTAAGCTCAGCGTAACTGTAGGGACCAGCCTCACTTGGGCAAGGAGCAGTGGATGTTCCTGAGCCTGCTCTGAGCCTCAGGGGCGTTCAGTCTCCCCTGAGAAGTGAGCACAAATTTCCGCTTGGCTAGCAAGGGCAGCCACTATTTGTGAACCACTGGCAGTACAAAACGGCATGATGGTTCTCCTAACATGGGGATTCTAGTGAAGTGACTGTGAGTTGCAGATGAGCAGGCATCAGCCCTCAACTCCAGTCTGCCTATGATCTCTTGACAGGGCCGTAGCCATGATTTCATGTTTTGGGGGGCCTACATCAGCATTTTTTGTTTGGGGGGGCAGGGGGCCACCCGGTTTAGCCCTAAACACTTTCTCTGCTTCTCAAGTAATGTGTCATCTCCCCCCTCCCATTTGTGTAACTAAGTAACCCTCCCAGGGGGATCTGGCTGCAGGTAGGCTTCGCCCCGCCTGGTGCCGACCTGAAGCCCTTCCCTGCTGGTCTCTCTGGCCAGGCAAAAGCAAAGCTGCCTTCCCAGAAGGAACTGCCCCCCCCCTCAGATTCCAAGGCTGCCCCCCCACCTCTGGCTGCCGAGGATCCAGCCAGCAGGGGCTTGTTTCTGTTCCAAGGAAGGCTTCCTCCCTTGGCAGATTGGAGGCCCTCCAATGGAGGGGCCATACAGATGGAAGGGGGGGTTGAATGGAATGGCCTGGGCCCCATTGTAGCTACGGGCCTGTCTCTTGGTAAAAATAGCACCCCAGACCAGTTGTAGCAGTGGCAGCTCGAAATTAATCTGCAGTCAGAAATTAATCTCTTTTCTCCTTAATTTTACAACCTTCTGCTTGTATTTTACTGAGAGGCATATCTGATCGTGAGCTATGCCATGTTCTCCAGAGCAAGTTGTTGCTGGAAGACTATCCAGCTCTTAACCTTTTTGGTGTCTTCTGAGTTCACTGCTCTTAGAAATACTGTCATCCTTGCCCCCTGCCGTAGATATTTCCCACTCTTCATCAGTGGAGGAAAGGAAGTTGCATTTAACACTGGGCAATGCTTTCCAGTAAGGCAGGGAGTATGTAGCTTGATTTGCAAGACTTCTGCATATGGCTGGAGGCTGACCTCCTGGTCCATTTCCTTCCTGCTCTGCTTTGGAAGAGCTTTCTCGTCTCCTTTTCTTCTAGTAGCCTCCAAGACGCTTCTCGCAATGAGAACCAAATGGCGCAGGGCTTGGAGGGTTCAGCTGGGAATCAGAAGTCCTGGGTTTAAGATTCCCCCACTGCTGTGTAGCTGGCTGGGTGGTCTTGGGCCACTCCCACTCCCTCAGCAGTGGAGAGTGTCCTCACCTCTCTAACAGGGTGGCTGTGAGCAGTGTTTCCTCTAAGCTGAGTTAGCATGAGCTAGCTCACAGATTTTTAGCCTCCAGCTCACACTTTTTTGTCCTAGCTCAAGGAAAAATGGCCCCAGAGCACGCTCATTTATGCAGTAGCTCACCACATTAATGCCAGCAGCTCACCAAGTAGAATCTTTGTTCACAGGACTCTGCAGCTTAGAGGGAACATTGGTTGTGAGGACATTATGGCTGCTTTGTACAGCTTGGAGGGAAGGCGGGATATTAAAAAAAAGTCTCCTCCATTTTCTGCAGAGCTGTGGCCTTCCTGGCACATGAGCCATGACTTGGTCTAGATCAAACAAGGGTTTCCAACATTCTTTCGGTATCTTATGTTGTGGTCTGTCATAACCCTTTGGGTAAACCATTTCAGACTTTTCTTATATCTGCTGATTTTGACACGGAGATAGTGTTTCTTTCTTCTCCTCCCTACCCCCCAATGGATTTTTCAACCAAGTAGTAAGAAGAATTACTGCACTTTCTGGCTGGAAATTAAAGGCCGTTTATGAACTCCTAGGTGTGAGGTTTGCCAAGTGACACTCAAGCAGACTCCATTGAAATAGTGAAATTCTTTATTGATTTGGTTTGCTCTGGAGGTGCATTGTGCATGCTTCTAAACCAGGGGTGTCAAACATGCGGCCTGGGGGCCGAATCGGGGGCCTGTTGATGTGCCTGTGCTTAGTGAGGGTGGTCTTTACTGACGCAAAGAATGAAGGCTTGCACACAGCAATGATAAAACCACTATATACAATTTATTTATACCTCCACTCTCCAAACCGACAGAATGCTCCGCTGCAACTCCACCATACATATACCACACACAGTAAAGTGTCTTTGTACATTTATACAAACCATCCATCCAGGTAACCAATCAGCTTGCTGCTGAGTCATGCTGACATTGTCCAGGCTGATGCAATCTGGCAACCAGCCACCTTCTGTCACTTAGATGATCTACCTGGCAGTTCTGTTACTTTCGCTTTTCCCAGCATGTGCATAGAAACTGCTTGGCTTTCATAATAATGACACCCTGGAGGGCTCCTATCAGCCCCCCCAAGCAACTGGCTCTTGTTTGCTTCCCTCTCTCTTGCTTCCTTCTGAGTCTCAGATTGCTTTACAAGGCTTGCTCAGTTGCACAGGAGCTGCAGAGCAAAACCTGGGGAGGGAGGGAAAGAGTCGGAGCTTCCTTTGCCCAGTCCCCTGGATCCCAGAGGAGAAATACAAAGAAAACACCTTTTAAGACCAACAAGTGCTAATGTTTTAAGCATGCTTTATTTTAAGTTGTTTTTTTAAGAAATTGTTAGTCGTGTTTGTCTGTGTCCTTTAAAAAGTTTATATATCTGCTACCTCATCTTAAATAGGTGCACATATTGCCCAGCCCAACACAGCCCAGCCCGGCCGGACGAGGTCTCATGTCAGATCTGGCCCTCACAACAAATGAGTTCGGCACCTCTGCTCTAAATGTTTTGTGGCTTTTGCTTTAATATCTGTTTGTTGTTGAAGAAATGATCAGAACAGGAAAAGTCTTAAAACAGGCTTGGACATCTTCAATTAGTCACAGGTTTTAACTGACAAGAATAGTTTTTTTTGAATGGCACCCCTTTTAGGGATGCTGTAATTATGGAACCATAGAGTTGAAAGGGACCTCCAGGTCCATCTAGTTCAACCCACTGCACAGTGCAGGAAATTCACTGTCATGATCTGGGCTGTGCCTTAGAGGCCTATGGGCCCAGGAGAGCCTGAGTGGTAGTAGTGGGAAGGGCCTACAACTCCCAGAAGCCCTGTAAGGGTTTGGCGCCATTTTGGGCCAATCAGAGAAAGAGGAGGGCTTGAATAAAAGACCCAGGAGGTGGAAGCCTTGGTTCTTTTCCTAGGGGGCAGAGCGGAGGAAGGGCTATTGTAGGGAAGAGACCCTGGCCCATGGAGGAAGGGTGAGACAGAGCCCAGGTCTGGCTGAGACAGTCTACGTACAGGAAGTCCAGACGCAGCGTTAGGGCATTTATTTTTCCTTCTCCCCTTTTACTGGTTAATGCACCCTTGTTTGTTTATATTGCACTGAACTGATCTTTTAAATCAGCTTTTTTTTCTGTTGTTTGCTCTTCCTGGTCTTCACGCCTGTTATTCAGCCTAAGCTCAAGGAGATCTGAAGGGCTTGGGAGGGGACTCTGGGCCTTCTCAAGGGGGACCCTTAACCCAGAGTGGTGGCAACAATTGGTAAAACCCCCCTGAGTTGTGACATTCACAAATACTCCCCCCCCCAAGTAGGGGACTTAGTAAGAACATAAGAGAAGCCATGTTGGATCAGGCCAATGGCCCATCTAGTCCAACATTCTGTGTCACACAGTGGCCAAAAATTATATACACACACACTGTGGCTAATAGCCACTGATGGACCTCTGCTCCATATTTTTATCTAACCCCCTCTTGAAGCTGGATATGCTTGTAGCTGCTACCACCTCCTGTGGCAGTGAATTCCACATGTTAATCACCCTTTGGGTGAAGAAGTACCTCCTTTTATCCGTTCTAACCCGACTGCTCAGCAATTTCATCGAATGCCCACAAGTTCTTGTATTGTTTCTCTACCTTCTCCATCCCATGCATAATCTTGTAAACCTCTATCATGTCACCCCTCAGTCGACGTTTCTCCAAGCCCCAAGCATTTTAACCTTTCTTCATAGGGAAAGTGTTCCAAACCTTTAATCATTCTAGTTGCCCTTTTCTGCACTTTTTCCAATGCTATAATATCCTTCTGCGGTGACCAGAATTGCATTACTTTGCACTTGGCCACATGGAACCTCATCTGCCACATTGACGCCCACTCACCCAGCCTCAACAGATTCCTTTGGAGTTCCTCACAATCCTCACTGGTTCTCACCATCCTGAACAATTTAGTGTCATCTGCAAACTTGGCCACTTCACTGCTTACTCTCAACTCCAAATCATTTATGAACAAGTTAAAGAGCATGGGACCCAGCACTGAGCCCTGCGGCACCCCACTGCTTACCGTCCTCCACTGCGAAGACTGCCCATTTATACTCACTCTCTGCTTCCTATTAAGTAGGCAGTTTTTGATCCACAAGAGGACCTGTCCTTTTACTCCATGACTCTCGAGCTTACTAAGGAGCCTTTGATGAGGAACTTTATAAAAAACTTTATGGAAGTCAAGGTAAACAATATCTATCGGGTCTCCTTTGTCCACATGTTTGTTCACCCCCTCAAAGAAATGTAACAGGTTAGTGAGGCAAGATCTTCCCTTACAGAAGCCATGCTGAGTCTTCCTCAATAACTCGTGTTCATCAATGTGCCTACTTAGTCTGTCCTTGATAATGGTTTCTACCAATTTTCCTGGTATTGAAGTCAGACTGATTGGCCTGTAATTTCCCAGATCTCCTCTGGAACCCTTTTAAAAGATGTGGGTGACATTTGCTACCTTCCAGTCCTCAGGAACGGAGGCAGATTTCAATGAAAGATTACATATTTTTGTCAAAAGATCCACAAGTTCATCTTTGAGTTCTTTCAGAACTCTTGGATGTATGCCATCCGGACCTGGTGACTTATTAGTTTTTAATTCGTCTATCAGTTGTAGGACCTCCTTTCTTGTCACCTCAATCTGACTCAGGTCTTTCAACACCCCTTCCAAAATTAGTGGTTCTGGAGTGGGCAAACACTTCTCGTCTTCCACAGTGAAGACGGAGGCAAAAAATGCATTCAGCTTCTCAGCCATTTTCCTATCGTCCTTCAGTAATCCTTTTACCCCTTGGTCATCCAAGGGCCCCACTGCCTCCCTGGCTGGTTTCCTGCTTCTAATATATTTGAAGAAATTTTTATTGTTGGTCTTTATGTTTTTTGCTATATGCTCCTCATAGTCCCTTTTTGCCTGCCTGATCGCAGTCTTGTATTTGATTTTCCACATTCTGTGTTAAGAACATAAGAACATAAGAGAAGCCATGTTAGATCAGGCCAATGGCCCATCCAGTCCAACATTCTGTGTCACACAGCGGCCAAATATATATATATATATATATACACACACACACACACACACTGTAGCTAATAGCCACTGATGGACCTCTGCTCCATATTTTTATCTAACCCCTTCTTGAAGGTGGCTATGCTTGTGGACGCCACCACCTCCTGTGGCAGTGAATTCCACATGTAAATCACCCTTTGGGTGAAAAAGTACTTCCTTTTATCCGTTTTAACCTGTCTGCTCAGCAATTTCATCGAATGCCCACGAGTTCTTGTATTGTGAGAAAGGGAGAAAAGTACTTCTTTCTCTACTTTCTCCATCCCATGCATTATCTTGTAAACTTCTATCATGTCACCCCTCAGTCGACGTTTCTCCAAGCTAAAGAGCCCTAAGCGTTTCAACCTTTCTTCATAGGGAAGGTGTTCCAGCCCTTTAATCATTTTAGTTGCCCTTTTCTGAACTTTCTCCAATGCTATAATATCCTTTTTGAGGTGCGGCGACCAGAACTGCACACAGTACTCCAAATGAGACCGCACCATTGATTTATACAGAGGCATTATGATACTGGCTGATTTGTTTTCAATTCCCTTCCTAATAATTCCCAGCATGGCGTTGGCCTTTTTTATTGCAAACGCACACTGTCTTGACATTTTCAGTGAATTATCTACCATGACCCCAAGATCTCTCTCTTGGTCTGTCTCTGCCAGTTCACACCTCATCAACTTGTATTTGTAGCTGGGATTCTTGGCCCCAATGTGCATTACTTTGCACTTGGCCACATTGAACCGCATCTGCCACGTTGACGCCCACTCACCCAGCCTCAACAGATCCCTTTGGAGTTCCTCACAATCCTCTCTGGTTCTCACCACCCTGAACAATTTAGTGTCATCCGCAAATTTGGCCACTTCACTGCTCACTCCCAACTCTAAATCATTTATGAACAAGTTAAAGAGGATGGGACCCAGTACCGAGCCCTGCGGCACCCCACTGCTTACCGTCCTCCACTGCGAAGACTGCCCATTTATACTCACTCTCTGCTTCCTATTACTCAGCCAGTTTTTGATCCACAAGAGGACCTGTCCTTTTACTCCATGACTCTCAAGCTTTCTAAGGAGCCTTTGATGAGGAACTTTATCAAAAGCTTTCTGGAAGTCAAGGTAAACAACATCTATCGGGTCTCCTTTGTCCACATGTTTGTTCACCCCCTCAAAGAAATGTAACAGGTTAGTGAGGCAAGATCTTCCCTTGCAGAACCCATGCTGAGTCTTCCTCAATAACCCGTGTTCATCAATGTGCCTACTCATTCTGTCCTTGATAATGGTTTCTACCAACTTTCCCGGTATTGAAGTCAGACTGACTGGCCTGTAATTTCCCGGATCTCCTCTGGAACCCTTTTTAAAGATGGGGGTGACATTTGCTACCTTCCAGTCCTCAGGAACGGAGGCAGATTTCAATGAAAGATTACAGATTTTTGTTAGAAGATCCACAAGTTCAACTTTGAGTTCTTTCAGAACTCTCGGATGTATGCCATCCGGACCCGGTGACTTATTAGTTTTTAATTTGTCTATCAGTTGTAGGACCTCCTCTTTTGTCACCTCAATCTGACTCAGGTCTTTCAACACCCCTTCCAATATTAGTGGTTCTGGGGCGGGCAAACACTTCTCATCTTCCACGGTGAAGACGGAGGCAAAAAATGCATTCAGCTTCTCAGCCATTTCCCCATCCTCCTTCAGTAATCCTTTTACCCCATGGTCATCCAAGGGCCCCACTGCTTCCCTGGCTGGTTTCCTACTTCTAATATATTTGAAGAAATTTTTATTGTTGGTCTTTATGTTTTTTGCAATATGCTCCTCATAGTCCCTTTTTGCCTGCCTGATCACAGTCTTGCATTTGATTTGCCACTGTCTGTGTTCCCTTTTATTAATCTCACTTGGACTGGTTTTCCACCGCTTAAAGGAGTCCTTCCTACCTTTTACAGCTTCCATTACTTTGTTTGTTAACCATGCTGGTCTCTTCTTATACCTGTTTGTGCCTTTCCTAACTTGTGGTATGTATTTTATCTGAGCTTCTAGGATTATAGTTTTAAATAGTCTCCAAGCTTCCCCAAGGGTTTTGACCGTATTTACCTTTCCTTTCAGTTTCCTCCTCACATGCCTCCTCATCTCAGAGAATTTACCCCTTTTAAAGTTAAATGTGGTTGTGGCGGTCTTTTTGGGCAACTCCCTATTTATACAAATGGTGAAATCAATAACATTATGGTCACTGTTCCCAAGCGGCGCAATCACTTTTACGTCTCTCACCAAGTCTTGGGCATTACTTAGGACCAGATCCAGGATCGCCCCACCCCTGGTAGGTTCTGAGACCATCTGCTCCATAGCACAGTCATTGAGAGCATCAAGAAACTCAATCTCTTTCTCTCGACCAGAACACATATTGACCCAATCAATCTGCGGGTAGTTAAAATCACCTATTACGACACAGTTTTTACGTTTAGCCGCTATCTTTAATCCCTCCATCATATTATAATCATCCTCTCTCTTTTGATTTGGTGGGCGATAACAAACTCCCATAGTTAAATTTCCTTTTGGGCCCTCTATTTCAACCCAAAGCATTTCTAAAAGGGAATCTAATTCTCTGACCTCAGTCTTACTGGACCGTATATCCTCTCTGACATACAGAGCCACCCCACCTCCAACCCTTCCCTCCCTATCCTTCCGATATAACTTATATCCAGGAATCACCGTGTCCCACTGATTCTCCTCATTCCACCAAGTTTCTGAAATTCCCACAATGTCTATGTTTTCTCCCAACACTAAACATTCCCTTTTATTAATCTCACTTGGACTAGCTTTCCACCACTTAAAGGAGTCCTTCTTACCTTTTATAGCTTCCATTACTTTGTTTGTTAACCATGCAGGCCTTTTCTTATACCTGTTTGTGCCTTTCCTAACTTGTGGTATATATTTGATCTGAGCTTCTAGGATTGTAGTTTTAAATAGCCTCCAAGCTTCCACAAGGGTTTTGACTGTATTTACCTTTTCTTTCAGTTTCCTCTTCACATGCCTCCTCATCTCAGAGAATTTACCCCTTTTAAGGTTAAACGTGGTTGTGCTGGTCTTTTGGGGCAACTCTCTATTTATACAAACGGTGAAATCAATAATGTTATGGTCACTGCTCCCAAGCGGTGCAATCACTTTTACATCTCTCACCAAGTCTTGGGCATTACTTAGGACCAAATCCAGGATCGCCTCACCCCTGGTAGGTTCAGAGACGATCTGCTCCATAGCACAGTCATTGAGAGCATCTAGAAACTCAATCTCTTTCTCTCAACCAGAACACATATTGACCCAATCAATCTGCGGGTAGTTAAAATCACCTATGACGACAGTTTTTATGTCTAGCCACTATCTTTAAGCCTTCCATCATATTATAATCATCCTCTATCTTTTGATTTGGTGGGCGATAACAAACTCCCATAGTTAAATTTCCTTTTGGGCCCTCTATTTCAACCCAAAGCATTTTTAGAAGGGAGTCTAATTCTCTGACCTCAGTCTTACTGGACCATATGCCCTCTCTGATATACAGAGCCACCCCACCCCCAACCCTTCCCTCCCTATCCTTCTGGTATAACTTATATCCAGGAATCACCGTGTCCCACTGATTCTCCTCATTCCACCAAGTTTCTGAAATTCCCACAATGTCTATGTTTTCTCCCAACACTAAGCATTCCAACTCACCAATTTTACTTTGAAAACTTCTAGCATTTGTGTACAAACATCTATAATTTCCCAGGCAAGCTAGGCCCGCCACCTTTCTCCTGCCGCCTCGAGACTCTGGCAGGCAGTCCATTCTGTTTGTCACCATCTCAGTGGACAACTCTGATCCATTACCCGGTAGAAAAGTATCAGCTAACCCTTCATCTCTTTGAGATGAGTCCTCCCGAACCACAGCCATTTCATCTCCTGTCGGCTTTCCCCCAAGATTTCCCCCAAGTAGACATTGAGCATGAGTCAGCCGTGTGATGTGAGTCCCCTAGATCCTTTTTCCACATACTACTGCCAATACGAGTCTCCCCCACATCCTATAATGAATCCTATAATTGTTTGGACCTATTGGATATTGTGCAGACATAAAACAAATTCTTGTTGCTGTTTTGCCCATCAAACGGTTAGAGCTCTTCAGTATTTCTTCTCCCTTCGTCCAGAGCCACTTCAGTATTTTTCTCCATGCTTGTGGAAGAAGCGATCCTACGTTCAGGTTTCCTCATTTGGTCTTCTGTCTTGCAGAGAAGATGCTGGGAAATGCAAATCCTGCCTTGAAAGATCCCTCAGAGCCAGCTCACGTATTTGATGCCGCCTCAAAGCAAGAAGTTCTTCAAGGTAAGTGATGGGAACTTTTTCAAATGCTTGGTTTTCTTTTTCAAGCATATTTATTTATTTATTTATTTATTTAATTTAATTTCTACCCCGCCCTCCTCCACAGAGTGGGCTCAAGGCGGTTTACAAATCACATATATCGTAATCAATAAAAACATTGGTCAGATTTAAAATTCAGACCATTAAAAAAAGTTAGACAAAACCAAACGAGGTTGTTGAAGCACCAGTAAAAACCCTCTGGGCAGTGTTATGGGATGTTAGCAGAAAGATGGAGGTTTGGACATCCAGTTGCCTCAGCTGAAGCAGCTTTGTCTTGCAGAATTGCAGTGACTGCCTCAGGGCCCTGATCTCAGGTGGGAGCTTGTTGCACCAGGCCTGAGAACACCCAGGCCCTCGTCGAGGCCAGTCGGCTGTGCTTTGGGCCAGGGATCACCAGAAGGTTCTGGTCACTCAGTCGAGGTGTGGAACTCGTCCGTTCTGAGGGCTGCCTCTGACATACATGAGACCTGCTGGGCTGTTTATCTATTTAAGATTTGGTAGCAGAGATCAGGTATTCAAACCTCCTGTGAGAATTTTGCTGAACTCTAAGATTTGACAAACTTTTTAATATGATATGATATGATATGATAAATTTATTGTCATTGTTCTCAAAAAAGGAAAATGAGAGCAACGAAATGAGGTGCTCTTCCACAAACATACCAACACATCAACACTAAAGAAAAGACATATGCATAAACCATTTAAATACATCTAAAACAAATAACCATTCATAACCCTACATTTAGCCTACATCTAAAACAAATAACCATTCATAGCCCTGCATTTAGCCTAACCACAGCACTTGGATAGAAGCTGCCCTTAAATCTATTTGTCTTAGCCTTCAACACTCTATATCGTCTGCCCGACGGTAAGATCTCAAATAGCAAGTGGCCCGTATGTGAAGGGTCCTTTAAGATCATTTGTATCTTCCTTTTACATCCCATATTATACAGATCCACCAATGAGGGGAGAGAGCATCCACAAATCTTCTGTGCTCTTCTCGTCACTCTTTGGAGCACCCTTCTCTCTGCTTCCGTGCAGCTCCCAAACCATACACAGAGGCAATAAGATATAATGCTCTCAATGGAACGACGATAAAAGGCAACCAGCAGACTCCCTGACAGTTGTTGTGATCTTAAGAGTCTTAAATAGTATAGTCGCTGCTGGGCCTTTTTCGCTAGAGCTGAAGTATTTGCCCCCCATGTTAGATCCTGTTTCATGATAATTCCCAAAAACTTCCATTCTGTCACCTGTTCTACCATAACACCATCAATAAACAAAGGCTGAATATCCAGACTACTCTTCCTGTAATCCACTATGATTTCCTTCGTCTTATTTACATTAAAAATAAGATTATTTACTTTACTCCAAAGGGACAGCTGATGAACTTCCCTCCTATATGCAGACCATATTTCCCCCCACTAAAGATGGGGAGATAACCAAAACATATAAAGCAGACAGATGGAAATCTTCATCATGCCATTGTGGCCACATAGGAGAAAGTAATTTAAAAAGTATGATGGGAGTAAGTTTTTATGATGACCATTCTAATTCAAGAAGCACTTTAAGGTAGACGCTGAGCTGATATAATTGAGCACGCCTTCCAGTGATGTCAGGGGTGTGTGGCATATGCAAATGAGTTGTGCTAATGAGCTCCGGCACCTCTTTTTCTACAAAATGACCCCTGTTTAAAACATTAGCACTCATTGGTTTTAAAGGTGCTTTCTTTGTATTTCTCCCATGGGATCAAGAGAACTGGGCAAAGGAAGCTCTGGTTCTTTCCTTCCTTCCCCTGGGTACCAGGAAGGGGAGGAGCCTCAGCCAATAGAAGGAAGAGAGGCTTGGCTCAGTAGCTCTGCTGTACAATTGAGAGAGCCTGGCAAAGGAAGCTCTCCCTTCCCGCCTTTCTACCCCAAGGAGGAACCTCAGCCAGTGGAGAAGATGGAGACTTCACTCTGTAGCTCCTGTGCGATTGAGCAAGCCTGGCAAAGCAAGCTGTGATGCAAAAGGAAGCAAGAGAGGGAGAAGAAAGCAGATAACAGCCAGTTGCTCAGGGGCCTGATAGGAACCCTCCAAGGGCCTGATTCAGCCCCTGGGCCACATGTTTGACACCCCTGCTCTACAGGGTTCATACAGGAAGAGAGGGTCTCTGAGATATGCAGGTCCCTGGCTGCATAGGGCGATAAAAGTTAACACTGGAACCATGAATTAGTTCTGGTGCTCTATAGGCAGCCAGTGCAGTTGGCGGAGCACCTGCTGAATGTGAGCCCTCATAGGCATCGTTGCCAGCATGCTTGCCGCCATATTCTGCACCAGCTGCAGTTTCCCTGTCAAGTTCAAGGGCAGCCCCATGCAGAGCGAGTTACAGTAGTCAAGTGTGGAAGTGACCATTGCATGGGTCATTGTAGTGAGGTCCTCGGGAGTGAGATAGGGGACCAGCCAAAGATTATAAAGGTGATATTCAAGCATACCCTGTCCCCGGGATGTTCAGGACTGTGGGGATCGTGCCGATTCTTAAATCCCCTGCGTGCTTCCCCAGTATTCTTGTCCCAAATAATATAGTCCGCTGATTCTGAGGTTGCTGGGATGTTCCTTTCCAGTGTGTAGCTGAGAAAGTTGAAGCTTAATCTATCTTGGTAATAGGTGTACCAGGACAGAATATGTATGTATTGATCTAGAATCATCTCTGAATACTTGTTTTCCAATTTTCCAACAGAATGTGTGAATAGCGGCCATTCACATTTGCTTTTCTTCAATAATGAAGATGTGTCTGTGTACAAATACTTTTCTACACCCATCTTTTCTACTGGCAAACTGATATTGAAGCCATTCAAAGAAAAGGGATCTCAGTATTCCCATACAGATACACTGGTAAGTATGCAAGAGTGTTGTACCCTTCTTGGTGAAATGTGCAGTGTCAACAAGTTGTTCTTGCTGGTGTTTATATTTGCTACCGGATAAGCATTTCAGCAGCATTTCTGTTAATGCCGGACTTTGGGGATCATTATATTAAGCCACTAATGGATCAGTTGTTTCCCTATACCTGGGAAGTTCTGTCTCCTTTGTTTAGGGATAAGGATCTTAAGACTACTCTGGCAGCAGCAAAATTTGCTTCAGTCCTTTTAGCTCTTGGTCCAAAAAATGAGGAATGAGAATCTTCTGCTGGTCAAGATTTGTGAATCAGTTAAGGAAACAAAAGCAAAAGGAAAGGACCTCTTGAGGCAATGTTTGCTTTGTTTGTACTTGTGATGCAGTAGATGAAGATTATAATGGGTAACAATTCCCATGCATGAAAAATGAAATGATTAAGAGTGTTCTAGAAAGCCCAAACCACTCATCCACAGAGGAATCCACATGGTTTGTATTGCATGATTCTGTATTTTGCCCTTAATTTTTTTCTAGTTGGCTGTTTCAGAGCAGATGGGTAACTCTGCTGTGTTTGTATCACTTGTGAGCTGCCCATCCCTGAAAGATGCTGCTTGCTGAATTAGTACTCTCCACTCAGCTCCTTCTGTTTAGGAGAGAACTCTGGCAGTGACTTGCATAGAATTATTGTGGTGTGCTTGGCTTTATAAGCAATATGTGTGTCTGTTTTCATTTGAGAAAAAAATGTGCCTTGGGTATCAGGTTGAGGATTATTGCTTCCTGTGCCTAGGAAGAATCCTTTCAGCTGAATGCTGAGATACCATGGATGGAACTCTTGACTTGGAAATGGGTCTTCTGCTGTGAAACTCTAAGCAGGATATGCATGCAGTCAATCTCAATGTTTGTTGAAATGTATGAATAAAAAATTCAGTGTGTCAAAGGGGCTAAACTATACATTAAATTTTTTAAATGGAACACGCAGATCCAGAATGTTGAAATACTTCTCCCTCCCTCCCTCCCCAGAACCTTTTGGCTTGGGAATACGGGGCAGAAATGGAGGCTGGAGGCCGTCCTCCTCATGTCGTGGTTGCAAGCTGAATCAGGCCCCTGCAGGCCTGTCGAATGCCAAACTGGTCCCAATTCAGCTTGTGACTGAGGCACGGGGAAGTTGACCTCCTCTCTTCCTGCCCCTGCATGGGGAAAGCAAGACCCAGGCCTGACTCATGTCAAAACATAACTGTTTGGACCACAATATAATAACAGGAGCCAAGAAAGTTTTCAGCTGTGTAAGCTCTTGTGCCAGGTTCCCCAAGCCAGTGTGTGGGACAGGATGCTGGACTAGATGGAACCCTGGTCTGATCCAGCAGGGCTCTTCTGATGGCTGACCTGATATCTGGCTCTGTTGTTTTAGACTGAATTTAAAAATTGCCTCTGAAGTAACTTTTACTGTGTTGATTCCTGCAGGTTTTCCATATTGTCAAAGGCAGGCTTCTTTTTACTTTGTATGGCCAGTGTTATCCTCTGTGTACTGGGAATTACTTCTATGTTCCAGCGGGTAAGTGATCTCAGTTAAACTGCCTTTCCAGAGGCAAATGGGCCAAGGTCAACTTGCAGGCAGGAGGGAGAGCGTGGGCACCTGCACACACGTATCTTGAAGAATAGTGTGGAGGCATGCTCCTAATATGCAGAAGAAGGAGAGGAGCCCATTTCTTGTGTTGTCTTGAAGCAGTATGAGCAAAAGAAAGGGCTCCTTCTCTTCATTGTTTTGGGTCTCCTGTTGTGGCTCCAAATATGCTGCGTGTTGCCCTCACATGAGGAGACTGTGCCTCTCCTCTCCCCCTCACCCTTTGCATTGGATGCTCTGTAGAACCCTGCACTGCCTTTCTGTTGTTACGAAGACAGGTAACAACTGCTGTGCTCTTTTGCTGGAGCGGTTAGCTATTTTAGGCTTATGTTTTAGGTTAGAAGCTACTGAGAAGTTCATGTAAACTTTTTTTGTATTAACTGTTAATGAAAGAGTGAAAGTGTGGTAAAGTTCCTAATTTATAAAACTGCTGGCCTTGCTTCATTCTGATTTCTAGCATGCCTTCTCTTTGTCACACTTTTAAAATTCTGTTGTGGAATTAGCTCAGATTGAGAGCAGTAAAACTGTTATGAGATCTTAAGGCTCAGCCCTCCCAACTCTCTCTGAGAGAGCAGGAAAGGGAGCTGCTGAACGGGTGAGTGTTTGCCTTTTCTTAACTTCTGGGAAAAATTAGCTGAGGGTATAGTGTGGAAGGAGAGAGTCTGCGGGGGTGCTTGCTGGGGAGTGAGGAACTGCTGTTCTGTTTTGACTGGGCTGTAGCTGAGTGTAGCTGATTGTATCAGGTGATTGTTGCTGATTGGTGTCAAGTCAGCTGAATTCAATAACGAGTCTTTGGTTGAAACAAAGTTACTAGTTTATTAAAAGCAGAAATGAAGACCATGATAGAGATTGAAGGACTGGGGTACATGGACATTAACCAAGCATTTAAGGTATAGATCAAAGGATTCCTACGGGCGGGGCACTCTATGCAGTATATTTTCGCACAAGGATGTTACTCCCTCGTTCCCAAGCCAAGGCCTTGGCGCTTCACACTCCCACAGACACCCAGCTTGAGAAGGCTCCACTATCTTGTTCACATATCAGCATTTCAAAGCAGACTACACAACAAAGGCATAGCTAAGAGGAGGGGGGGAGGAGAGGTAGCTAGCAGCATTCGGTGTTCAGTAAGATCCCAGAATCCCTTGCTTCTGAACCAGAGTTAGACAACATGTTAATAACAATACAGCAGACTTGACAATTGGAAGTGTCTGTGTTGCCTGGGGCTGACTGCTGGCCCCACCCTCTTTGATCTTGTAAGGCTCAACTCACCAGAGGCATGAGCCTTTGGTGTGAACTAAGGAGCTGTTAGCCTAGGTGCTCTGAAAGAAGCCCAGGAAGGACTAGGAAGCGAGGGCCCTAGACTCATTTCTCAATAAGGTAAGAAGTCTTTCCACAAGGAGAGCCACTTAAATACAAAGGGTACTAAAAGGGGGGGGGTTGCATATATTTTTTTAAAAAAAAATTAAAAAGCAATTACGGAAGCAGAATGCCAGCAGGGGGTTGAGGGCTATCCAGTGTTTTACACTCAGTGCCACATGTACAACTGTCTGCCCACTGGACAGAAGTCCTGGGTGTGTGCTCGGTGCAAGGAGCTCATGGTTCTCAAGGAACAAGTTCACACCCTTGAGGCTAATGTGCCTGACCTGGAGAAATAGAGAAGACTCTTGGGGACTTGTATAACTAGGAAGTTGCCCAAAAAAACCAACACAACCACTTTTAACTTTAAAAGGAGTAACTTCCCTGAGATGAGGGAGCATGTGAAGAAGAAACTGAAAGGAAACATCAAAAGGGTCAAAACCTTTGGGGAAGCTTGGAGACTATTTAAAACTACAATCTTAGAAGCTCAGATAAAATATATACTGCAGGTTAGGAAACACACAAATTGGTATAGAAAAAAGACCTGCATGGTTAACAAACAAAGTAATGGAAGCTATAAAAGGTAAAAGGATCCCTTTAAGTTGTGGAAAGTTAGTCTCAGTGAGGTTAATAAAAGGGAACACAGGCTGTGACAAATAAAATGCAGGTCTGTGATCAGGCAGGTAAAAAGGGACTATGAGGAGCATATTGCAAAAAATACAATAACCAACAATAAAAATTCCTTCAAATACATTAGAAACAGGAAACCAGCCAGGGAGGCAGTGGGGCCCTTGGATGACCAAGGGGTAAAAGGATTACTGAAGGAGGATAGGGAAATGGCTGAGAAGCTGAATGCATTTTTTGCCTCTGTCTTCACTGTGGAAGATGAGAAGTGCTTGCCCATTTTAGAATTGCTGATTTCAGGAGGGGTGTTGAAAGACCTGAGTGATGAGAGAGGAGGCCCTACGACTGATAGACAATTCAAAAACTGATAAGCCACCAGGCCTGGATGGCATACATCCAAGAGTTCACTCAAAGATGAACTTGTAGATCTCCTGACAAAAATATGTAATCTTCCATTGAACTCTGCCTCCATTCGTGAGGACTGGAAGGTAGCTAATGTCACCCCCATCTTTCAAAAGGCTTCTTTACTCAGTGCTGCCTGCGGTGGGCTCTGCACTTCTGCAGCATCAAAGGCTCCACTCAGCCCTGCATGCTAGCAGTGAGCATAGATCTGGACTGGGGAAGGCAGAAGGGGCGTCTTGCACTCCAAACAGACCAAAAATGGGCACACAACCTGTGTCTGTATACATGTGCCTTCCTAGAAGCATAGAAGTGAAGACCATGGAAGGAACATTGGAACTTGTGTGGTTTGTGGAAAATTCTTAGTAAATGGGAAGGTATGAGGCCAGCGTTCTTGATATTAACTCTGGGTGTTATCCTCTGAGTGTGGGGATTTTTGCTAACATAAAAAGCGTCTGAATGTTAATTGCCATTGCTGAAATTTCATGGGAATTTGTAAAGGAGATTAACTGTTTCTATAATGGATGCTGTTTGTCTGATTTTAGGGAATGTATACAACATACAGAATATCTCGAATGAAGAATGCATTCTGGTTTTCACACACATAAAAGGAAACAGGTAGGAAAGAGCCACTGAATAGCATAATCTTTGACTGTCTCTTTTCCGTCTTGTCTTTTGCCTTCTCTTATGTAACTTTTGCCTTTCCGGTTACAAGGAGACCCCTGCAGCCAGAGCACTGCAGAATCTGGTGCAGGGCAGGAACCTGAGATTTTTCTAGACTCAAGTCTTGCTGAGAAATACATGAGAGAGGAATAATTTGTGCTGACAACATCCTTTGTGTTTTTATCCTGCCCCACAAAGGAGCTCAAAGTAATGAACATGGCTCTCCTTCCCATTGTATCCTCACAACAACTCTGCACAGTAGCTGAGGCTGTGAGAGCAAGAGAGATTATGCAGGAAATGTGGTTGTAGGGAAGGGCTTTGAAGCCAGCTGTCTTGGTTGTCTGTCTTGGTGCACATTCTGTGGCATGGCACTTCGTTGCATTATGTTGGAAATACCTGGGGAGGCAGTTGCCAACTGGAGAGCCTGTTTGGTGTACCTGTTAAGAGCAATGGACTCTAGTCTGGAAAACCGGGTCTGATTCCTCACTCCTCCTCCACATGCACCCAGCTGGGTGACTTGGGTTACTCAGAGTTCTCTCAGAAGTCTCTCAGCCTCACCTACCTGTCATGGGGTTTCTGTTCTGCGGAGGGGAAGGGTAGGCGATTGTCAGCCACTCCAGGACTCCTTCTGGTAGTGAAAGGAGTGGAGGAGGAGGAGGAGGAGGTGGTGGTCCATGGAATCATGGATAGTATTGTTCAATAAGGTACTAACCATTGCCTGATAATCCTGTCCGTGCATTATCACTGTGGCCCCACCTTTGTCGGCTTCTTTTATTATTATGTTCTTATCCTTCACCAAATTTTCTAGAACCCATTTTTCAGCTAAAGTCATATTGTGTCGCACTGGCTGGTGTTCACCTTCCACCTTCTGTCAAAGTGTCAGGTTGGGCCTGCCAGGTTTCCTTTCTTGCTGACCATGTGAAGTTTCATTTCTTCGCTGTTGACCTGTGAACAAGTATTTTAGTGCCTAAGGGTGTGCCGGGGGTGATGGATGCTGGTTACTTTGCACCTTTTGGTGTTACCATTATATTGCTTATCTTGCTACTATAGCAACGGGCATATTCTCACCTGGGAATGCAGCTACGGACCTTGAAGATACAGGGCCCTTAGAATGTAGTGTCTTGCATTGCTGGGTCCTGAACTCTGGGAAAGAACTGACAAGGGGTGGAGACTTGAATTTGTCCACACTTTTGTGTCCTGTAACTATAACCATTGATGCTAATTGTGTCATTCTTGGCAATGGCTCTCTGAGAGAAGAGTCACTACCTGCATCTAACTTTTAATAAATTCTAAACATGTTTTCATGAGAGTGAGTTTATTGAGTAGATAACTGGCCAAACCTCACACTAAGTCTTGAATAACTAGTCTTTCAAAACTTGGATGGCTGAATCACACAAGTGGAGGTTAGAAGTGGATTTCACATGAAATTTAGCTTATTTGGCATTTCAGCTTTTAACTGTGTGACTGTGGGATGTGCTTATGTAAGAATCTAGTTTTGAAGAGAAGCTTAAGAGTTGCTTGGTGAGATGCAATGGTATAAAATTATTTTTATTATTCTGGGTAAGTTTATGGCATTGTTTCTTTACTAAAATTGCAATTATTTACTTCTACAATTGTACTTGATGGTGGTTACCTATTGTTTGGTTCCATCTGGAAGTCAAAATGAGTTCAGCTATTTTGATGTGAAGAAGGTTTTGCAATCAAAATGCGAGAGCTGCCTGGGAAATGCGTCTTGGTGTTGATTCGTTCCCAGTGACACTGCTGGCAGCAGAATGATTCTATTGGCCCCCAGCCTGGAGTTGGGGCTGTCATGAAGCCGGCAGTCCAGGATGCCTCTGGGGTGCACTTTGCTTTCACCACTGCAGTTTGTTTATTATTAAATTGCATCTGCCTGTGAGCCCTGGCAGTCTTGTGGACAGTGGTGCAGCACAAGACTATTTTTGAAAGTATGCCTACATGATCGTTAGAATTATTCAGGTGCCTGTGAGCAGACGTGTCACTTTAAATATCTCTTATCTGTGCCTGTGAAGCACACTTGAGCCATGCAGCCGCTACTGCTGGCCAGTATTAGTAATCAGGGTAGTTTGATTATTATTATTATAAGGAGAGACGACTTACAACAACAGATTAAAGCCATAGCTATTTATTTTATTCTACACTGTGAGAGTGTCTGCAAGTTTATTTATTTATTTTTACAGTACCAATCTGGGTGTTCCTTTCTTTTCCTGTAGCCTAAACCCGACAGGGCTTTCAAGGTCAACCCCAGTGTGGTCCATGACCAGCTTGAGGCGTCAGCATTCTGTAGCTGCTGTGCTAGACAGACCTTGAGGGCTGATTCTTTGCCTGTGCCTTGCTTCCCTCACCCTTCTGCTGGGGGGAGCGGCTCCCTTGGGCTTCAGCTGTGCACCCAGCACGCCTTGGAGAAGCTCACTTGCCAGACCGAAGCAAAGAGATGGTGGATTACAAAAAATTGATTGTCCATAAAATCATACATAAAAGGCATAAAATACTATTATAAAACTACAAATATAACAAAACATGGCAGTTACAGCCAACAGATTGGCAAAGGTGTTTAGCCATTTCCTGACGGAATCATCTTTTCCTTATTCTTGTGGCAAGCCTGCCAAATTTTGCTAATTTGTATGTAACCTCAGGGTTCCTTAGTCTGTTTCTAAGAAGATTCTTAAGGAGTTGCAATTTTGGGGTACTGGTAAAAGGTCTGGCCGTGGGAAATGATCTCGATGATCATTACAAGCCTCGCAGTCAAATATGACATGGACTAGAGATTCGATACCATCATTGCAGCAGCAGGGACATAATCGTTCTTGGGACGGCACCTTTTTGTATCTCCCCTCCACCACCACTGAAGGGAGAACGTCCCACCTCATAAGAGTAAACGTTCTCCTGTATTCATTCTTTGTTAAGTGGTGGATTACAAGCGAGTGGGTCTTTCCTCCATTTTATCCTTCTACTGATAGCCTGACCCTCTGGTATATCTGCAAGCATTTCTGTTAGAAATCTTAACTGAAATTTTGGATAAAACACATCAAAGGCATTGAATTATGCAGAAATAGGCTTGTCCACAAAGCCATTATATGATTTTGTTCCTTAATCTTCAGTCAAGGTAACTTGAATAGTTCCCCCCGCCCCCAGCATGCGTTTTCCAAATAAGTAAAACTTTCATTTGATGTTTACTATCCATTATGAAACCCACCACTCATGTTTCATTTCAGGCTGGAAGGTGAATGAAATATCCTCAGATCCATATCTCGTGGAGCAACGTGGCGATCACATGCTAAAACTGGAAGAATTCTCAGGAGTTCTGTATCGTTGCAGGTTTTTCAGTTAGTCTGTTTCTAGGACTTTTTTCAATTAAGTTGTTTATTTTTGGAGGTTCTTTAACTTCTCATGTATTCTTCAGCAATTGCAGCTGTAAAATGTGTGGCTCTAAAAGCTGGAGCAAAAATCTTTGCAAAGGTACAAGGACTTTTAAAACCAAGTTCCAAGTGTGTTCTCTCCAAACGTATTCCCAAGGCAACATCCACATTCAGGCCAGACATGTGCCCTTCTTTTTTGGTTGCCCTGAGAGATGCTTTGGTTTTTAAAAAATGAAAAACCTCTGAAGGTTTCCTTGTGTGCCATGGCAGTGCTGCTCAGAATGCACCAGCGCTCCTGAAGATGGTGTGCAGAGGAGCTGGGCAGAGGAAAAAGTGAGGGCTTTTTCTTATTACTTTTGGTATGTTTGAAAATATTAAAAGTTGTAATGTTAAAAAGTTGTACTTAAATCTGAATCTGAAAGTTGTAATGTTTGAAAATTAGAAGTTGTATGTTTGAAAATATTAAAAGTTGAAGGCATGTTGACTTCGAAAGATGTGTGGCTGTTGGATGTGCTTGAGCGGGGACTGCATCAGTTCCTGCCTTCCTTGCAGGAGACAGACAGACATTCATAGGAATGGGAGACTTGCTGGGCCATGTGGCTTGGGTGCAGAGAGGCCTGCACATGGGTCTCTGCACACATTCTCAGCACCACCAGTTCTTTATATCAAGAATTAGAAAGTTGCTCTTGAAACCCAGAATTTCATGGAAGAAAACTAAGACATGCCACACTGAGTGATCGTAATAATTAAAGTCTCACTCTTTGAGATGGGTTGGAGACAGTAGAAGCTAATCAGAGACTCCACTTGTGGGGTCACATGTCAAATGTTTGGTGTATTGGTTAAGTGTGCAGAGGACTCTTATCTGGGAGAACCGGGTTTGATTCCCCACTCCTCCACTTGCACCTGCTGGAATGGCCTTGGGTCAGCCACAGCTCTCGTAGGAGTTGTCCTGAAAGGGCAGCTTCTGTGAGAGCTCTCTCAGCCCCACCCACCTCACAGGGTGTGGGGGGAGAAGATATGGGAGATTGTAAGCCGCTCTGACTCTCTGATTCAGAGAGAAGGGTGGGGTATAAACCTGCAGTCATTGTCGTTTGCTGTATTGCGATCATGTATTGTTCTCAGTAAGGCTCATAATTGTTCCAAAGCTCTTCTGTATACCAAAGGCAGCTGTCAGTACTGCTGGAAATTTCATACTGACCAAAAGACTCCTAACCCTGCTCCTAATGTGGCTCAGGAATTCCCATTCCATTGGGAGAACGAAATTCTGTTCACAAAACGTAGTGTTAAGAACCCTCTCCATTTGTTCTTCTGAGGACGGTAGCTCATTTCTCCAGCAGGAGCTCCAGAGCCCTACAAGCAGCAGCCAAGGCAGGGCTGGCCTTGCAAAGAGGGCCTTGCCCATAAAGAAAGGTGGGCGGCTCCACCCTTGAGCCACTAGGGGAGGTTTGTGGTGCTTGGTGGGTGATGGTGCAGAGGAAGGAGCGAAGCGCAAGAGGCATAGAGGGGAGGCTCCACTCTCCAAGCTTTCAGCCTAAAAGGGGCAGGTCTCCCCTGCAGACAAATGGGGCACACACAAGCTCCATATGGTAGGGGTGGCCAACGGTAGCTCCCCAGATGTTTTTTTTGCCTACAACTCCCATCAGCCCCAGCCATTGGCTATGCTGGCTGGGGCTGATGGGAGCTGTAGGCAAAAACATCTGGAGAGCTACCGTTGGCCACCCCTGCTATCGGGCACAAACATTATTTCCAGGCCTCGAATTCAGCGGGAGCTCACAGGAGCACAACTCCTGAACCTTTCTGACAGTTTCACCTCCTCCTCCCCACCATGTCCATTGAATAGGAGGAGGTGCAGCTGCATAACAATCCTTGGATGAGCTCCACCACCTATTTTTCTACAAAACGACCCCTGATTATTTCCATTTCAACAACACATATACTTCCTCATCAAAGTTCCTCATTAAAGGCCCTAAGTAAGCTCAAAAACTGGATAATAAATACAAAACAAAGTGAGTATAAATGGGCAATTTTCACAGTGGAGGGTGGTAAGCAGTGAATACTGCAGGGCTCGGTACTGGGTCCCATGCTCTTTAACTTGTTCATAAATGATTTGGAGTTGGGAATAAGCAGTGAAGTGGCCAAGTTTACAGATGACACTAAATTGTTCAGGGTGGTGAGAACCAGAGAGGATTGTGAGGCACTCCAAAGGGATCTGTCGAGGCTGGATGAATGGGCGTCAACATGGCAAATGAGGTTCAACATGGCCAAGTGCAAAGTAATGGACATTGGGGCCAAAAATCCTAACTATAAATACAAGTTGGTGGGGTGTGAACTGGCGGAGACTGACCAAGAGGGAGATCATGGGATTGTGGTAGATAACTCACTGAAAATGTCAAGACAGTGCGCGACTGCAATAAAAAAAGGCCAATGCTATTGTCAAGCATGCATATTTTTAAGTGCCATGATGGTTTCTTAGAGAGCAGGTCACTAGTATCCACCGCCCCCCTTCTCTTTACAACGGTTGGGCAAGCAGTAAATCTATCTAGCCCAAGGATGTTTACACTACCGCCTAGCTGGTAAAACTGTGAGGTGCCTCTCCCCCAGATTCACACAGACAGTTCTTATCAGGTCGCAGAGAAGTGTGAGAAAGGGAGATGTTTTTAATAGCCTAAATTCCTTAGTAGTAGAAGAGATACTGTGTAGTAACCTTTGAACCCGTGACTCATATTGCATCTTTATACTATCCTTTGAAGCAATCCTATATGGCAACTACTGGTATGTACCCATGTATACATCATTACTTCCAAGGATTCTGTCCTTGGTAAAGCTTCTGAGTTTCTACAATAAAGCAACTTTTGCTTTAACAACAAAAGATTGGTTATTGAAAAATATTGATGCTTGACATTTTGGAAGTAATGACATATACATGGTTACATAGTATACCTGAGAGCCAAGTCAGGTGGGAGGAACCACTAAACCAGCCACCCCCAGACGTTGCTTTTGGTGCGGCAACCCAAACCACCTAGCAGCCCATTGCCCTGAACGGCCTCGAGCCCTCCCCTTACTCTGAAGACCTGCGCACCCAAAGGGAAAAAGACAGGACGGGTGAAGGAGCCGGCGAAAGGCAGCTCAGCTTCAGCAACCCCTCGAGAGGACAAGATTATAGTGGTGGACGAGTTGGGAGAAGATGCCTGGGAAGACAAGCCGGCAGGAAACGGGGACAACCTGCACTGAGGGGTGCCAAGCAGCAGGTTGCGGAGTTAATGGCACCGTTGAGGGTGAGAATAACTGGGACTTTGTTTTTCACTTTACTGAGTCCTAAGCTAAAACGTTTTATGCATGCCCGGGCCTTGCTAGATTCGGGGTGTACTAGAGACATAATCACACCCAAATTGGTGGAAGCCCTTGGGCTTGCTACGAGTCCCCTACTGCACCCCATACAGTTTGAACAGATGGATGGGACAGTCATGAGAGGGGAACCATGCACGGAGCAGACCCACGAGGTGCCAATGGGAATAGATGATCATTGGGATACGGAGATTTTTGTAGTGGCCCCCTCTTCGCCCTTTGACATTGTCTTAGGAGTGGGATGGCTAGCCGAGCACGAGCCTGACATAAAGTGGGGAGACCAAATTATAGACTTCAGAGATGGGCGGTGTGAACACCACCACTGGAATGAGAGCTGGAGCCACAGCCGCCTCCGCTAAACGAGAAATTGTGTCTCACTATAGAAGAGGTGAAATTGATCCCTAAGGAGTATAGAGACTTGAAACGAGTTTAGTGAAGAGGAGGCCAAGAAGAGCGGATCACAGCTGTTTTTAGTTTCTGGCTAACCCCCATAAGAACACCTCCAAATCCTAAAAAGAGGGAAAGGAATAGATTGTCAGATTTCAGGGAGTCTTTGAGTAAGGAACATTTTTTTCTTAATGCCAGATAAAATGGAGGAGGGAAAACCATGTCACTTTCATAGAATCATAGAGTTGGAAGGGACCTCCAGGTCATCTAGTCCAACCCCCTGCCCAATGCAGGAAACTCACAAATGCCTCCCCCTAAATTCACAGGATCTTCATTGCTGTCAGATGGCCATCTAGCCTCTGTTTCAAAACCTCCAAGGAAGGAGAACCCACCACCTCCTGAGGAAGCCTGTTCCACTGAGGAATCGCTCCAATGGTCAGGAAGTTCTTCCTAATGTTGAGCCGGAAACTCTTTTGATTTAATTTCAGCCCATTGGTTCTGGTCCTACCTTCTGGGGCCACAGAAAACAATTCCACACCACCCTCTATATGACAGCCCTTCAAGTCCTTGAAGATGGTGATCATATCACCTCTCAGCCACCTCCTCTCCAGGCTAAACATGCTCAGCTCCTTCAACCTTTCTTCAAAGGACTTGGTCTCCAGACCCCTCCCCATCTTCGTCGCCCTCCTCTGGACCCTTCCAGCTTGTCTATATCCTTCTCGAAATGGGTCCAGAGGAGGGCGGCAAAGATGATGAGGGGAGACAGCTGTCAAACTGAGCCAGTCCTTGTGGACTGCTGTGGGGTGACCCATTCAACCGTCCTGTTTCCCCCAGCTCCCAGGGGCAGCGAGCTGTGAGTCAGTCCAAAATTCAACCGACAAGGAAGATTCAGATGGGGGGGGGGGGAATTGGAATACCAGGAGGGGTACTGCTGCGGAGGTGACAGGAGACCTTTCGAATCTCCGGTCGCTCCAGATTCGGTATAGCTGATGGCTTCCTCCTTGCTCGCTGACGGCTTGCTCCTTGTAATCAAATGAAAAGAAAGGCCCGTTTCTGCAGTGAGACCCGCCTTAGAGCATAAGTGAAGTTCAGGCTTTGATGGGAGCCTCACCGAACAAGGGATGGCAAGTTCAGTTTGATTTCATCACCCGGACAAGAAGCTGCATGTTCATTGTTTCCTACGGGTGGCAGATTTCTTGATTAATTTGCAGGAGGAGCTTGTTGAAAGCAGTGGGAAAGGAAGGCAGAACCCAGCTGGGCTAATTAAAGTGGAGGCTGTTGGGGGATCACACAGTGAAGAAATGCACAAAACCCCATGGAAAATGAACAGGCCCTGCCTCAAGAGAACAGGTCACAGAGCTGCCTGCCTGCCTGCCTGGCCTGTAGCAAAGGAGAGCCTGCCATGTCTCAGGAAGAACAGCAGGTGGCAGCAGGGGAACTTCAAACCTTGGTGTAAGAGACTGAAGCTACCAAATTCCTCCTGGGGTGGGGTTCGGTCCTCCTCATTTCTGCAGGTGGATTTGGTGTGTGGAGCTTCTCTGACCCTGTGGCAGCCTCTGGGATCACCCCCAGCGGGACTCCCCATGAAACTTCAATACTCTCTTGAAACTATGTATTTTTTTTAGCTTGCTTTTGTAGGAATTCTACGTTAATGCCCAGCTTCATGCATGTGCACTTGTTTGTTTATATCCAGCTCTTGGGACTCAAAGTGGTCTAGAACAAGGGTGTCAAACATGCGGCCCAGGGCCGAATCAGGCCCCTAGAGGGCTTCTATCCAGCCCCCAAGCAACTGGCTGTCATCTGCTTCCTTCTCCCTTTCTCTTGCTGACTTCTGCATCACAGCTTGCTTTGCCAGGCTTGCTCAATCGCACAGAGCAAAGTCTCTATCTTCTCCCCTGGCTGAGGTTCCTCATCGGGGGAGGAAGGCAGGGAGTGAAAGCTTGCTTTGCCAGGCTCTCTTAGTCTCACAGCAAAACTACTGAGCCAAGCCTCTCTTCCTTCTATTGGCTGAGGCTCGTCCCCCTCCTGGTCCCCTGGGGAAGGAAAGAAGGAGCCAGAGCTTCCTTCACCCAGTTCCCTGGATCCCATGGGAGAGATACAAAGAAAGCACCATTATGACCAACAAGTGCTAATGAATTAATCATTTTTTTATTTTAAGGTTTTTTACATTTTTATTTGTGTTCATCTGTGTCCTTTATAAAGTTTATATCTCTGCTGCCTGGCATGACATTTAGTGACACACCCGGCCCTGCAGATCCATCCCTCATAACAAATGAGTTCGACACCCCTGGTCTAGAATGTTATCCTCCTCTTCCCCATCCTGTGAGGTCAGCCAGGCTGACAGGCCCAAGGTCACCCAGCAAACCTCCACAGGAGAAGTAGGATTCAAACCCACATCTGCTGGGATGCCAGTCCAACCCTGCCCACTCCATCACAATAACGTCACATCTGTCTTTCTGCATTGTTCAGCTTCATCACAATGACAAGGAGTCCTTGAAATGGTCACTTTTATGAGGAATCATTGCCACTGAGTTGATGTGAGATGACAACACACAATACCTCAGCACCCTCAAGTCTCCAGGTGAGTCATGCACAAGAAGTAAAAAGGGTAGAACCCAAACAGGAGAGCCCAACTGCAGGAACACCCCCGACTCACCCAGCTGGTTCCTCAGGAAGTACGTTTCAGAAAGCCCATCATGCAGGTGGGAAGTACTGAGAACAGGTATTGGTCAGAGATTCTAGGGAGTCTGTGAGAACGTGGCAGGGAATTCACAACCTGTGCAAAGTGCTCCAATGTGTTCCTACAGTCACAGTCTGCCGTCTCAGCTGCAAAATGAATCAGGTGAGACAGAATGCTGAGTCAGTGACTGAATCCAAGCGAAGCTGCTATGAAACAGGGGCAAGTGCTGAGTGTGTCTACAGAGCTTGCAGACACGTTACTGCATGGCAGTCTTCTCAACAGCTCTGCAAAGCAGGCCTGTGAGGTTCTCCATGCATTGTGCTCTATGTGCAAAACAGCATCACTTGCCTGCGACCACTTTGGGAGTTTGTGCCAGAAATGAGGTCTGAAGCAGGCTGCTGCTGGATGACAGCTCATGCTCTTCACTGCTACCTGATGCCCATTTCTGCACCACCTCCACCCCCCCCCTCTGATGCCCATCAAGCCCCATAGCCTTTGAGCAGCCCTCAGCTGCTGCATCTGAAAAGCCTCCAAAAAGGTTCGTTTCGTGGCTGGTCCCTTTTTAGCAACGGAGGGGCTAAGGCAGCGGCCCCCAACCTTTTTGGCACCAGGGACCAGTGTTGTGGAAGACCATTTTTCCATGGATCGGGGGTGGGGTAGGAGGCGGCAATGGTTTTGGGATGATACAATTGTGCACTTTATTTCTATAATTACATTGTAATATATAATGAAATAATTATGCAGCTCACGGCCTGGTTGCTAACAGGCCATGGACCGGTGCTGGTCCGTGGCCCGGGGGTTGGGGACCCCTGGGCTAAGGCACCCGGCCCTTTTCCCTCTTGTGCTTCTGCCCAGTGAGAGTGCGGGGCAGACCAAGGTTGATTCAAGGACGGCTATCAGTCAAACTCATCACAGCAGGCAGTGAAATTTAATTGGAGAATCACTGAACCTTTAATGATGTGACAGATAAAAATAATGGGGGGAGGGGAGGGGAGAGAAAGCAACGTAGCCAAAGGGCTCCATCGTAATTGTTTCTGTCTGCAGCAGGGAGGATGTTTGGATGTGAGCATGGAGCTCGGAGACATTTTCTCTCACAACATGAACATGCAATGCAAGTGTCACAAGGTGTTTGCAGCTCAAAAACCTGACCCACCTGGCCCCTTTTCTCAAGGCAACGTTCTGCAGAGCAGAGAAATGGAGGCTGCCGCGGCTACGCTCCATGGGCTGCCTCCCTGTTTGTTCACTTGTGCTCACGTGCCTATGTTGATCCTCCTGGATTGTGGCCTCTGCTGACTCAGGGCTTTCCCTCTTGTGGAAACTGGGCTGAGCCGGTTCTTTTGCTTTTCTTCTTGCACTTTATTGAGTCACGTAAATTTGTAAGCATTCTATTAACAAACAAATCATCACGTGTACCTAGCCCATGGCTGCCTGATCTTTTTTGAGCCTGTGAGCATCCTTGAAATTCTGAAACCCAGTGGTAGGTGCAATGGCTGCCAAAGGGGGTGGAGCCAACTGCAAACCGTCAGGGCATAAGGTCTTGTCTAATGCTCTGACTTTCTCCTCACTGTTTCCAACAGAAGTTCTGCATAATGGGATGCCTGAGAAATGAACAAAACAGTTTTAAAACGTTCCTCCTTCCTTCCTTGCGGGTGGGGTGGGGGTCCTAGGGGAGGGGCTTCTCTCTCTGAATCAGTCTTTGGCCCTGCCTCAAGGCAGAGAGATGTCACCAGACAGATGTTGCGGCCACTGCAATTCCAAATTAGGTTTTATTATTTCTTTTCATTTTTTCCCCTTTGCCTCAGGGGTAGGGAACCTTTCTTCTGCCAAGGGCCATTTGGATATTTATAACATCATTTGTGGGCCATACAAAATGATCAACTTAAAAAACAGTGCTCAGCCGAGGTAGAACGATTCAGGCCAGCAAAATTAATGCAAATAATTGTTTTTCTATTTGAAGTCATGTGGGGAGAGCCTAATTCAGCACACACATACCTTGGTTCCGCCACCCTAGGCAAATGCCTAGGTCCAGGCATATTAGACCACATCCCCTAATATTAGCATATTAGATCACACACTCATTAGCATATTAGGCCACACTATCTAGGATAATCACATGCAAACTGAACTGGTGGTAGCTGGCTCCCCCCCACCCCCACTGCTGCCAACCCTCCTTCCCTCCCTTCATGTGAAAACTGCAGCTGCACCCAGCACAGACCCCAGCAGTAGTCCTTCACTGCTTCACAGTGGTGTTGGGCCACATGATTCTTGCCAGCCAGCTGGGCCCCAGGGAGGCCACTATGTGGCTTGGCTCGGCCCAGCAGTCCTCGAGGGCCAGACCAAGTGATCTTGAGGGTCGCAAACGGCCCTCGGGCCTGATGTTCTCCACCCCTGCTTTACCTTCTCTTCCTTCTTTGGTGGAGAGACCTTGCTCCCTCTGCCCCCCCCCCCTCGGACCAAGTTTCCTTGGCAGCAGAGCCACCAGGAGACATTTAAAGCGATGGGGATTTTCTCCTCCCCAGCTCCTCTGTCAGCTCCTCTCCAGTTGCGGGGTCTCCAGCCCTCAGGCCAGAAGCTGCCCTAGTTGCACTCAGGCTCGCCATGTGGCCTATAGAGGCACTGCGGGTGGGGGGGGGGGCGGCTGCAGGCAGCAGACTCAGTCTTAACAGGATCTTCAGCCTTCAGCAAATCTCCTGAAGCCTGGAAAGAAGGAGCCCTGATCCATTCTCTTTTTTTTAAAGGGTAGGAAATGGCAGGGAGGTTGGGCTGTTCCAAGTCAGCGCCTCAGTATGGCCCAGCATCTGGCTCTGAACCCCCACCCCTCCCCCGCCTCCCCCAGCAAGGGCTTGATCTGGCAGGAACCCCAGCATGGGATGCTCAGGCCAGTCTCCTGAACTGGATTAGAGGGAAAATGCAGGAGGAAATTAGAGAAGTCATTTCTCAAGCTATTCCCAATATCGGGGACTCCAATAAGTCTCCCAGCAGATTCAGCCAGCACTCTTCTTCTAGTAGTGGATCAGGAAGAAGGGGGTGGATAGAAGTTCCTCTTCTCCCTCCCAACTCAAAGGAAGGAGATTGGATCGCTCTACCAGAGGCACAGCAGAGAAACCAGCCCCACTTTAAGGAGCCCGACTGCTCTGATTCGTCTTCCCCGAAGGAAGAGGGGAGCTTTCAGATGAGGAAGAGCCTGAGAGGACCGCCATGCAGACTTGTCTTTTCCCACAGGAAGTTTTCTGTAAGATCCTACCCAAAGTGCTACATATTCTGGAAATTTCAGTTAACAGCAAAAAGGTGGAAGCGTCTGTCCCAAGCCAGAGCCTCCCCCAGAGTGGGGTCTCCCTTCCTTCCTTCGGGTGGTCCATTCTGAGTGGGAGTCACCAGCCAGGCCCAAGGCAAATCACCCCCAAGCTTTACACGTTGCTGCCAAAAAGCCTCCAAAGGACTTTTGCTCTACCCCAGAAGGCTCTTCAGCCAGTGAAAGAGGGCTTTATGATATTTGTCCTCCACAGGAGTCATTTTGTAGGAAAAGAGTTCCTGGAGCTCATTAGCCCAACTCATTTGCATGACTTGCATATTCCACACACCCCTGACATCACTGAAAGGTGTACTAAATGATATCAGCTCAGCATCCACCTTTAAATGCTTCTTGAATGATTATTGTCGTAATAAAACCTTACTCCCACCATACTTTTAAAATTACTTTCTCCTATGTGACCACAGCGGCAGGATGAAGATTTCCATTTGACTGCTTTATGTGTTTTGGCTATTTTTCTCTTTTTTTGTGTGTGGGGGAAATATTAGAAAGTTTGTCAAATCTTAGAGTTCAGCCAAATTCTCACAGAGGGTTTGAACAATGGAGCCCAGAAGCAAGTATTTGGGAGGAGGGGAGGTTTAAGAAAGAAAGAGCACAATAAAAGTTAGAGGATCTGAAGCTCTGCTCCTGTGTGCTCCTTGTCAAGCATGGTAGAATTCCACTGGTAATTAATTGTTTTAGGGTCCCTCATAAAGCTGGCCTGTGAAATATCAGGGGGACCAAAGTATGTTGGTTCTGTTATTCCTTCCCCTTCCCCCCTCTTGCTTTATTGCTTGTGAAAGTAAACTAGAGAGAAACGAAACTGACTTGAGAAAAGACAATCGGCACCTTCCCATTGTCGAGCATGGTAGAATTCCACTGGTAATTGATTGTTTTAGGGTTCTCCATAAAGCTGGCCTGTGAAGTATCATGGAGGACCAAGGTCTATTAACTCTGTTATTCTTTCCCCCTCCCCCTTCTTGCTTTATTGCTTATGAAGTAGAAGTAGAGAGAAACGAAACTAACTTGAGAAAGAGTAATCAGCACCTTCCCATACATTCCTGTTAGGGAGTGTGGCACATCTGGCGAAAGCAAGGATGGAGTCCTGATAACGCTATGAGAACGTAGACATTTATGATAGTTTATGTGTGAGAGCACATCCCTCGCCCCCACCTTTTGGAATCCTTTCGAAGTATGCCTTAAAAGTATTGTATCAATGTATCTTTAGCATCACTCTCAAGAATCTGTTACACAGAAAGTATCGGTCTATCAAAAAACGTAGTTTTGTATCACACCTGACTCGTCATTGAAACCGCATGCTTGACACCCATGCATTCCTGCTTGGGAATGTGAAACATCTGGGGAAAGCAAGGATGAGATACTGATAACATTGTGAGAATGTAGACATTCATGATAGTTTATGTGTTAGAGCACCCCGCTTGCCCCCCACCCTTGGGAATGCTTTGAAGTATGGCTTAAAAGTAATGGAGCAATGTATTTTTGGCATTACTCTCAAGAACCTGTATTGAGAGCATATTAGTCTATCAATAAACATAGTTTTGTATCCATTTGACTCGTCATTGACAACTGCATGCTTGACACTCCTGCCCAAAATGAGGCCTGGTCTTTTGCGTTAAACTGATACCATGTTTGGTCTGCCAGAATCAGAGCTGGACGATGCAGCCTTATCTTACAAACATGGCTTGAAAGTCTGCTAAGTGGCATTCAGGGATTTCATCTATTGACAAAGTTTATAATAATGAAACAAGGAGCTTCATGGCAGAACCTCACAGGGACTTGGACAGGTCTTTGAGGACCCTGCTGGTCACCAGTTTCAATGTGGACTGAGATTCCGTTTCTGTGCAGTTTATGGGAATTCCAGAAAATGGAAGATTCCTAATTGTATTGCTTTACATGTTTATTCACTCTTTATGAGACATAGTTGAAAATGGTATTATATCATGCAGGGGTGGCCAATGGTAGCTCTCCAGATGTTTTTGCCTACAACTCCCATCAGCCCCAGCCAGTATGGCTGATGGATGGGGCTGATGGGAGTTGCAGGCCAAAAACATCTGGAGAGCTACCATTGGCCACCCCTGTATATAGCATTCATATCTGCAGTGTTTTGAATTGTTTTGGAGCTAGCACAGCATTGTGTTTCAGATTTGCATTCGAGGTGCTGTGTGCCCTTTGTAGTTACTGATTCAGCATAAGGCAGTTTCATGTGTGTTAAGGTACAGAGAAAGCAGTAGGATTACTGAATCATACTTGAAACCCCTCTATAGAAAGGAAGAGGGGATAACTACGTGTCCTGTGCCTTTCATAAGCATCAAATAAAAGGCTTGCTGGATCACACCAGAGGTTTCTTTAGTTCATCCTGTTTCCCACCCTAGCCAGCCAGATGCTGCTGGGCCTCTCACCAGCAGGGAAGAAAGGCAATTGCTGAATTATAAGTTATGAGGAAACTTGGAACAAACACCTCCCTGGGACTGAACAGGAATATTGGTTTCTTATACACAGGCTAAACCCATTCTCACAAAATACATCCACTGTATTTCTACAGAAAAATGTTATTTTAACCTATGCTTTAGAGGAAACCAATGGACATTAGAACAGACTCTTATTTATTGCACTTCACACTTAGGAAACCTAATGACATAGACATCAATCTCTCGTTCTGATGTTTATTGTCTTTGCTGTTGTTTCTGCCCAGTCAACACAAACGAACAAATTACCAGACCCCAATTTATGATTATTTTAATCTGCTAAAAACATTTTCACTATTTTGGATACTAATTCACTGACCACTGCTTGCCCTTCCATCCTATTGTCTGCTGAGGTGTGCTTCTAGCACATGAAAGCTTACATTGTGAATAAAACTTTGTTGGTCTTAAAGGTGCTACTGGACTCCAAGTGAGTTCTCCAGTTGTTTATGTCTGGCATATCTCTCTGTAGATTTAAATTACAGGTTTTTATGCCAGATATAAACAGGCATATCAAATAGGCCAATAGAGAAAGAATCCCACTTGCTAAGACGTGAATATAGGCAAGAAACACTTTGTCTCTAACCTGCTCCACTAACATTTTCTGTCTGTCTCAAGTAATGATGCACAGAACCTAGTTCTGTGATCCTGATTAATTTTTGTAGCAAAATTAACTGTATTTGCTTTGGGAGGGAATCAGCAACTGACCAGTTGCGTTTATAATGTGTTGTGCTTTCACTGTAATTTGATTTTTCTTGCCTTCACATATAAGCCCTGAATTTCATACTTGTTGACCCAGCAGGATGCCCTGTGAGGGTCCAGGGAACTTCAGGAGGAGCTCTTTCTACTCAAGAGCAGCTCTGACTCCTGGCGAGGTCAGCTGCTAGAAGGACCATTCATAATCTAAATGGATGGAAAGTGAGGTTTTCCACGGGGGGCTCATCTCTAGTAGCACATGAAAAGCATACAAGCTGCTGTCTTGCAAATGGATTAATAATTATATTTGGAACAGAAGATCATTGTTATGCAAGTAACTGAAAAACTAGATAATTTAAGAATAGTTTGGCTGATTACTAATGAGACCCAGTGACACAGAGGGCTTTGAATTATTCACGAAGGAATGGTGGGTAATTAATTTTGCTCATTTCACTGCAACTAATTTGAAGATCGTTTGTTAATTCTCTTTTCCCCCTTCCTTCACAACTTGTCCTCCCGATGTTCTTCTGGAATATCCACAGACATAAGCAAGGAAGCTGAAACTGCAGAAAAGCCCCACGAGAAGGAAAGTGACCAATTAACCTGACCAATTAGCAGATCCATTAACCTGACTGTACAGCAAGCTACTAGATTGACTTTAATGGCAAGACAACAAATGTCTCAAAGACTGAAGTGATGCAAAAGCCATCATCTTGTTCAAGAGCATCATTGACAGATAATGGTAAAGTGAATGTATATCTTGCCATGGGTTGGCTGCAAGAGGACCTGGCTCTGGCATGTGCAGCAACAGCACACCTGTGGCCTATGCACCTGCTGCTGGATGCCCAGGAGTGAATGATGTCATTGCCTAGACATTGTCCCTGAAGCCCAGCTTAAGCATAATGTGTCCATTTGAGTGTGCAAAAGGACAACAAAGTCTAATTCTGGGCACAAGCGTTCATGTGCATGTTCTCTCGCTTCAGACCAGCACAGACCACCTGGATCTATCTTTATGAAGAACATGTTCTGAAAGACTTGCCTCCTTCCACCATCCCTCACCCTTTCAAGTGCTCTGCTGTGCTTTCAGTCATTGTAGCTCAAGGGAAACAGTTTTGCAGAATCACTTCAGCATGACAAAGTTGAGCCTGATGATCTCAAAAAGCCCATCCTGTAGAACGGAGCCTATCAGAATGCTGCATCACTTTCTGTGGAGGGCACCTGCTAACATCATTAGTTTCAAAACCAGAAGACTGCCTGCTCAGAAACCAAGATGTCATTCTTTAAGTGGAAGCTGAAAGATCCCTAGTAAAAAGGCTCATCTTGAGACCCATGGCTATGTGGGGTAAACTGGCCTGCCAAGTGGGCCAGTCCATTTGCTGACCCCATGACCATGGCACAGTCACTTCATTGTTCTAACCTCTTCAAACTGCTGTTCCTTGGAAGCTAATGAAGGACTTCTCCATGGGCGGGTCAATACCAGACAACAAGGGATCCTGCTGCAAGTTCACTCACCATAACCTCTCTTCATCTTCTGCTACAAAGCCAAATCTCAGGGTGATGTTGAATGTGTTCAAGGGTGTAAATGCAGTTCATTCAGGGCACCCCAGGAGCCCAGTACACTTGGCCAGCATTCTGTATCTACCCTGCAACATGCTCCAGAATCTTCTACAACCTCCAGCATCAGCTTTTTGGAAGTCAAAAGAGGCTGCCACAGGAAAAGAACTGCAGGGAAGCACCATACCTGACAGGTGCTAGAATACTAGACGATGGTTGCAACATTCAAAGGATATTTTAATCTTATTTCCACCTTCTCCCTGTCCCACAATTGTACTATTTCTTGCTTTTATCCCACCTCCCCAGTTGTTTTCTATAATGGGTCTCCCTCATCTTTGGAGATCTACATTCTAGTTCAAGGCTTGCTGTAATTATCCAGGTGGGTTGCTGTATTGGTCTGAAGCAATAAAACAAAGTTTGAGTCCAGCGGCACCTTTAAGACTAACAAAGTTTTATTCAGGATATAAACTTTCATGTTCCCTTTTGTCACCATGGCCTATCCTCCACAATTCTGTCTAATCCTCTTTTAAAGCAGGATATGCCTGTGGCCATCACTACATCCTCTGACAGCTGGGGAAATTCCTGGAGATTTTGTGGTGCAGTCTGAAAAAGCCAGAGTTTGGGGAGGGGAGAGGCCTCACCTGAATATAATGCCATAGAGTCCAACCTCCAAAGCAGTTATTTTCTCCAGGAGGAGAGATATCTGTTGTCTGGAGTTCAGTTGTGATACAAGGAGATCTTCAGGCTCCACCTAGAGGTTGGCTACCCTAGGCCTGGCATCACTCTCTGGTTGACTTGATGCCACCTGACTGGCATGGCATCTAGGCCTGGCTGCTTGCTACTGTTCAGCAGCAGCTCCACTATGTCAGCCACTGTGTGACGGGATGGGACATTGGCTTGATCCAACATGGCTTCTCTTATGTTCTTATGTAGGAGTTAGTGCTTCAGCACAGGTTCCTGCTGTGGAAGCTGACTGGGTAATTTTGGAGCAGTCCCAGACTTTCAGCCTAACCTACCTCACAGAGTTGTTGTACAGATCAAACGGAGAAGAGGAGAATGATGTAAGCTGCTTTGGTCTCCACTGTGGAGAAAGACTGTAGTTTTCCTAGGTAGAGCCTGCCAGGAGGGAGGAGGAGATGGAAAGCTGAAGTCAGAGGGGCAGAAAAACGTAGGTTGATGGCTGGCTGGGAAGGAGATAGGGTTAGGGTTAGGGTTATGCCAACTCCGTATCAGGAACAAGTCCCTGACAGTTATAGCTTGAGATGGCACTGTTGTTTGTTTTGTTGGGATTATTATCCTTACTTATTACTAATCCATTATTGTCATGTGTTTATATGATGTACTAACTCTATACTGTAATTGTATCCATGAATACAATTGGTGTTTTGGGTTTTTTGTATGTGCTGTGGGATGCTCTAGGCCTGCAGATGGAAGCAGAGCACAGGGAGACAGTGCTGATCTAGTCCTTCTGGGTAATGCTGATAGGAACCAGGGGTCATTTTGTAGGAAAAAAGGTGGTTGAGCTCATCCAGGGATTGTTATGCAGCTGCACCTACTATTCATTGGATAAGGTGGGAAGGAGGAGGTGGAACTGTCAGAAAGTTTGAGGAGCTGTGCTCCTGTGAGCTCCCACTGAATCCAAGGCCTGATAGGAACCAACTGAAATGGGAAGAGTATGTGGAATGTGATCTTGGCTGGAAGTAGCACTGAGGTATGGGAAAGAACTTTATATTAATTCGAAAGACTTTTAGTGGGTGTGGGAAAAGGGGAGCCGTTATGCTGTAACCTATAAGTGTCAAGGGCCTGCCAATCCACTTCAGTCTGGCAAAGACCTGGTCTTGCTACGCATGTCGTTAATGTTGCTTCAAGCCTCATCATTAAAGCTTCTTTTGAGCCAACCTAAGGAGCCTTGTCTGGTGTAGTGGTTAAGTGTGCAGACTCTTATCTGGGAGAACCAGGTTTGATTCCCCACTCTTCCACTTGCATCTGCTGGAATGGCCTTGGGTCAGCCATAGCTCTGGCAGAGGTTGTCCTTGAAAGGGCAGCTGCTGTGAGAGCCCTCTCAGCCCCACCTACCTCACAGGGTGTTTGTTGTGGGGGAGGGAGATAAAGGAGATTGTGAGCCGCTCTGAGACTCTGAATATAAATCCATTGTCGTCTTGTTGTCGTCTTGTAATTGAACTTGGGCAAAACCTTACATTCCTGGTTGGGAAATTACTGGAGATTTGAGGGGTGGAGCCTGGAGAGGGTGGAGTTGGAGGAGGAGTGGTGCCTCAGAAAGGTACAATGCCATAGACTCCACCCTCTAAACCAGCAATTTCCTTCTGGGGACCATTGTTGCCAATCTCCAGGTGAGGGCTGGAGATCACTCAGAATTACAACTTATTTTATTTTATTATTATTATTAATTTTATTCGATTTATATCCCGCCCTACCCCACCAAGGTGGGCTCAGGGCGGCTTACAACATAAAAACCAACAAAATCAATTTAAATACATTTATAATACATTAATAATTATAATTATACAATAAAATACATAAAATACCTATAAAATACATAAAAACACATAAAACACACAACTTCTCTCCAAATGGCACAGATCACTTCCCTTAGAGAAAATGGCTGCTTTGCAGGGTGAACTCTGTGTCATTATACCCTGCTTAGGCTACTTCCCTCCTGCTTTGGTCCGCACTGTGGAGAAACACTGTACTTTCCCTAGGTAGAGGCTGCAGGGAGGGAGGGGAGATGGAAAGCTGAAGTCAGATCAATTCCTCTACAGAAAGTAGTGGCTACCTTGAGGCGCATACTCTATGGTATACGATAGTACAACCATGCCAGGCAAAAAACCCAGTTCATGCCGCAAGCACACACTGATGTAAATGCCACAAGGCCGAATATGACAGGAAAAGGTGGCAACATTGCCCTGAGGACAAAAGGAACATTGAGCTTCAGCATCTGTGTGATCATCAACATGTATTACACAATCTCCATCATTGATGAACTCTATGATGATGAAATCATAGATTGTTTATTCACTTAATGAAGAAGTTACAGACCAAGACTGAGTCTTGGTAGAACTGGGTTCCCCAGGTGCAGAGAGTCAGATATATTATATTGGTCCAGACCATTACATGTTTGAAACATCAGTTCCTACCAATGAAGCATCTCCCTTCCCCCACTTAGTGCTTATTCCAGTTAGGCAAGTTACTTCAAAAGAGATAGTCTCTGGGTATAGCTGCCCTTGATGCCTAGGCGTAGCACATAACTCAAGGTGAGAAAAGGTTACTTGTAAGTTTCACAGACAAAATGCATGTGATCAGCCAGCCAGCAATTCTAGCAACACAGCAGTGAGATTACAGAAGTCTGGACCAAGATGGAAGTGCTCATTGGCAAGAAGCATTCTTGACGTGTATGACACTACAGCAAATTGACCCTGGACACTCGCCCAGAGCCTCTTTCTAGAGCCCGTTGAATTTATTCTCACAATGGGCCTTATTCTGAGTTCTCCATAATACATGTGAACTCAGTCATCATCTGATGCATGCTATGTGATGAGGAAATTTCCCGTCATGTGGAAAGACTATTCAGACATGACATCTCACAAGATTACAAGTTCTTACACCACTTTCAGCTTTGCCTTCTTGTTCTTCTGTGATCCTGAAACATCAATCTTTACATATTGCAAGCATCAAACTGCTTGTATATTTGCAGCTAAAATTGCCAGAGCTCATCTACGGAAGGAGACCAGGCAGCCAACATGACAGTGGCATTTCTTGAATGTGGGGGAAAAATGAGTTAGTTACGCAGCCTGAGAGGGAAAATAATTTTGGGGGCACATGCCATCTGTTAGTACATTGTTTAGAATACTCCATTAAATGTTAGTTATCTCTGTTGAATTATTTGTATACAGTGCGGTGAAATCTGATGTGTAAGTCATTTACTTTTATTAAGTATCTGGCTTCTTGTATTTGAACCTGTGCTGTATCTGTAATGTATTGTGCACTGATGTTATTGAACGTGAACATGTGATGTATTAGATAAAAGGGAAGATTTAAAATCAAAACAAATGGACTATCCATTAGCAGCTTAAAGTCCCAGCAAGTCTGTGCTGTATTAAATCTGGGTTTAGCCCATTTCACAGATATGCTAGACTTTTCCTACCTAGAGAGGGATTATTCCTCCTCAAAGAATATAAAAGCTCCCACAAAGCAGGAGTCAAGTTGCACCTTTAAGCCCAACCAATTTTTATTTAGAACGTAAGCTTTTGTGTGCTCTTAAGCACACTTCATCAGACGAGGAATTCAGCACAGTGAGCACATTCTAGTCCCCTCTAAGATTACATGGGCAGAAAGATGAGCGAAGCAAAGCAGTTGCATTATAAAAGGTAACGTGTGAGATATATATGGAATGCATACATTAGAAGAAATGCATATTACATAATCACAATATTAATAATCAGCACTGGCAACTGACTGACACACAATCAGTGGGCTAAAATTACTGGCAAGAAGCCTCTTCTTGACAGACCATCCCTCAGGCAGCTGCCCTTCAGGGTCTCAGGCCAAGGTCTTTCCCATTACCCACCGCCTGGTCCTGTCAACTGGAGATGCTGGGGACTGCACCTGGGCCCTTCTGCATGCCAAGCAGAGGCTCGACCACTGAGCCACAGTGGTGGATGGTGGCGCCAGTTCTCCAGGATCCCAGATCTCTGGGGTACCAGAAATCCTTAACATGCGATGGAGACTGAACCCAGGACCTTCTGCATGGAGAGCAGGTGCTCTGCCACTGAGGCCCTGTCAGTGCCAGGGGATGGGGGTGGGGAGAGGGGGCTTGTGCCTTCTGGACCAGGCTGCTGCTGCTGCTGCTGCTGCTGCTGCTGGGATTTGTCTGCACTTGTCAGATGTAGCTCAGGCTGCAGCAAGGGATCCATCCTGGGTGGATGCTGGAAGGGGGCTGTGGCTCACTGGCAGAGCCTCTGCTTGGCATGCAGGAGGCCCCAGGTTCAATCCTGGGCAGTATCTCCCATTAAAGGGATCGGGTAGCAGCAGCTGAGTTGAAAGAGCCGCTGCCAGTCTTAGGCAAAACTGACTTTGATGGACCAAGTGCCTCACTCAGTACAAGGCAGTTTCATGTATCCAAAGTGTCCAACGACTTTGTCTGGATGTGGGGAACAAAGTTGTGCACCTTGAATAAAACTTTGTTGATCTCAAAGGTGCGGTTGGACTTTGAACTTTGTTCTTGTGAGTTGGGCCCTTTCTACATTCTGTTTTTACTCCACAGTTTCTCAGCAGTCCAGTCATTATGCCTTTGATTTGGATCACTTGCTTTCATTCTGCATCCATTGAACTCCCTCAGTGCTTCATGCCTGGAATGTCCCTCCCTCCAGATTATGCTTTCTGTATTTCCACCCCGTGGTGGTGATGGTGGGGGGGAATCTGCAGCTGGCTAGTCTAGTTGCAGATGGAAAAGTTCCCGCTGCTGCGGTAGCAGCAAAGAAAGCCAAGACCACAGAAATCTGCAATTCGTCTTCTTCTTCTTCTTGTATGCCTCACGATGCTGTAACCAATAAAAAGCTGATGCTTCACTACCACCTCGCCTCTTCCATGCATCGAACCCACTATGTTATAGTGGCGATGAAGGTGGGATCCTGGTGAGCGGCCCAGTCAGCATCGCATCGCGCATTGCTGTTCCGATCCAGCATCGTGCTCCACACTGCCACAACTGACAAAATGGCCGCTATACCAGCCCCGATTCAAGCTTTTGATGTGGGCTGCCCAGAGAGGTGGGAGACCTGGTTAGAGCAACCACATTGACTACAATGAGGTCACGGGGCACAAGAAGAAGGCGCTGCTGCTCAGCTCCTGTGGCATGGACATCCTGGAGTTAGCCCAGGTCTAATGGTGCCTGTGACCCTCAAGGTGGCCACCTTCGATGAGATCATCACGGCCCTCATGATGCACTTCGCCCTGCAACCAACTGTCCTGGCCCGCCACGTTGAGTTTTCGGAGTGCCGCCAACAGCCTAATGAGTTGGTGGCAGATTTCAGCGCCGCCCTCTGCCTGTTGTCTCTCCGCTGTGACTTTCCGGTCCTCGACGAAGCAATAAAAGACCGGTTCATCTTCAGCCTGCGGGACGAGAAACTGAGGCAAAAGTTGGTGGGTAAGGACGACACTGACCTAGCCAAGGCCATCAAGGAGGCTATGGTGTATGAGAAATAGAGGAAGGAGCGAGCCACCGCCGCTGCGCATTGTGCTGCTGTCTTCTCATCCGAGTCAGAGGACTCCGGAGAAGATGACGCACACAAGCTACAGCACGTGGCACAGAAGAAACCACCAAGCCGTTCATCCGAGACAGCACCTGCTCGAGAGTGTGCCAGTTGCGGGGACCCCCGCGAGCGATTTTCCTGCCGATTCTGAGACACAGTCTGCCACCAGTGTGGGAAAATGGGCCATCTTGCAAGGGTCTGCCATTCCCATTCCACCCCGAGAAGTGCCAGTTGGCGGGATCCGGGCAGAACCAGGACGCCATCCCGGCGGAAGACCTCTACTCCATCGCCAATTCAGATGAGCAGGTATGCCAACTTCCCCTGCCCTCCCCAGGGAAATTGCAAGTGACTGTTCTAATTGAGGGCAAACCCTGCAAAATGGAAGTAGACTCGGAGGGCCGGACAAACTGTAATTTCTCTTAGGACTTTTGGAAGGTTATATCTTGGGGAGGAAGCCAAACAGCAGCCATCCCAGTTCATGGTTCGGGACTATCAGTAATGGGAGATCGCAGTTAGGGTGGTGGGATTCTCAAGAGTGAAATATGGCGACTTCTCAGGACGGCTGCTGCAATAGTCATGGAAGGGGACTTGGGCAGCTTGCTGGGCCAAACATGGTTCGGACCCTTAGGGATCCAAGTAACTTCCAGAGCATCTGTGGGGAGTTCCTGACAGTTTTTGACAGAACCCTGGGAAGTTACACAGGGCCTCCAGTGTCCTTACAACTAAATCCGAATGTCCAGCCCATAAGGCTGAAGGCATGGTGAGTTCCCTTCACCTTTAAACATTAGCGGAGGAGCTAGACCTCCTGGTAGCTCAGGGAGTACTGGAGCCAATCGCTAACGCACGCTGGGAAATGTCCATCATCACCCCAGTGAAGCCTGATGACCACGTTCACCTCTGCGTGGACTATAAGTGTACCATAAAGCGCTGCAAGGCCATGCCTATCCAGTGCCAGTGGTGAGCCATGTGTGGGCCTCCCTAGCAGGGGCAAAAATTTTCAGGAAATTGAACTTGGCCCAGGCCTAGGCCTATCAACAGCTCCAGGTGTCAAGCATTGTATATTCATTATATATTAAAGAAGCCAGATCTTAGAACTGTTACCTTTATATTAGAGACTTCAGATTGTAGAGTTGTTACTAACCCAAAGTTAAAAATGTGAGCACATCAAAGTAGCAGCCCCCACTTTTCTTCTTTCGCTTTTACTAACAGATGCAGGAATGTCCTCTTTGAAGATAAGACCTCCTGGGAATTGTTCCCAGGCCCAGCCAGGCCTGAACCCAGGATGTGCTAGCCGCACTATAGATAAGGAACCCAGAGTGTGAATTTCACACGTGAATGTAGAATTGTTTATAGAACCTTTGATGTGCCATTTTAAAGCATGTATTCTAGTGCTACAAAGTATCAGTTCCAATCTTCAGCTCGAATGAGCCACATGGATTTTCAATAAACCTAACTTTGTTTCAAAAACCAAGGACTGGTTATTTTGAAATCTCATGCTTGACACCAGGTGGACGCCGCCACAGTCGAGGTGCAAATGATAGTGATGCATAGAGGCACCTTCAAGGTCAAGTGCCTCCAGCTGGGGGTCAGCTTGGCCCCGGGATCTTCCAGAACTTTTTTCGACGATGTGTTAATCACCGCAGCTACGGAGGATGAGTTCGCCTCCGGCCTCCATGCAGTACTCCAACGTTTCGACTCAGTGGTCCCAAAGGTGAAGAGGGGGAAATGTATGATGGGGGTTCCCAAGATTGACTTCCTGGGGTATTTAGTCGATGCGAACGGGATCCATCCCTCGAAAAGGTGGAGGCCATTTGTGACGCCCCCGCCCCCACTAATAAAGCGGAACTACAAGCTTTCTTGGGCCTCCTCAACTTCTACCACACCTTCCTTCCCCACAAGGTGGCAGTAGTGGAACCCCTCCATTGGTTGCTGAACAAAAGGGCCCCATGGGTGTGGGGCCGCCGGCAGGCTGCCGCCTTCCAAGTGGTGAAGGATCTTCTGAAGTCAAACAGCCTGCTGGCGCACTTCAACGAGCGGCTGCCTTGGTCTTGGCCTGCATTGTGTCTCCTTATGGGGTGGGGGCGGTCTTAGCGCATGTGCTGCTGGACAGCAGAGAGGTTCTGGTGGCTTACTATTCGAGAACATTGCAAAAACCAGAGTGCAACTACATGCAAATAGATAAGGAAGGGTTGGCCATTGTAGCCGGTGTAAAGAAATTTCATGATTATCTGTATGGCTGGCCCTTCACCATACTCACTGATCATAAGCCCCTCCTGGGCTTGTTTGCCCCCAACTGCCAAACGCCCCAGATGCTGTCGCCCTGGGTCCTAAGGTGGTTCATTTTCCTAGCGGGGTACTAGTACGACTTGCAATACTGTCCGTGTAAGGCTATGGGCCATGCGGACACTTTGAGTCAGTTGCCGCTACCCTCTGGGGACCCGGAACCGGTGCCAGTGCACCAGATAATGTTGCTAGAGTACCTCCCAGACCGCCAGATGCATGAGAAGGACATTGCTAGTTTCTCTGCCCAAGACAAAATCCTCTCCCAAGTTCTCAATTGGGTGTGGAGGGGATGGCCCACTGGCCGGGTGGGCTCAGAGTTTGCAGCGTTCGCTTCCTGCCAGGATGAACTATCAGTCCACAATGGCTGTCTATTATGGGGGGGGGGGGGTTGGGTAGTGGTGCCCCCCCACACTGCGGCAAAGAGTCCTCACTGCACTACATGACTCTCAGGGTTTGTGTGTATGAAGGCCCTTGCCCGTAGCTATGTCTGGTGGCCCGGAATCGATGATGCCATTGAATCTTGGGTAGTGAGGTGCCAACTATGCCTGGAGACCTGGCCAGCACTGCCCAGAATGCCAGCTCAGCAGTGGGAGTCCACACACAACCCGTGGCCCGCTTGCACCTGGACTTCACGGGGCCATTCCAGGGTCAACTATTTTTCCTAATCGTGGACTCCTACTCTAAGTGGTTGGAGGTAGTCCCGGTTACCTCCACTTCCTCCCGGGCCGCAATTATAGCCACAAGGTTTTTGCGACTTAGGGGCTCCCAGACACTCTCATATCAGACAATGGGACTGCCTTCATGTCAGGGGAATTCCAAGACTTCTATGGCCGGAATCTAATCTGGCACCTCAGGTCAGCCCCTTTCCAACCTGCTACTAATGGCCAAGCGGAAAGAATGGTGTGGTCCACTAAAGAGTTCCTCCGCCGCCTCATCCAGGGGGACTGGGAGGCCTGCCTCACTGAATTCCTGCTCGAGGAAGACAGCAGGCCTTGGGATCCACTAGCAGTTCCAGCTCTGACAGCCCCGGTCCAGCTGCTGCTGCGGGTCCGACCCCCCAACCTTCCACCGGAGCCAGAAGCATCCAGGAGCTTGGAACCACCAACAGAAGCTTCCACATCCTCGGTACCTCCATCCACTGCGCCTGAAACGGCTGCAGCACCGTCCCCCTCTCCAGCACCCAGGTGAGTCGTTGGCAGGATTTTTTATGGGGTGGTTTGCCATTGCCTTCCCCAGTCATCTACACTTCCCTCCCAGCTAGCTGGGGACTCATTTTACCGACCTCGGAAGGATGGAAGGCTGAGTCAACCTGGAGCTGGCTACCTGAACCAGCTTCTGCTGGGATCGAACTCAGGTCGTGAGCAGAGGGCTCAGACTGCAGTACTGCAGCTTTACCACTCTGTGCCACGGGGCTCTTCATAAAAAAGCAAGGGAAGGGATGGGGAAGATCCAGGCTGGGAGCAGGGAATCCTCGACCCTTTATGCGGGTTCCTTCTCATGCTCTCGCTGGCTTTTTTAAAATTTGCCTGTTTGGAAGGATGCATCCTTCTCTTTTGTCTTGGGAGAAGCAGGGAAAGAAAATTGGGGGGGGGAGGGGGGCGTAAAGAGAGAGAGGACATTACAGGGGAGGGCAAGGGGCAGGCCTTGAAGATCTGCCAGAGACTTTCTAAAAAGAGACCCAGATCAACATACTGGCAAGTGGGGTGACTTCCAGGGTTGGAAAATGCCGAGCTGACTTGCTTCTCAGAAGGGGAGCAGGCTGGGGCTTCTGTTCGGAGTAGTGGAGGGCAATTTAATGCCTCCTGCCTACTTTTCTCAGTCAGAGATCAGTCCAAGATATGCACAGGAAACTCTGAGGAGATTTACCTTGGCTAAAAGGGAGTCCCAGGGGGGAGCTCCTTTGAGGCTTTGAGGGGTCTCCGGAGACGAGTTGCATATTCATCATCTGCAGAAGTTTCCAGAGTCATTTATTTGACATAAGCTCAGCAGGATCCTAACCTTCTTTGAGACTGCTAAACAGCTAAAGCTATACAAGACTGGTGTTGGATCTGGATAACTGCAGAAAAAGGTACTGATGACTATCTTCATTCCGGGACTATTTAAAGTTAAACAAAATAAAATCAGAAGATGGGAAACAGAGATTCAGAAAGCTTGGAAGAAGAAGGGGAGAAGGGGCGAAATTTGAACTTTGTAAAGGAAAGTGCTAAAAAGTGGAAAGGAATTTATTGTTTTGTCTACTTGCGGTTTTGGTGAAAAAAAACCCATTGTCACAGATTTGCAGCTCTCACAGTCAACACAGGAAATACGTCAAACATCGCGAGATCTTTTTACCAGTGAAAACAGGATTTGGTGGCAAGAAAAGCAGGAAGTGTCGGATGGAAAAGGGAAATCATTGAAGCAACTAGCCTACTCTAGGACTATAATATCATAGAAAAACTTCAGCGGCCATTGCTAGGAGGTCAAAATTTAAACAAAGTTTTTAAAGTGTTTGGGACATTAAAAATTGGTGAAGCTGACAGAGGTGACAATTATAAGGTAAATACTATTGGACATTATTGCTGATAATTATTTTAGAAGCTTTTTGAAGGAAATTTTTTTTAAAGGAAGTAGAAAGTTGCGACCACCATTTTGGAAGAAATAAAAACTTTAAAAATTAATATCTGAGCCCAGAAGGCTCTGAAAACGGCGAAATTAGGCTTATTGAAAAGGGCAAGCCTTACTCTATCAAACCTGATAATTTAAATTTATTTTGGAGAGGTCAACATTTTCAGTGTTTTTTTAAATGTCAGAGCATAAGTTAACCCGTACAAGGACTGCCTCAGTGGAGAAAATGCAAGAGCAATTAGAAGCAATGGGAGCCAGGATGATGAATGGGGTGAGAGACATGATAACTGCTTCTAAAAAAGAAATTAGAAAAGACATTGAAGAGCTAAGGAAAGATATAGAAGATCTCAGAAATGAGACTGTGGTAACATCAAAGAAAGTGCAAGAGGTGGAAGAGAGAGTGAAAGTACATGATTCCACCTTGCTAAAAATGCAAGAAAATGTGGCAATTCATGACTGCAAATTGATGGAAACCTAGATACGTCTGAGAGGATGAAGAGACTGATTTGAAAGGATATATAATAAGAATAATTGCAGAATTTTTGGAGGAAGATCCTGAAGGAACTAGAAGCATGTATGACTATATGTATAGAGTGAACTCACTATATGCCAAGAAAAATAATCTACCAAGAGATGACAAAAGAAATGGTTGGAAAAATCTTGAATAAAAATTTTGAAAAGACATTGATAGTGGGAGGCAGCAGAGTAAGAATCATGAAAGAATTGCCAAGACAAGTGATAAATGACAGAAAAGCATATAAAAAATTGACAGAAAAACTACGTGACAATGAAATGAGGTATAGATGGATAATACCTGAAGGTCTGAGCTTTGAGCTGCAAGGAAAAAGGATTACAATTACAAGCATGCAGGAACTGCATAGGTTTTATGAAGAACATAAAGAATTTGCACAATGATGGAATACAAATTATTATCTTGGAATGTAAATGGACTAAATCCACCACAAAAAAGAAAGGCAACGTTTCATTGGATTAAAAAGCAAAATTGTAATATAGTTTGTTTACAAGAAGTGCATATCAAACAAAAGGATTACAAATTTTTATGGAATAAACAACTGGGACTAGAATTTTATTCATTGGCTGAACAGAAGAAAATGGGAGTGATTTTCTATATTAAACAAGAATTGGAGCCGAAATTAGTGTTTAAAGATAAAGATGGAAGATTTGTAGCGGTAGAAATAATATTAAATGCAAAAAAAAGTTGTTATTGGGACTGTATGCACCAAATGGTGCAAAGGATGCTTTTTTAAAAAGACATTATACAACAATTTGATGAACTGACTTATGAACAAGTTTTGATAATGGGGGACTTTAATGGAACAATTAAAAACACACTGGATAGGTCTGGGGAAAAAAAATAATAAGGAAGGAAAATTGCCAAAGTCTTTTTTTGAATTGGTCAAACAAGAAAATTTGGAGGATATATAGAGGAAATTTAATCCTGAAGTGCGGGACTATACCTTTTTTTCAGCAAGACATAAAACTTTTTCCAGAATTGACACGTTGTGGGGCACTAAAGACTTAGGCCTCATAACAAAGAAAACAGAGATTTTACCTAAAATTGGGGCTGACCATAACCCAATAATGTGGATTACAAAATTGTCTAAGAAGTTGAGAAGATGGAGATTGAATGAAGATTTATTACAGAATAAAGAAATAGTGACATCTCTAGAAAATGAAACTAAAGCTTTTTTCCAAATAAACGATAGAGGATATAGAATTTCAGATGGTCTGGGATGCTTATAAAGTAGTTATGAGAGGAATATTGATTACATTGAATAACAAAGATAAGAGGGCCAAAGAAGAACAGATGTTGGACATTCAAAATGAAATAAAGAAAAAAGAAGGGGAACTGAAAAAAAGGCCAGGGAAAAAGAAAATTGTAAGGGAGATTACAATATTACAAACGCGAATGAGACATTTGTTAAATAAAGAACTGGAATGGAATCTGAAAAGGTTGCAGCAGAAATCTTTCAAGGGAGCAAACAAACCCAGAAAATATTTGGCCTGGCAACTGAAGAAAAAGAAAGTAAAATTATTAATAAAATTGTGGTGGATGGAAGAGAGGTGGTAGATCAAGAAGGAATAAAAAGAGAATTCTTTAAGTATTATGCCAAGTTATTTAAAGGTGTTAAAATAAGGAAAGAAAAGATAGATGAGTACTTACAAAAGATAAAAATAGCACCCTTAGCAGAAAATATGCAAAAAGTTTTGAACGATCCATTTGAAAAAATAGAAATTGAAGCAGCAATTAATGCAATAGAAAATGGAAAAGCACCTGGGCCAGATGGATATACAGCTAAATTTTTTAAAACCCTCAAAGAGGAGTTAATCCCAAAACTTCATAAATTTATGAATATGATAAGAACAAAAGCGAAAATACCAAATACGTGGAAGGAAGCTGTTATTTCGTTGATTCCAAAGGAAGATAGAGATGTTATGAATGCAAAAAATTATAGACCAATTTCATTATTAAATAATGACTATAAAATATATACAAGAATCTTGGCAGAACGGTTTAAACAATATTTGATAAATTTTATAAAGGAAGATCAAGCAGGGTTTCTTCCCAAAAGGCAAATAAGAGACAATATCAGAACTGTTGTAAATATTGTAGAATATTATGAAAGACATCCAGAAAAGGAAGTAGCATTATTCTTTGCAGACGCAGAGAAAGCATTTGACAATTTAAATTAGGATTTTATGTTTGCAGTAATGGAGAAAATGGAGCTGGGAGAAAGCTTTATAAGAATGATAAAAGCAATATTTACTGAACAACGTGCAAGGCTATGTATAAATGCTGATCTTACAGAAGACATGATAATTAGTAAAGGTACAAGACAAAGTTTACTGATGCAAATTCAAGAAGATAAAGAAACAGAAGGATTAAAAGTAAAAGGATTTACTTACAAATACAGAGCATTTGCAGATGATATAATGTTTATAAATGAAAACCCCATACAAGTCACACCTTTGTTGTTAGCCAAAATACAAGAATATGGGGAGTTGGCGAGACTTTGTATTAATAAAGAAAAACCAAAATTTCTATGTAAAAATATGCAAATAAATAAGCAACAAGAATTGCAGAGACTAACGGGCTGTGAAGTTACCTCCAAGGTAAAATATTTGGGTGTAGAGATAACAATGAAGAATATTGATTTGTTCAAAAATAATTATGAGAAGCTATGGCGTAAAATGGATGAAGATCTGTTAAAGTGGAATAAACTTAATTTGTAACTGTTGGGTAGAACAGCCACAACTAAAATGAATATTCTACCAAGAATAATGTATTTGTTTCAAACTATTCCAATTGTGAAAGACAGTAAACTATTTAATAGATGGCAAAGAAAAATTTCAGAGTTTGTGTGGGCGGGGAAGAAACCAAGAATTAAAATGAAAATTTTAACAGATGCAAAAGAGAGAGGTGGATTTCAGTTACCAGACTTAAAATTATATCATGAAGCAGTATGCTTAGTATGGATAATGTTGTTAAACAAAAAACTCTTAGCGTTGGAAGGGTATGGAAATAAATTTGGCTGGCACGCTTATATGTATTATTGGGGGGGGGGAAGATAGATGGCTTTTTCTCTCACCTTTATATAAGAAACAGCTTGCTAAATACATGGATGAAATATAAGAAATATGGAGATGAGAGAAAACCGTTATGGATAGTGCCAGCCGAAGTGATAAAAATAACAGCTGAGACGGGTGAAGAAAAGTGGTTGTCGTATAATCAAAGTGGCAAAATAGAATTGAAAACTGCTGAAGAGCTGATTAATAAATATGATTGGTTTCAAATGCAACAAATAAAGAGCTTGGTGGAGAATGACATTAAAACTGAAGGAATAAGAAAAGAGCAAACAGAGATGGAAAAAATTCTGCTTGGAAAAATTAATTTCAAAATTATATAAATTACTTTAAAAATGGTCTGCGGAAGATGATGTAGTGAAATCTCAAATGATTAAGTGAGCAACTAATGTAAATAAAGAAATACAAATGGAAACTTGGGAATATTTGTGGAAGAACTCTATGAAGCTTTCGACGTGTCATAGTATTAAAGAGAACTGGTTTAAAATGATGTATAGATGGTATATGACTCCTAAGAAATTGGCAAAGATGAATAATAAGATGCCAGACAGATGCTGGAAATGTAAAAAACATGAAGGTTCTTTCTACCATATGTGGTGGACTTGTGAAAGAGCAAAAAAGTATTGGCAGTTGATTCAACAAGAAATTTCTAGGATCTTGGGAAATGAATTTAAGAAAGTTGCAGAGACTTTTCTGTTGGGATTACAAATGGAAAAATTTCCAAAAGAAGATAGAACTATAATTTGGTACTTGCTTTCAGCTGCTAGGACACTATATGCGCAGTTGTGGAAGCAAGAAAAAATACCAGAGAAATGGGATTGGATTGTAAAAGTTATGACATGGAGTGAAATGGACAAATTAACAAGAATTTTAAGAGACTATGATTTAGACATTTTTAAGATGGAGTGGAAAAAGTTCAGAAGATATGTAGAAAAAGAGTGGAAAATAAAAGGACATTGGACAATTTTTGATAATGATTTAAATCTTAGAAAAAAGAAAAATATTAATTTTTTGTTTTTATTAGTTAAGGTACCTTTAAACACTAGTACTTTAAGTAAATAACACCGGTGGGGGTCAAGTAACGGGGGTAGGGGTGGGTAGAAAGTAATATATGGGATAGATAAAGTTATTAATGATGCAAGAAATATAATTTGTTACCATATGTTACCAAATAAAATTGTTTTAACCAACATACTGGCAAGTTGTCTGCCCCTAAAGGAGTTTGGAAACCACGAGGAGAAAGGAAGCTGAAACCGATGTGAGTTCCAGTCCACCACAAGAAGCAGCTCCGGGACAAAAGAGAACTCAAAGTGGGAGGTGGGGAAGAAAGTGAATGTGAAAGGTGCTTAGACCCACAGCAGAAGGCAGGTGTAGAAAGAGCCTTAGAGAGTAACCGCACCAACTCCACACAGTGGCTGCTTCTGTGGCAAAGTGGGGATTCCAACCTGGGTCCTTCCTAATTCCCCCCTCCAACCACTGCCCCATCTGGACTCCTTCCATAACATTGAGGGTGAGGTCTGCAGAGCCAGCCCAGAAGCAGAGCAGCTCAGTTGTAACCATTTTGTATTCTCAATTACACAGACATTGCTATAAAGCAAATCATTGTCAGACCCTGTGAAACCTGCCAGCTAAAGTCTTTCTCTTTACACTTTTCTCCTTTGCTTGCTGTGACATTTTTCTGCCACTAGGTGGCAGCAAGACCTCTCTTTCCTGTCGCCTCCTTTTTTTGTGGGCGGATCTCTTAAAAGGTGAAGGTAGTCCCTCTATGCAAGCACCAGTCGTTTCAGACTCTGGGGTGACGTTGCTTTCACAACGTTTTCACGGCAGACTTTTTACGGGGTGGTTTGCCATTGCCATCTCCATGTCAATTCGACGGATTCAAGAATGAGTCAAAGTTTCCATTTATTGATAACCGGTACTCTGGCGCAAGCCTCTAGCTTGCTAAGAATGAAACCAATACAGTGATACATGGGTTTTAAGGTACACTTCAAAACATTCCTACGGGGGGGGGGGGTTACAGGAGGAAACATTCACACACAACTACTAGATACTTCCTCAGACGATAGCTAGCAAATGCTCTTGAATTGTTATGGAAGGCTTCCTCCCACCTCAGGTCCTGAGAAGGCACTGGCTAGTTCCTTCACCCCAGTTACAAATCAAAATAAGAAAAAGGGGGAAGGGGAGCAACTAAGGCAGAACATTAGTAGCAGTGGATCCATTAAGATTTTAACGGGGCCTATTGCTTAGGCCATGATCTTAAGTCGTTATTAGTCAATCTTGACACCCCAGTCATCTACACTTTCCCCCAGCAAGCTGGGGACTCATTTTACTGACGTCGGAAGGATGGAAGGCTGAGTCAACCTGCAGTCGGCTACCTGAACCCAGCTTCTGCCGGGATCAAACTCAGGCCGTGAGCAGGGAGCTCAGACTGCAGGGTGTGTTGCCAGAGAGTGCATTCTCCAAGCAGGCATTGTCTCCAGGGGATCTCCAGGCCCCACCTGGAGATGGCAACCCTACTTTTTGGGACCCTTTCAGTAAAGCCCTTTTCACCCAGCAGATGTGAAGGCAGGTCCTCTGGCTAAGATGAGGGGTTTGGGAACCGAGCAGCACTGCCGCATATGGCACAAGACGCTGGGCAATGCTGGAGGTGGGGGTCCACAGCAGGCGGGGTCCTTCAGGCCCTGGAGGCCAAGGCAGAGGCGGGCCCAGCAATCACCTGCCAAGGACACCTGCAAAGCCCAGCAACAGGATGTTCTCACCTTGAACATATGAACCTATGAAGCTGGATCAGACCCCCCTCGGTCCATCCAAGTCAGTCTTGCCTACTTAAACTGGCAGCGGCTCTCCAGAGTCTCCAGCGGAGGTTTTTCACACCTACTTGCATGGACCCTGTCCCGCCCAGCCCGGGCAAGGACTGCGTGAGGAGGACCCCCCGGCGCCTGCCAGCCGCTCCCGGCCCCCGTTGCCACCCCGAGAGCCTCCCACACCTTCCCAAGCCCCCAGGGCGGCCCCACCCCTCACCTGGGCCGACGGGGCGCCAACAGCAACACCTCACAGCCGACGAGCCCGTCTCCAGGTCCGAGGAGCCTGGCCGGAGCGAGATGTCGGGGAACAGGAGGGAGAAGCAGAAGGTCCCAGGTTCAATCCCTGGCATCTCCAAAAAAGGGTCCAGGCAAATGGGTGTGAAAAGCCTCAGCTTGAGACCCTGGAGAGCCGCTGCCAGTCTGAGAAGACAATACTGACTTTGATGGACCGAGGGTCTGATTCAGTATAAGGCAGCTTCATATGTTCATATATGTTCAGAAGCTAAGCCCAGCGCTGGGCAGGGAGGAGGAGAGCAGACTGACCCGTGGCGGCGAGAGATGCCTCACCCCAGCGCGCTGCAGAGGTCCAGGACGCCCGAGGCACGCCCAGGCAGCCCAGCCCCAGCTCGCCTCTCCCGGGCGTCTGGGCCTTTGAAGGGGGGGAGGAGCCAGAAAGGGGAGGAACACAGGAAGAGGGAGGATTGGGACGGGGGGGGGATAAAGGGAAGGGAAGGCAGGAGGTCGGGGAGGAAGCTGGCCGGTGCTTATTGAGGCTGCCTCGCGCGAGAGAGGGACAGGAGCCGCAGCACAGCCAGGAGGGGAACGGGGGCCTGTGGTGAAGTAACCTGGTTCCCACCCCTGTTTCTGAGACCTCCGGGGGAACGTCCCAGAGTGCCCGGGAGGGGTGACGGCGGGAGACTGGGAGGGGTGCCCAGGGTGTGACAGACCCTTTTTAGTTGGAGATGTCGGGGATTGAACCTGGGACCTTCTGCTCACCAAGCAGATGCTCTACCACTGAGCCACCGTCACTCCACCTTAAGCCTCTTCAGCTGTCACATGGGCCATGCAGAGGCTTTGAGTCTCTGTTTCATGGATGATAAAATTTCTCATGACCAGCCCAGAATATGGTTGCGAAACCTGGGCTGAGAAAGTCCTGGAGATGTGGGCGTTTAGTCTGGGGAGGAGCCACAGCAGAATCAGCCCTTCTCTGGAGGGGGGAGGGGACTGATCTCCTGGGGATCTCCCGCCCCCCCCCCCCCCCGAAGGCTGGCAGAAGTGCCTTGATGCAGACATTGCAGGCTTTTCTGGGATGGCCTTGCTGCCAAGGCACCATAAAATAAGCTTCACCTGTCAAAGGAGAGTTTCTTGGAAGGGACTGTGAGTGTGCTGAACATCCCCATACTTAGGTTGCCATCAGACGAGCATTTTGGCCTGCCATAGCCAGCCACCTCCAGATTTAATGTGCACAATCGCACGTGCACATCTGCCCCTGGGTTCTTCCAACCTAACCTCATCTTCCAACAGCCCAGGGACAGATTTAATAGTTCCTGGTGGCAAATTGTTGTGGTGCCTCCATGGTGCATTTCCGGCGGTCTGAATGGCCAGGCTGTGTCGTGCTCCCCCCCCCCACACACATGTGCAGCCTGTGGCAATCGCAGGCGCTGTCTGACTGCTCCCTCCGGTGCGTCTCTTCTTAGAGCGGCTTTTCATGGCTTAATCCCTGTCTGGCTCCTTTCTAGGGTTGCTGAAGCCTCCACATGATTTGACAACCGTTGGGTGGGGCTTGGAAATTGCCCAGAAACTCCATGGGCCCTCCAGACAAGAGAGGAGAGTCCCGGGGGGGGGGGCGACTGCTCTGGAGGGTAGGTTCTGTGGCATTAGAGCAGGCAGAGCTCCCTCCCCTCCACCAATTCTGCCCTCCCCCCCCCCCAGCTTCCACTCTCCAGTTCCCCACCTGGAGGTGGCAACCCGACATCTCTTGGCTGAAGAGACAGAGCTCTATTAGGCAAAGAAATGATCTTCAAACATCAAAGCTCAACTAAAAACATGGTCCACTTTGCATTTATCCTAGGCAGATAGGATTCATACTACAAAGCCATATGTTATTCCTAAATATCTGTTTTTGTTTCAGACTATTCCAATCACTATCTCCAAAACTGACTTGAAGAACTGGCAAGAAATTATTTGTGGAACTCAAAATGCTGAGTATAAGCTTTAAGACTTTAAAACATCCAGTGGACACTGGAGGCTTGGGTATTCCAGATTTACAACTCTATTATGAAGCAGAAAATATAGTAAATATAGTGAACATATCAACACCTCTGATAAAGAATGGTCACAAATAGAGGAATCGTATCCTGATTTCCATATGATTTTTGACTTATATTGGACAAAAAATAAATGTAGAAGTTCAGCAGTAAAATATGAGTTTTTATGGACCTCATTAAAAATTTGGGATACCAGGCGAATAAGATTAGCCCCAGATATAACCCCACTTGCATCTTTTCTAAACCAAGAATGGTTTCCTCCTGGAAAAGAATATTTAACATTCTTGCACTGGCAAAAGAAAGGGATATGCAGGATAATGGACTTGATGGATAAAAGGAAATTTAAAGAAAAACAACTATTAGAATATGAATTGGAGCAAGATATAAATTCTTTGCAATATATGCAACTAAAACAATTAATTAAATCCCTAAAATCTTATAAATCTCTGACAAGGCCCCCCACTGAATTTGAAGAGTTATTGAAAAGCCATGGGAGATGACCATCTCGCCTGGCATCAAGAATATATAATATGTTACTGAGGAAAGAATCTGAAAAAATGCCAATTTATCATAATCTATGGAATAAAGACTATTCAAACAGATTGAATTAAGATATATGGCCCCAAAACTACAACTCTCCAGCTCAATCTTCAGAAGTCTTTAAAATAAAAGATCAGGCATTCAAAATGCCATCACATTTGGTACCTTCCACCAAGGTTAAATAGGATAAAAAGTTAAAATGACCCCAATGTAGGAAAGGATACAGACAACTTGCTGACTGCATTCATAATTGGTGGTCATGTAAGTATATAGCATGATTTTGGAAGGAAATCATACATCTGTCAAGCATGGTGAAATTCCATTGATAATTGATTGTTGTAGGGTCCTTCCTAAACCTGGTCTGTGAAGTGTCATGGAGGATCCAACTTTGTTAGCTTTGTTATTCTTTCCCTTCCCCCCCTCTCCCCGTCTTGCTTTATGGCTTAAAATTAGAAGCAGTGAGAACTGAAACTAAGTAATCAGCACCTTCCCATATATTCCTGCAAGGGAGTACGAGACATCTGGGGAAAGCAAGGTCGAAGTCCTGATAACACTATGGAAATGTAGACATTTATGATAGTTTATGTGTGAGTGCTACCCCACACCCATCCCTTGGAATCCTTTTGAAGTAAGCCTTAAAAGTATTGTATCAATGTATTGTTAGCATTACTCTCAAGAACCTGTTCTACAGAAAGTATCGGTCTATCAATAAACGTAGTCTTTGTATCAACTTCAACTCGTCATTGAACCCGCATGCTTGACAACATCAAATATTCCACCTTAAGGGCTTCGGCTTGCCTTTTCTTCTAGAAGTGGGTTTTCTGGATTTCTGTTTTTCGGCAAAGAAAAACACAGAAAGATTCCATTTTGAGACTGCTGGCCATTGCCTGCCTTTTAATAGCCTCTCACTGGATAGACAAACAACTCCCAAAAATAGAAAATTGGCATAATCATATATGGGAACGTTTTATACTGGCCAAGATCATGGATGCAATGACAAGAAACCCAGAGGCGGACTGTGTTAGGATGACCTTTGTTGAAACGAGGTAACCTGCCATTTCCTTTCTTAAGGAACTAGAGATCTTCCCTAAAAACCCACAAAATGCTAAAACGATTTATTTCTAATCTATTTGGTGATGTGATTTATTCTCTTTTCTCAAACTTCTGGAAATATATGGTTATGTAATGTATGAGGTTTACAATTTGTTTATGGTGCTGTATGGCTTTTTATCTTTTATGATAAATAAAATTTTCACATTAAAAAAAATTAGGCAATGAGGCCAGATTGCCTTTCTCTGGCTGTTTCCGGAATTGGGAATGAGCACACAAGTAAGCGTAACACCTGAACACCAGAACGAGACGGAAAGCAAATCTGGAGGCACATCATGGGAGATCAGCTCAAATGAGCCTGAACATTCACAGCATGTCTGCCAACGTCATCATCCTATGCTTCCAATAATTAATAAATATATTCCACAAAATAAGACAGCTTTTTGTCTGCATTGTTAACTAATATAAAACAGCAAAGTTGGCAATGTTTTCATGTTCCTGGGGGTTAACTGATGGTCAGTGAAAACGGACCCTAGTCTGAGCCTTTAAGTATTGCTGTGACAACAATGGAGAGACAAAAGCCCCCCCCCCCCTCCAGTAATCCAGAGCAGGAGTCCCCAACTACCGGTCCACAGACCAGTCCCAGTCCGCGGCCTGTTAGCAACTGGGACACAGAGTGAGGCAGAGGCGCTGCCCTGCCCCCACCCACCCAGGACCCAGGCGGAGCAAAGAGGCAGCCTGGCCTTGCTTTGAGGCAGGGAGGCAGCCTTAGAGTGAGGCAGAGCAGCCCCGCTGCCCCCCCACCTGCCCGGGCCCTGGGCAGATGTAAAAGGCAATGCAGGCCTCGCTTCTGTGAGGGGAGGCAGCCACGGAGTGAAGCTACACCGCCTCTTTCATCCGCCTGGGTCCTGGGCTGGCCAAAGGGGCAGTGTTGTTGCGACCTTAGCTCACCCCTTGCCATCAGCTGACCAGCATGGGTCTTTAAATGGGGGGGAGGCAGATTGGCCACCTAATGGGGAGGAGGCAGAAACAGTCCCAGTCTCCCCCCCCCACATTTAAAGACCACCATGGGGGGGGTGTGGGGGGGCAGCCTGAGGCAGCCAACACCCCAGCACTGCCCCCCCAACCAGTCTTTGGAAAAATTGTCTTTCATGAACCTGGTCCCTGGTGCTAAAAAGGTTGGGAGCCACTGAGAGGACTGAGGGCCTTACAACCCTTCCTGAAAGCAGGGCCAACAGAGGACAACTGGGCATGGCCGTATAGATATCTGGAAACCTTTTAAAGGTACTTATCTGTAGACTTGCCACTATTGTTGTTGTTTTTTTCTGCTATATTTTACTTGTTTTTTATTTGGAAGCATCGAGATAAAAATGATTTTTTAAAAAACAAATTATTCTCTAATCACCAGTGCTGATTCCGCCCCCCTCAGTTCCTTGGATTTGTATGGCACCATTGTAGTAATTGCACCATGACTTATTATTTCTTGACTTTGTTATTCTCCACTCCCTCCCATCCCAGAGGGTACCTAAAAGTGGCCTAGAACGTTCCCCTCTCAGCATCTTTGTCAGGTAGGTGAGTCTGAGAGTGTGTGGCTGGCCCAAGGTCACCCAGCAGACTCCCTTGGCAGCGGAGAGACGAACTTGGGTCTCCCAGATCTTTGTCTACCCTACACTGGCATCAACAGTGCCCTGTCCCCACCCTTCAGTATCCTTTTGCCACATCCCCCTATATCTGGGCTACATTTCTCTGTTGGGTTGGCAAAGACACTGGTGCGAAATCCTCCTCCCCACTGATACACAATTCCTCCCCCACAGTTTCCCTGGTTTTATATTGCTGCACCCTAGGAACCACCCTCTATGTTACCCTGACTGCCCCCCCCCCCCCAAAAAAAACACAGGCAAGCAGTTCACTGTGAAAATACAGTGGAAAGGGCAATTTCCTTCCAATCAAACACAAGGTGTAGCTTACGTTTCAGACCAAGAAAAAGTCACACCAGAACACATTCTTTTTGTCTTTTTTTTTTTTTTTAAAGCAGAGTTTTTGGTGGAAAGAATGTGCTGTTCACAACTTGTGGAGGAACAGTTGATGACACTGTGTGGGAGTTAAAAAATGTGCCTGAGTTGGCTGGCTGGAATGTGGGAAATCACACACACACACACACACACACACACACACGATGGTTTGTGTTGTGTACATGGACTCAGGCAATACATTTTACTAGTGTTCCTGCCTGGCTCATTGGAGCTGTGTGGATTGAGCTTGGGGGACTCAGAACAATGGGCAGGACAATCCAGATTCCCGCTGCTCAGGTCCAATAACAGCCCCTCTGCTGGTTCAAATGACCCAATGGTGTTCTAGCATGGGAACCTTGAACTAGATATAGTTGGTCCCATGAGGCCAGTTCTTTAGTCTTAGAGTTCAGCCGTTACTATGCTGTCCTAAGTAAAGAGAGCTACGATCACAGCAACCTCATCTCCTCCTTGTGTCGAACCCTCTATGTATTTATTTATTTGATTTATATCCCGCCCTCCCTGCCAAAGGCAGGTGCAAGGCGGCTCACAAATTAAAGGTCACACGGTCACAGAAGATAAATTAAAACAAATAAAATAAAACAGCAATAAAAATGTAAACATAAAAACAATTTCTAAAACTATATTATAGTTTGAAACAGAATCCATCCAGCACAAGGATTCAGTTCACAAACGGAGGCAGAATTCTATGGGCAATTCCAGTGTCCAGCTGGACTGAGGACTGCAGTTTCATACATCGTGATCGACAGAGAACAAGTGGTTGCCACGTACCTCATGGGGATGGTAAATCAAACCTCTGTCAAGGGAAGTGAGTAGCAAGTTAAATGCAAACACCAGTTTTAAGATCTTGTGAATCAATAGTTTACTAATTTGTACATTAATTACTGCCTCTCATCTGATCCCAAGTACTTTCTTGAGTGAAACGTTGTTCAGCTTGTTTAGCTTCCTCATAAAGCCTACGGGCAGATTCCTACCCAACCATTTTTATCATTCAGCAGCCCAGAAAAAGGGTCTCTGGAAAGCCTGTCAGACATCTAGAGCAGGGGTCCCCAGGCTGCAGACTGGTACCAATCGGTGGCCTGTTAGCAGGCCTTGAATTCAGCAGGAGCTCACAGGAGCACACCTCCTGAACCTTTCTGAGGGTTCCCCCTCTTCCTCCCCACCTACCTTGTCTATTGAATAGTAGATGCAGCTGCATAACAATCACTGGATTAGGAGAGCGGGCAGCCAGCCAGCCACCAGTGGCTTGGCCACATCCCAGCAGCCCTCATTAACCCCTGGAGAAGCCTGCACTACCCTTTCTCCACTTGTTATGTGATTTTGGGTGGCGGGTGGCTTGCTGGCCTTTTGACTGTGGGGTGGTGGTGGTGGCCAAGGAGAGCCCCAGATGAGCAAGACCTGCTTGAGCTGGCTGGATCTTTAGCCAGCCCAAGCAGGCCTTGCTTGCCCGGGGCTCTCCTTTCTTGCATTGGGTTGTTTTTGTCTGGTGGGGGGGGCAGCATATGCAAATGAATTATGCTAATGAGCTACATCACCTATTTTTCTACAAAATGTCCCCTGCTTGTTAATAACCAGGCCATGGAGTGAGACAGAGGTGCTTCACTGCCTCAGAGTGAGGCCGAGCAGCCCCACCACCCCTTTCACCTGCCCGGAACCAGACGGACAAAAGAGGTGGCGCGGCCTCACTCTGAAGCTACCTCCCCTTGCAGGGCCTCACCACTTCTTTCATCTGCTCTGGTCCCAGGCGGACAGAAGAGGTAGTGCGGCAGCAAGCTTCACCTACTCTTCGCCTACCTAGTGAGGAGGCAGCCTCTGTCTCTCCCCCCCCCCCCATAGGAGGCAGGGATGGGGCATGGGTGGGAGGCAGCCTGGAGTGACAAAAAAACCAGCCCCCCCCCTCCAGTCTGTGGAAAAATTGTCTTCCACAAAACTGGTCCCTGGTGAAGCAGAGAAATAACGAGGTCCACACATTGCTGTGTTGAAACAAATTTACTTTGGCACCAAAGCAGAACTTAGCCGGCTATTAGCCTCCAAACTGACTAAGTTAAAATTATTCTCATTCAGACTGTTGTTATTCATACAGGTGCTGGCTTATCTCACTCAACATTCTCCACCCTCCTGTCTCCATGCATTATCAGCTTTAACAAGAAGCTTATCTGAGGCCTCTTTGTTATCTACTTTAAAACCTTGAATTCACACTCATTTGGGCTGTGTGGCCTCTAACGAACATTGCATCAGACATTCTCTTTTTGAAGGCATAAACATATTTTCATTTATTATTATAGGGGTATTCATTAATTATTCAGGGGTCCCCCTTCACTGGTACCAAGAAGGTTGAGAGCCACTGAGCTAGAGGGATGGCCCCGGCTAGCCTGTTTCTGTCAGACTTTGGAAGCTAAGTAGGGTGGGCCCTGGGAGACCTCCATGGAATACCAGGATGGTAACACCAAGGTGGGCAATAGCAACACACATCCTAGATGGGAGATACACTTCTGGGTAACAGCAGGCGTGAACAAGATCTTCAGGTATGGGTGGGCTGTAAGTGAAATATGAGCAGCCAGTATGATGCTATGACAAAAAAATCTTGGGGTGTATCAACATATCCAAATCAGAAGAGGTGATAGTCCCACTGTGTGGTCAGGCCACACCTGGAGTCTTGTGTGCACTTCTAGAGGCCTCATGGCAAGAAGGAGGTGGACAGAATGGAGCAGGGCAGAGGAGGGTGATGAGGATGACCCTGGAGAGCAAGAGTCAAAGTATTTTATTGCTTTAGCCTTAGGCCATAACAACCAGCAAGGGAGAGAAATGGCCTTGGTGTTGTGCCTGCCACCATCAAATGCCCATCACTAGGACGGTGCGCGTATTGAACAAGGATTCCCAGTGGCCTCTGCACAGACACACCTTGCATCCCTTCCCATGAGGCTCTGTTGGTGCAGGTACATTTGGTACCATGCAGGGTTTAGAAGTTTATAAAGCAAGACATCCCTTTGGGCAGACAGTACCCAGAATGTGGGACTGATGCCTGAAACAGCAGCCCTGTTGAAATAGCAGCCCTGCTCCTATATGTAACAGTTACCACATTCCTTTCTGCCTGGTCCCAAGAGTTGCCAAGGCCACTCTTGGTAGATTACGTGCACACCTGCAAAGGGGTCTGAGATAAACTTGGGGAGGGGGGACTGTTGCTTCCCGCTTTCCTTTGCAAATGTAACAGTTTTAGCCAGGGCTATAAGAGATGGGCAAAAGCCGGTCAAGCCAGTTTTCGCAAAGTCTGTCCTGCCATGTATCAACAAACTGCTATTCATGAAGTGGATTGTTTGTGATCACTGAACTGCCAGGGTCTTGACATGAAGACTATCACATGTGACATTTCAGTGATGTGGCACAGAGACGTTGCATCACATACTTCCTTGCAACAGGAAAAGGGGGCACGTGGCACACATGACTGAAGACAGCTGTCCCCAGAAGAGGCTGTGGCTCAGGGGTGGAGCATCTGCTTTGCATGCAGAAGGTCATGGGTTCAGTCCCCACAACCTCCAGTTAAAAGGACCTGGTGACGTGAAAGATCTCCACCTCGGTCTGTGGAGAGCTGTTGCCAGTCTGAGTAGATGACTCTGATGGTCTGATTTGGGGTAGGTATTTGTGGGTTTCCTGCATTGTGCAGGGGGTTGGACTAGATGACCCTGGAGGTCACTTTCAACTCTATGATTCTATGAGGTAGCTTCATGCATATTTGTATTTGTCTGCCAAGAGAACAGGAAGGCCAACTGAATTCTGGGAAACTTCCTAAATGGCAGGTCTTGCTGGGAGCAAGACTGTTGAAGGGGGAGAGAGAAATACTTTCCCCTGTTCACTATGGAAGGCTGCATCATCCTTGGGGAAAATTTAAAAAACCTGTTGGAGTTTTCACTTCTACGAGAGATCCCTGGGATCTCTCCCTTCTGTTAACATCCAGCGTTCTGGAAGCAAGGTTCCCTCTAAGCTGCAGAGTCTTGTGAGCAAAAATTCTACTTTGTGAGCTGCTGGCATTCAAGTTGTGAGCTCCTGCAGAAATTATTGTGCTCTGGGATCATCCTTCCTGAGCTAAGACAAAAATGTGTGAGCTGGAGGCTAAAAATCTGTGAGCTAGCTCATGCTAGCATCGAGGGAACACTGTCTGGAAGGTCCAGAGAGGCATGAGGGAGAGAGTTGCTGTCGGACCTTCCTCTGCCTGTGAGGAAGCAGAAGCTGCAGATGGGAATGTGTCATGTGCAACAGTTGAGTGTTTCTGAATGACGTTCTGCAAGAGGCAGAGGGACCGGTCTCCTGGTGAGAGGGGGGGTGCAGCACCCCAGAGGGTGTCTAGCATGGTTCTCACTTGGCTCTTGATGGACAAGTCTATCTTTAGCACAGTATTACTCTAGGAATTTGGAAAGGCTTCTGCTGTCTGACATACTGCGTATCTTGATAGATCACACCCAGCATTTTTGCACCTTCTTCGACATGAAAATATTCTCCTCATTAGTCAGTTTAGATGGCACTTATAAGTTTTGCATGTGTATCATATTTGTGCATTCTTTTTTCTTTTCTAGAAAGGGCTTGCACACCCTGTGCCCAGGGTTATTGTGAAGACATTATTAGGCCAATCCTCTTGTCGGGCTCCTTCAGCCCTTCCTGCTGCTGTTGCTGAGGTGGGAAGTGGGAACGGTGTGAGGTCTCAGATTGGGAAGGGAGGGGTTGCCTCACCACCAGCTCCTCTTCCCTGCTGGGTCCTCACTCAGCAGCCTACCTCAAAGTGTTCCAATTTATCCCCCTTTGCGCTGCTAAACTCCGCTCAAGTTCCTCCTCCCAAGTTCTTGGGCCCCATCCAGCCCTTCCACCAGCCATGGTCTCGCTTCCAGCTCTCTCCTTCGAGTCCCTTCTCATCAGCCTGGGGTTCTGGACTGCCCTCCAGGGCTATAGGCAGGGCCGAACTTCCAGCCCCTCTACTTGGCAGCTTGTGCTGGGCAGAGACGCGGCTGCCCCTCAGGCTTGCGCCTTGGGCAGGGCCTGTATCCCTGTGAGCTGCCAATATTTTGGGCAGGGTCTTCCCTCCACGTCCTCCCAGGGACCAACATTGCTGGCTGTACCTTGTTTCTGCCCCTTGGCATGACCCCCTGTCCTGTGGATCTCTCACCAGGTGAGTCCCAGGGTTTGCAGTGTTCCTTCTATGCTGAGTTAGTGCCCTTTCAAGGACAACTAGCTCGGTTTTTGTCTCAAACATTTTTGCCTTAGCTCAGGAAAAATGGCCCCAGAGCAAACTGATTTATGCAGGAGCTCACACCTTTCATGCCAGTCACTCATGAAGCAGAATTTTTGCTCACCCGACTCCCCAGCTTAGCAGGAGTATTGGCTGGGAGCCTCCTTTGTTGCTGGCAGAAAGGCATGGGCTGGGGGCAAACCCAAACCCAGACATCTCTATGTGGGTACTCCAGTCTAAGCCCACTGAAACTGGGCTGTGCTGTGGGTCATACATCACTGAGGCTCTGCTTACCCACTGCATGACCTGGGACTGTTTTGTCCGTGGTGGGCAGGGCTGCCATCTGGGGGTGGAGCCTGGGAGAGGCCAGCTTTGGGAAGGACAGAGACCTTGGCGGGGGGGGGGGGGATAATGCCATATAAGCCAACCTTAAAAACTGATTCCAGGTGACAGAGATCAGTTGTAATTCTCTGATTAAACTTATTTAACTGATTAAACTGAGCCTGCTTCGGTGGGGAGGGCGGGATATAAATAAAATTTTAAAAAAATTAAAAATATCCTCAGACAGGAGCAAAGGTGGGTGAAAAGGTGAATGGCAGCACTGCAGTTACAGCCTGTAACTCTGGGGCACAGTGAGATTTGCAATGCTGCCTTTCACCTTCCCACCCACCTTTCTTCTTCTTCACCCACAGTTCTCCCTCCGCCCTCCATTTTATCCTCACAGCAACTCTGGGAGGGAAAATGATGGGATGAGCTTCAAGACTTAGTGGAGATCTGAGCCTGGGTCTCCATGCCCACCCCCCCATGTTCAGTGCTCCAGCCCTTACACCCCATTCGCTTCTCCCCTCCTGTTGGCTGTTAATGCTCTGCATCCATGCAGAAGAGGCTGCAGATGAGGAAACCACATTTGCCCTGTTGACAGAGTGAGTGAAATGCTTAATCTCTCAACCCTTCCTTGCTTTCCTTGGAGATGCCTGAAGGACTGGGAATTTTAACTTGAGTCTCCCAGGTTCTACCCTGACACTCTAACCACTACACCACACTGGCTGTTGAACAGTAAGCAACCAACCAGGCCCAGGTGAGTCATGAAAGTGAGGTGGCAGCAAGTCACCTGGTGGTGGCTGCTGTGTCTGGCCTTCACGAATCCTCCCTCAAGGGCCAAAACAGCCTTGGAAAAGGCCCCTCCCCCTGTCTCTCCTCACAGAAACCAAGCCTGCAATACTGGCAAAAGTGTTGTGGTTGCCTAGCAACAGCCACTGAAATCATCTGTTTTTAAAGCTACAAGTGCTCCTTTTATCAAACCTCCCAATGTTTTGTTCTTGGATTTCAGATTTGCACCAAGATCTGTCTTGCCTGTCCACGGCTACAGATGTTGGACTTAATATCCTCAGATATGAGAGGGGTGAGAATTGGAATATACAAGGAGCTTGGAGGGAGGGGCACCCCATCTCTCCACCTTTGCTCCCTTCCCTCCCCCCTGCTTCTCTGACAGTCTCCCCCCTTTTCTCTTTCCCTACCTCTTGGCCTCTGGGCTGCCCTTCTTGGAAGTGCCCTTGGCTCAAGAGCCTCAGCAGCAGGGCCCTGGGGAACCATCATGAAGAAGAAGACGACTACAGATTTATACCCTATCTTTCTCTCTAAATCAGAGACTCAGGGCGGCTTACAATCTCCTATATCTTCTTCCCCCACAACAGACATCCTGTGAGGTGGGTGGAGCTGAGAGGGCTCTCACAGCAGCTGCCCTTTCAAGGACAACTCCTGCAATAGCTATGGCTGACTCACAGCCATTCCAGGAGCTGTAAGTGGAGGAGAACATAAGAGAAGCCATGTTGGATTAGGCTAATGGCCCATCCAGTCCAACACTCTGTGTCACACAGTGGCCAAAAAACCCAGGTGCCATCAGGAGGTCCACCAGTGGGGCCAGGACACTAGAAGCCCTCCCACTGTGCACCCCCACAAGCACCAAGAATACAGGAGTGGGGAATCAAACCCAATTCTCCCAGATAAGAGTCCGCACACTTAAACACTACACCAAACTGCTTCATCCCTGGATAGGGTGACCATAATGTCTGAAGGCCAGCCAGGGACACTGGGGGGTGGGTGGGTGGGTAGGGGTGCGTGCGCGCCGCCGGAAACAGGAAGTGACGTCACTTCCGGTGACGTCACTTCCGGTGACGTCATGCCACCACCGGAAACAGGAAGTGGCATCACTTCCTGTGACATCATTTCCCCCGCGTCACCTGCCGGAAACGGGAAGTGACATCACTTCCTGTGACATCATTTCCCCCAAATGACATCATTTCCCCCAAATGCCACTGCCGGAAACAGGAAGTGACTTCACAGCACTTCCTGTGACGTCCCCAAAAATCCCCCAAATATCACCGCCGGAAACAATTTTGTTCTCAAATCCTGTATATACTTCATCAGTATATGGGATAAGGCACTTTCTCAACTGTGCTGCATAATGCAGCCTATTTATTTTGTCCTGTTGGCTCTGTTGGCTCTATCTGCGCCACCTTCATCACTTTCGGGGTGTGGATCCCCCAGTGGGGTGGTCTCCCGACTCCCTCCGCCGACTGTTTCTGATAGCCCTGCGCCCCCTCTTTCATTTGATATGTGTCCCGTGCGGGTGCCACCCTCCCGCCGGGAGATGCCGCAAAATGAGCCCCCTTGAGGCTTATGGCGGCAGGGCTCGGGGGAAGCGAGCTAGACTGCTGTTCTTTTGAGGGGTTATAGAGTGTTTCGAGCCCGTCCCTGTGGCATCGGTCCCATCGTTGTGGGACCCAGGGGGCCGGCGCAGCGGCACGCCGAAGCAGCCTGTCACTAATAACACCGGTCGAGATGCAGGACAGGAACCTGGAAGTGACCGACAGGCTGCTTCAGCGTGCCGCTGCGCCGGCCCCCTGGGCCCCACAATGATGGGACCGATGCCACAGGGACGGGCTCGAAACACTCTATAACCCCTCAAAAGAACAGCAGACTAGCTCGCTTCCCCCGAGCCCTGCCGCCATAAGCCTCAAGGGGGCTCATTTTGCGGCATCTCCCGGTGGGAGGGTGGCACCCGCACGGGACACATATCAAATGAAAGAGGGGGCGCAGGGCTATCAGAAACAGCCGGCGGAGGGAGTCGGGAGACCACTCCACTGGGGGATCCACACCCCGAAAGTGATGAAGGTGGCGCAGATAGAGCCAACAGGACAAAATAAATAGGCTGCATTATGCAGCACAGTTGAGAAAGTGCCTTATCCCATATACTGATGAAGTAAATACAGGATCTGAGAACAAAATTGCACTAGAAGACACAAACACAAAGCTCCCTTACACTGAATCAGTGCTTGGGTCCACCAAAGTCAGTATTGTCTACTCCAGTCACAAACACAAAGCTCCCTTACACCGAATCAGTGCTTGGGTCCACCAAAGTCAGTATTGTCACATAAGAGAAGCCCTGTTGGATCAGGCCAGTGGCCCATCCAGTCCAACACTCTGCGTCACATAACAACATAAGAGAAGCCCTGTTGGATCAGGCCAGTGGCCCATCCAGTCCAACACTCTGGGTCACATAAGAACATAAGAGAAGCCCTGTTGGATCAGGCCAGTGGCCCATCCAGTCCAACACTCTGGGTCACATAAGAACATAAGAGAAGCCCTGTTGGATCAGGCCAGTGGCCCATCCAGTCCAACACTCTGCGTCACATAAGAACATAAGAGAAGCCCTGTTGGATCAGGCCAGTGGCCCATCCGTCCAACACTCTGCGTCACATAAGAACATAAGAGAAGCCCTGTTGGATCAGGCCAGTGGCCCATCCAGTCCAACACTCTGCGTCACATAAGAACATAAGAGAAGCCCTGTTGGATCAGGCCAGTGGCCCATCCAGTCCAACACTCTGGGTCACATAAGAACATAAGAGAAGCCCTGTTGGATCAGGCCAGTGGCCCATCCAGTCCAACACTCTGGGTCACATAAGAACATAAGAGAAGCCCTGTTGGATCAGGCCAGTGGCCCATCCAGTCCAACACTCTGGGTCACATAAGAACATAAGAGAAGCCCTGTTGGATCAGGCCAGTGGCCCATCCAGTCCAACACTCTGGGTCACATAAGAACATAAGAGAAGCCCTGTTGGATCAGGCCAGTGGCCCCTCCAGTCCAACACTCTGCGTCACATAAGAACATAAGGAGGGAGGGAGGGAAGGAAGGAAGGGAGAAAGGAAGGAAGGAAGGAAGGGAGGAAGGAAGGAAGGAAGGAAGGAAGGAAGGAAGGAAGGAAGGAAGGAAGGAAGGAAGGAAGGAAGGAAGGAAGGAAGGAAGGAAGGAAGGAAGGGAGGGAGGGAGGGAGGGAGGGAGGGAGGAAGGAGGGAAGGAAGGAAGAAAGGAAGAAAGGAGGGAAGGAAGAAAGGAAGAAAGGAAGGAGGGAAGGAAGAAAGGAAGAAAGGAGGGAGGGAAGGAAGGAAGGAAGGAAGGAAGGAAGGAAGGAAGGAAGGAAGGAAGGAAGGAAGGAAGGAAGGAAGGAAGGAAGGAAGGAAGGAGGGAGGGAAGGAAGGAAGGCCACCCCCTCCCGCCAGCCCCCCCCGGCCCCCTTACCTGCGGCTAGTCCGGCGGCGGCGGCGAGTCCGGCAGCGGCGGCGGCGGAGAGGCCTTTCCGACGCCCCCCCCCCCGGGCGGAGGAGAACGGGGGGGGGAATGCTAGAGGCCCGGGAGGGCGTCGGAAAGGCCCGCGGGGGTCGCTGGAGGGCCTCCAGCGACCCCCGCGGGCCTTTCCGACGCCCTCCCGGGCGGGGAAGGACAGGGGGGTGGGGGTTGCGAGGCCCGGGAAGCCTCGGGAAGGCCCGCGGGGGTCGCTGGAGGGCCTCCAGCGACCCCCGCGGGCCTTTCCGACGCCCTCCCGGGCGGGGAAGGACGGGGGGTGGACGTTCCGAGGCCCGGGAAGCCTCGGAAAGGCCCGCGGGGGTCGCTGGAGGGCCTCCAGCGACCCCCGCGGGCCTTTCCGACGCCCTCCCGGGCGGGGAAGGATGGGGGGTGGGCGTTTCGAGGCCCGGGAAGCCTCGGAAAGGCCCGCGGGGGTCGCTGGAGGGCCTCCAGCGACCCCCGCGGGCCTTTCCGACGCCCTCCCGGGCAGGTAAGGACGGGGGGTGGGGGTTGCGAGGCCGGGGAAGCCTCGGGAAGGCCCGCGGGGGTCGCTGGAGGGCCTCCAGCGACCCCCGCGGGCCTTTCCGACGCCCTCCCGGGCGGGGAAGGACGGGGGGTGGGCGTTTCGAGGCCCGGGAAGCCTTGGAAAGGCCCGCGGGGGTCGCTGGAGGGCCTCCAGCGACCCCCGCGGGCCTTTCCGACGCCCTCCCGGGCAGGTAAGGACGGGGGGTGGGGGTTGCGAGGCCGGGGAAGCCTCGGGAAGGCCCGCGGGGGTCGCTGGAGGGCCTCCAGCGACCCCCGCGGGCCTTTCCGACGCCCTCCCGGGCGGGGAAGGACGGGGGGTGGGCGTTTCGAGGCCCGGGAAGCCTTGGAAAGGCCCGCGGGGGTCGCTGGAGGGCCTCCAGCGACCCCCGCGGGCCTTTCCGATGCCCTCCCGGGCAGGTAAGGACGGGGGGGGTGGGGGTTGCGAGGCCGGGGAAGCCTCGGGAAGGCCCGCGGGGGTCGCTGGAGGGCCTCCAGCGACCCCCGCGGGCCTTTCCGACGCCCTCCCGGGCTGGGAAGGACGGGGGGTGGGCGTTTCGAGGCCCGGGAAGCCTTGGAAAGGCCCGCGGGGGTCGCTGGAGGGCCTCCAGCGACCCCCGCGGGCCTTTCCGATGCCCTCCCGGGCAGGTAAGGACGGGGGGGTGGGGGTTGCGAGGCCGGGGAAGCCTCGGGAAGGCCCGCGGGGGTCGCTGGAGGGCCTCCAGCGACCCCCGCGGGCCTTTCCGACGCCCTCCCGGGCTGGGAAGGACGGGGGGTGGGGGTTGCGAGGCCGGGGAAGCCTCGGGAAGGCCCGCGGGGGTCGCTGGAGGGCCTCCAGCGACCCCCGCGGGCCTTTCCGACGCCCTCCCGGGCCTCCGCCGCCACCGCCGGGCCCCGTGGGCGGGCGGGGAAAGCGGCGAGGGAGGGAGGGAGCGTCCCTGCGCGTGCGCAGAGCGATCTGCGCACGCGCAGGGTCGCTCCCTCCCTCACTCGCCGCCTTCCCCGCCCGGGCGCGCGGCCCCCGGCTCTCTGGCTGGCTAAACCGGGACCTCTTAATGGTCCCGGTATACCCAGCCCGGGAGCCGGGAATTGGGGGCCAGAACCGGGAAAGTCCCGGGAGACCGGGACGGTCTGGCCACCCTATCCCTGGACCCTGGGAACCACACTCTGGACTTGTAAGTGTTCCGAACATGCCCAGACATGCAGCGTGGGTGCTTTAAAACCCCCTAGTGTATTTTTATAAGTATTTAGATTTTCTTCTAACTTTTTTTTGGGGGGGGGTCGTGTCTCCCAAGCTTAGCAAGAGCCCTGTGGTGCAGAGCAGTGAAGCTGCAGTACTGCAGTCTGAGCTCTCTGCTCATGACCTGAGTTTGATTCCATCAGAAGCTGGGTTCAGGTAGCCGGCTCGAGGTTGACTCGGCCTTCCATCCTTCTGAGGTCAGTAAAATGAGTACCCAGCTTGCTGGGGGGGGGAAGTGTAGATGACCAGGGAAGGCAATGGCAAACCACCCCATTAAAAAAGTCTGTCGTGAAAACATTGTGATATGACTGGCAATGACTGGTGCTTGCACAGGGGGCTACCTTTACCTTTTACCTCTAAGGTTTGCAGAACTATCTGATCGATTTCACACTTACGCCACTCTCACATTCATCTTCTCAGAGGGGCTTCTTCCGATTTCACACTCTCTGTCCCGGGGTTGCAGCAAGCATTGGCGTTTTCATGCAGCAAACAGAAACTGCAAATGTGAGAGCAGAGCAATATGAGTGCGAAATCGGTCTCTGTTTTTTTGTCAGTCTGAGCCCAATCCATGGATTTAGATCTCCACAGACTGGTCTATGCTTGGCTATGCAAACAGCAGATGATAGCAGAATGTGACACCTACAGATTCTACACCCTTTGGAGACAAAGCAATTGCTGAAGGTAGGAAAGTGGGAAGGGTCTGCTCAGATTGCTGCCCTGCATTAAAACCTTCTATTTGCACCCGCCTGCTGTCCTGCTTGATGCCACCATGCATCACGTGTAAATTCCCATCCGTACCCCAAATGAGTTTTCATTGTGTTGTGTCCTAGGCTCAAATGGGAGAACTGTTACTTTTGGAGGGAAGCTGAACAAGCCAAAGCTTGTACTCCACACCAGGGTTCCAGAGAAGGCCTAAGCGTGCCCAATCAGGGGAAGGATTGAAACATAAGTAGCCAATCAACATCTAGGCTCATACTGTACCCTGATAGGCCCTTAGGGCCCTGTAAATAGCCAATCCATGTACATAGTTAAGGACCAATCAGAAGGGGGCAAGAATTGTATAAAGGAGCGGGAAGTTTGAATAGAGCTCAGTCTGTGTGTGTGTTCCTGAAGTAAAGTTTGCTGAAATCACTCTCCGACTCTGGTCTCTTACTGCGCCGACCCCAGTACTTTACACTGGCGACGAGGATGGGATGCCAGTAAGAACCAGCAACAGAACCAGGAACCCGGAAAGGTGGCTAAATCCAAGCCATCTGGGTCCGCACCTCCGCTCTGCGCACACCCCAGCTCGCAAGCTGCCCAGACACGCTGCCAAGAATGGAGGCTCCAGCCAACCTCCTACAGCCCTTTAGCATCGATCGCCCCGAGCTGTGGGACTCGTGGGTCGAAGGCTTCCAGTCATACCTGCCCTTCCGGAAGATTACAGAGACTACCATGCAGAGAGCTCTGCTTATCAGTACGTGTGGCACGGAGACCGTGGACTTAGCCAGGGCTCTTCTCCAACCCAGGAAGCTCTCAGAGACGCCGGTGGATGACATCATCAGCGCTCTGGAGAAGTATTTCCAGCCCCAGCCAACCAAGCTCACCCAGCACTGGGACTTCCGACAAAGGACACAGAAGGCAGGCGAAACCACGATGGCGTTCTTGACAAGCCTGCGCCGGGTGGCAAGCCGATGCAGTTTCGCAGACCTCAACGAAGCCCTTCTCGACCAGTTTGTATGGGGCTTGAGGGACGAAAAACTAGTACAGAAACTCCTGTCCCTCTCCGAGTGCGACCTAACAAAGGCAATCGATGTGGCCACCAGCTGGGAGAAGGGCAGATCAGCAGAGCCACGGCTGACAAGACAGGCTGCAGCACACCAGATCAACCCTGAACCATCTACAGAGGACTCAGATGAGGACAAAGCTCTACAAACCGGCTATCGTTCAGCAGGAAGGAAGACCACCCATGCCCCACAGGGCATGAGACACAAGACACCACCTGCATGTGCAAGCTGCGGGGGCCAGCACGAGCGAAAGACCTGCCGATTCCGGAATGCCACCTGTCGACTCTGCAACAAGGAAGGCCACATCGGCTGTGCCTGCAGATCCATATTCCAAGCACGTGTCCCGCAAAGATCTGCGCACTCCGAAGGCCAGCCAGACTTCGAGACCGACGCTCTCCACGCCCACCCATACCCGGTACAGTACCTACCCTCGCCGGTCAGGCCCTCCAAAATCCGGGTCAATGTAGGGATCAGGGGGGTGCCCTGCCAAATGGAGGTGGACTCTGGGTCAGCATCATCTATTATAGCGGCAGAGACATTTTTTAAAATCCCCACCAGGCTGAGGCCTCTCTCAGGGACCCGGGGTTTACCTTAGTGGACTTCCAGAAGAATAAGGTGCCTATCTTGGGAGTGGGCCCGGTCCCAGTCCGATACAAGGGGTCCAAGGGCCAGCTACAAGTGCTAGTGGTCAAGAACCACCTTACAAACCTTTTGGGTCTCGACTGGTTCAAGCCCCTGGGAATAGAGATCAGGGGGGTCAATAAGACTGTCGGAGTGGACTTTAAGAAGGTTTGCGAAGAGTTCCCGGCCATTTTCGATGGCACCTTGGGCTGCTACACGGGTCCCCCGGTTACACTACACCTCGACCCCACAGTGCGGCCTATTAGGCTTAAAGCGCGGCGAGTTCCATTCGCGCTCAAGCCTAAAATTGAGGAGGAACTGGATAAACTGATTGCACAAGGAATACTAGAGCCTGTCACCCACGCAACCTGGGAAACTCCCATCGTGACTCCAGTCAAGCCCAGTGGGTAAGTGTGGATTTGTGCAGACTATAAGTGCACCCTCAACAAGGCTCTTTAGGCCCACGCATACCCTGTGCCCATCGTCAGCCACGTTTTAGCCACCCTAGCCGGTGCAAAATTTTTTGGCAAGTTGGACTTGGCCCAAGCTTACCAATAGCTGCCGGTGGATGAGGCCACGGCCAACGCCCAAACAATTGTGACCCACCGGGGGGCCTTTAGAGTAAAGCGGTTGCAATTTGGCGTGAGTGTGGCTCCGGGGTTGTTCCAGGAACTCATGGACTCTCTTTTAAAAGGACTTCCCGGAGTCACTCCATTCTTTGATGATGTGCTGATCGCAGCAGCCTCGCCTGAAGAATTCGCCGCCCGCCTTAGAGGAGTCCTACAACGTTTTGAAACAGCCGGCCTCAAGGTCAAACGGGAGAAGTGCCTCCTGGGCGTGGATCGGGTGGAATTCCTGGGGTTCTCCATCGATGCCCAGGGGGTCCACCCCTCCGACGCCAAGCTGCGTGCCATCAGAGATGCTCCAGCGCCCACCAACAAGCAAGAACTCCAGGCCTTCCTCGGCCTCCTAAACTTTTATCATGCTTTTCTCCCCCACAAGGCAGCGGTGACCGAACCCCTGCACCGGCTTCTAGAGAAGAACCGACCCTGGGCGTGGGGCCGCCAGCACGCTAAAGCCTTCCAGGATATCAAGGGCCTCCTGATGTCCAACTCCGTCCTTGCCCATTTTGACGAGACCCTGCCCTTGGTCCTTGCATGCGACGCATCCCCTTATGGCGTGGGGGCAGTTCTGGGCCACCAACTCCCTGATGGGACCGAAGTCCCTATCGCGTACTACTCGCGGACCCTCTCGTCGGCGGAGTGGAACTACGCCCAAATCGACAAAGAAGGGTTGGCAGTCGTGGCCGGCGTCAAAAAATTTCATGATTACATCTACGGCCGGCCCTTTACCCTCTATACGGACCACAAACCCCTCTTGGGCCTCTTTGCATCGGACCGGCAGACCCCTCAAATGTTGTCCCCACGGGTCCTCCGTTGGTCCATTTTTCTAGCCGGCTACACCTACACCCTAGTGCATCGCCCGGGCAAGGCAATGGGCCATGCTGACGCCCTGAGCCGCTTGCCCTTGCCTGACGTGGATCCTGATCCAGCCCCGGCTCATCAGATCCTACTGATGGACATGCTTCTGGACAGGCCATTGCTCGCCCGCGACGTTGCTGCCCGCTCCGCTCGTGATCCAGTCCTCTCCCGTGTCTTGGACTGGGTGGGGAGGGGGTGGCCCAAGGGCTCGACTGGGCCGGAATTTACTCCTTTTGCAGCCCGGAAAGACGAACTATCCACCCACAAAGGCTGCCTACTATGGGGCAACAGAGTCGTCATCCCCAAACCCTTGCAAGACCAAGTGCTGAGAGCCCTGCACGAGGCACACCCGGGCATAGTCCGCATGAAGGCTCTTGCACGGAGCTATGTCTGGTGGCCCGGCCTCGATGCAGAAATTGAGGCTTGGGTTAAAAGGTGCCCGACATGCCAGGTGTCAAGGCCTGACCCCCCACGTGGCCCAGTGCAATCATGGGAATCCACCAAAACCCCCTGGTCAAGATTGCATATGGACTTTGCTGGCCCCTTCCATGGGTGGACTCTACTCATACTAGTGGATTCATACTCCAAGTGGTTGGAGGTGGTCCAGGTGCCCTCGCCATCGTCGCAGGCGACCATCACAGCTCTGAGGGCCATCTTTGCAACCCACGGGTTGCCGGAGACCATCGTCACCGACAACGGCACAGCATTCACGTCCGCAGTGTTCCAGGACTTCTTGGCCAGGAACCTCATCAGGCACATTCGCTCTGCCCCGTTTCATCCAGCCACCAACGGCCAGGCAGAGCGGATGGTGCGCACGGCAAAGGAGGCCTTGAACCATCTGGGCCCCTCAGACTGGCCAAAAGACAAGGCGTGTTTCCTAATGGCCTACCCGACCACACCCACCGCCTCCACAGGTCGCAGTCCAGCCGAACTCCTCATGGGCCGCCGCATCACCACCCTGCTGGACAAGCTGCACCCTGACCGAGCCCCAAACAGGCGACCGGCGCCGGAACACCTTAAAGCCCCCAGAGGGTTCTACCCAGGTGAGACAGTGTGGGCACGGAACTATGCCACCACTGGCCCCGCCTGGCTCCCTGGAAAGGTGGACCACGTCACCGGACCGGTCTCCTATGCAGTGGCCTTGGAGGGTGGACATCTCCTGAGGCGACACATCGACCAACTCCGAGGTTGCCTGCCTGCCGGGGAGCCAAGGTCAGAGGCTCCAGATCCGGACAACGTAAGTCCCCGAGAGCCTGACAAAGAACAGGGTTCCGTGGAGCCCGCTTTGGCCCAACAGGAGGAGACCCCCGACCGCGCAGCTGAACCCAGGTCTCCGAGGCCGCCGTCCCAGATTTCTCCAGCTCTGCAGCCGCGGAACCACCAACCGAGTCGGAACGCCCAGTCCCCTCGGAGCTCCGACGCTCGATACGAGACCGCCGCCCTCCGGCATATCTCCAGGACTATGTCACCTGATAGCTGGAACTATGGGGGGAGGGGTGTTGTGTCCTAGGCTCAAATGGGAGAACTGTTACTTTTGGAGGGAACTGTTACTTTTGGAGGGAAGCTGAACAAGCCAAAGCTTGTACTCCACACCAGGATTCCAGAGAAGGCCTAAGCGTGCCCAATCAGGGGAAGGATTGAAACATAAGTAGCCAATCAACATCTAGGCTCATACTGTACCCTGATAGGCCCTTAGGGCCCTGTAAATAGCCAATCCATGTACATAGTTAAGGACCAATCAGAAGGGGGCAAGAATTGTATAAAGGAGCGGGAAGTTTGAATAGAGCTCAGTCTGTGTGTGTGTTCCTGAAGTAAAGCTTGCCGAAATCACTCTCCGACTCTGGTCTCTTACTGCGCCGACCCCAGTACTTTACACATTGCCATGCCAGGGGAAAGAGATGGTCTGTCTCTGCCCACTGAATCTCACTATTCCCATGTTCTTTGTCTTGCAAATGAAAGGATATGGTGTGTTTCCTGAAATGTCAGTCTGGGGCATTTTTATGGGTAGCTACACGTAAATATAATCTGCTTATGGAATGAGGCTTTATAAGAAAATGTCACCCAGGGTGGATTAGCTTATAAAAAGAAATGAGAATGCAGCCATGCCTTTCCCCTGCATTGTCTTCTTTTTCTTTTTTTAAATGTCCCACACCTCTGTGTCTGCCACCTCTGCTAATCTATCTGTGTGCCACTTATAAATTGCATGGTTGGGGGGGGGGGGAAGCTGAGAGGGATTGGTAGGTCAAAGATTCCCTGGGACTCTTGAAGTCTTCCATTCAGGAGCAAGAGCCCTTTAGGAACTATGTCGAGGAATGCCTCTGCTTTGGTGGTGCTGGTGGTGGTGGAAAGCATTGTCACAGTGCTGCCAACTCATGGCAACTCTTTGTCGTTTGCAAAGCAAGAGACCAACAGAGGTGGTTTGCAACCGTCTGTCTCTCCAAAGTGGCCCTGGATTCCTTGGGGGTCTCCCATCCAAATTCTAACCAAGGCTGAACCTGCTTAGCTTCAGAGACTGGTTGGCCTCGCAATTACTTTCTTCTTTCCTATATGGTCAGGGACAAAGGGTGGCGATGAGGAGACAGTCATCCCGGAGACACTCACTTAATTGTGGTGTGAATCAGGGGGCGGTGCTCTCCCCGATGTTGTTTAACATCTACATGCGCCCCCTGGCCCAGATTGCCCGGAGGTATGGGCTGGGTTGCCATCGGTATGCTGATGACACCCAGCTCTATCTACTGATGGACGGCCGGTCTGGCTGTGCCCTGGCACTTGCAAGCCGCGGCAGGATGGCTCAGGCTGAGTCGACTGAAGCTGCATCTGATGAAGACAGAGGTCCTTTGCTTTAGTTGCGGCGGTCTGGGCAGGGAAATTCCCTTATCAGCTTTTGATGGGGCGCCACTGACAATGGTGTCCAGGGTCAGGAGCTTGGGGGTGCTGCTGGAACCTTCCTTGACAATGGAGGCCCAGATAGCAGTCACTGCCAAATCCGCCATTTTTCATCTTAGGCGGGTGAAGCAGTTGGTCCCCTTCCTCGAGTGCGGTGACTTGGCAACCATGATCCATGCAACGGTCACCTCGAGATTGGACTACTGTAGTGCCTTCTGCATGGGGTTGCCCCTGCCTCGAACCTGGAAACTGCAGCTAGTGCAGAACATGGCAGCCAGGCTGTTATTGGGGCTCCCTAAGTGGGAACAGGGGCTGCGGCAACCGCACTGGCTGCCGATAGTGTACCGGATTCGCTACAAGGTGCTGGTTATTACCTTTAAAGCCCTATATGGCCGAGGACCTGCTTACCTTAGGGACCGTCTCTCCCTACACATTCCCCAGAGGGTACTTAGATCTGGGATGAAAAATCTATTCGCAATCCCTGGGCCGAGGGAGGCTAGACTACAGTCCACCTTCTTGATTGCTGCCCCCTATTGGTGGATCAACTTCCAGAAGAAGCTAGGGCCTTGCGGGACCATGCCCATTTCCGCAAAGCCTGTAAGACCACTCTATTCTGGCAGGCCTTTAATCTGACATCGAAGGACTGATATGGGGTGTCTGAGATACATCGAATATAGACTGAACGTCATCTGAAGTGAGAAAACATCAGAAACAATTAGCACCAGACTGTTTTAATTGTTCTTAACCATTTTAATTGTTTAGCTTGTTGTATTGTTTAACTGTTAAATTGTGCAAAATAGCTGGTTGTGAGCCGCCCTGAGCCTGTTTCGGTGGGGAGGGTGGGATAGAAATCCAGTAAACCTTAAACCTTAGGGGCTGGGGGTGGGAAACAGGACCAGAGGTTTTGCTCCCTGCCACTTCAAGGAAATTCCACATTTCTTTCCTGGCACAGAGATGGAAGATTATTGGGAAAACTCCAACTCATGAAATCCTTGGTCCTCCACTTCTGGTTGTAAAGGTCAAGACCAACACAATGAGCTATGCAGGCAGCGGGAGGGGGCAGACTGGTGATCAGCACAAAACTCCCAGGATCCTACAGCTGCTCTCCAGACTGCAGAGGGTGGACTCTGGCATTAGAAGACCCTGCTGAGGGCCCTCCCCACACGCTGCTGCCAAATTTCCAGGGATTTCACAAGCTGGATCTGAATACAAAGCATCTCAGAAGAGGGGCTACATGCTTCACCTTGAATGTCTCCATCTGTGGCATATTGAGAGCTTTTGTAAGAACTCTAAACATTTTGGAACAGAAATCATGTTCTAATTATTGAGCTTTCTGACTTTCTTTACAGGGTCATTTGTCAGGAATCACGTGGGTGCTCAAAAATGATCTGCCACTGCTGCTAACTGTTCCTTGCACCAGAGCGGCAGCCTCTTGGATCGTCTTAAGATGTGTATTTTGGTGGAAGTGTCATTTTGGTGGAAGTGTCATTTTTCTGGGTTTCGGCAAGTAGCCTGTTAGCGGCTGCTAAGTGGGGTGATTGCTGGTCACTCACTATTCCCTTGAAATGCTTAATAATCTACAGAAAGGCCCCAAAGAATTACTGCTAATGGAAGCCTTGGCAGTCGGCTTGATGAGTACCCCAGAAGGGCTCCGTTCATGTCTGGTTTTTCTTTCAATAACCTTGGAAGGCAGCAGTTCCAGCAATCCCCCCCCCCCTCAATTCTATCCCATCCTACCATCCCCAGCTTGTTCCCAAAGCTTCACCGATGAAATCAATAACAGAGGAGTCTGCAGTCTGCTTCCAACCCTGCTGAAGAAGCCGCTGGGAGGCTTCCCAGAGAACGTTCGATGGGTCTGCTAGGAAGGGATCAGGTCGTGCTGTGCAGAGCTGGGAGTGGCTCAGAGGCATACTCCATTTCATGGGCTGGAGGCGGCTGGATGAACACGGAAAGGCCCGCTTTCGGCCATCCTGTTGCAATCTCCTGTCACTGGGACCTTGGATAGCTTTTAATAGTTGGCTCCTCCTTCTGGTCTCCACTTCAATGCCTTCTTTTGTATGTAGCACACTCTTTTGCTCACTGCTCTCGTTCTGCTCATAGAGTGGGAGCGTAGAGCTGCCTGCCTCTCTGACTGGCCACAAAAGGGAAACCCCCAAAGTTCCCTCTAATCCCCCCCACCCTGGGCTGAATGGAGCAGTTCACATCCTGAGCAGCTGCTGGAATCTTAAAATGGGCCATGGGCAGTACAAGACCCTGTGTGGCTTTGGACTGCTGCTAAGTGGAGCTTCCTGTGTTCATGAGTGGCTGCTCCCGGGCACAGCTTAGAGGGAACACTGGAACTCCCCCATCTAGACCTGGGGTCCCCAACCTTTTTGTGACTGTGGGGACCTTTGGGATTCTGAGGCAGCATGGTGGACAAGGAGATGCCACAAAATGACTGCTGTTACAACTGATCTCCAGACTACAACAGATCAGTTCCCATGGATAAAGTGGCTGCTTTGGAGGGTGTCGCCTAAGAGCACTCTGCTAAGTTTGAGATGGGATCCTGGCTTAACTAGACCAGTTCCTGCCAGCACCTCAGATGTGGCTGCTGCAAGAGGCCAGGCCAGCTGACAGAGCCCCTTAGAGCCCCTCTGCCAAGGAAGAGGCTGGTGCTGCAGCCAGTGCCTGCTGGGGAGAGGTGGAGGGTGCCACACAGCCTCCTCTGCAGCGCTTGAGGGGGGCATCTGGTCTCCAGGGGAACCTCACGCTCTACTTCCGTAAAGAGGTGGGGGGGGGATAGCTCCTGCCCTATGGTGTCCTTGTTGCAGGGGTGGGATTTCTTTTTCCAAAATCTACTTTATTAGATATAGCCACTGATTCCTCTAATTCTCTTTCTTCCATTTTCACAAGTGGATTTCTGTTTTGAATTATCTTATGCCACACGGCAGAGCTCTCTGCATGCTTTTTTTGGATCTTACAAATCAAGGTGGGGGTGGGGATGCAGCAGCAGGAGGGTCAGCAGGTCAGAGTAGACATGGCCTCTGAGCATCCGCAGAGGGAAATGTCTGGCTTCAGATTCCTCTTTCAATCAAAATGGAGTTGATCCTTAACAGATTCTGAATTGCACACAAGAGGCCAAGAAATGGAAAGATCCCTCTGGATATCCAGGCAGGAAGCAGATTTCATAGAATCCTAGAGTTGGAAGGGGCCAGACAGACCATCTAGTCCAACCCCCCTCTCCATACAGGATCAGCCTAAAGCATCTTCTCCGACAAATAATTTGTCCCACGCCAAAGTGACACCATTCCCTGGTATCACTAATGTTAGGATGACAGTGAGAACAGCCTTATTTTTTTTTTAAAAAAAAAATGTGTTAAGAAGGCAAAATAAATCTCACAACAAAAAGAATCTTACTTTGGGATCTCCTCCTCCTTCTTCATTTTTAAATGCACCTGCTGGGATTCCTATTTCTTCTCATGGAAATTAGCATAATCACCATGATGACAGCATTTCAAGGCTATCATCTCTGCTAAAATCTTGGCTGCTTATTGAATTTTAAACTGCACGCTTGCTTTTTGTAAGCTGTCAAAAATACTTTGTAATTATCTTCCCAAATAGGTCATTACCAAAGTTAATGGCCTGTTTATTAGAACATCAACCTTGGCTTTACTGTGTGCTGCTAATTAAACAAATCTGTTATTAACCACTGATAGCCCTATATTTGGAGGGGAGGGGGAGGGCAGTAGTGCTTTGATAATTAGGAAGAGGTGCAAGAGCAGTGTTGGGACATCAGGGAGGTGGTCAGATCTGGCCCTGTTTTAAATGCACAGTAGATTGCTGTTCAGAATAAGGCTACCCAGTTAATTTGTGCAGGGCACAGTGGAACAAAGCAAGCCATGTGTCAAGATTTTTGAGGAAGTGTGATGTGTGTGTTCCATCTAGCTCCAGATCAGGGGTTCCCAGCATGGTGCCTGTGGATGCCATGGTGCCCACTAGCACCTTTCCTGGCACCCACCAAATGCTTTTGGAAAGTGGGTGGGGCCAAGTTGAGACTTTTGTCCAGCACGGCTTTTGATTGGTCGTTGGAGATTTGGTTGGATGTCTGTGCAGATTTCTTAAAATGCTGCACACAACACAAGGATCTTCACTGTGTGACTTAAGGTAAACTGGGGCAGCCATTTTGTGGCTGGTTCTGCCTCCTGTGGCAGCCATTTTGTGGCTGTTCCCACCACACTGTGTCAGAATTCCAAAGGTGCCCCCAGGCTCAAAAAAGTTCAGGATGCTTGATGTAGATAAGAAGATGTGTCCCTTTCGAACTTCCAGGGGGAGGGGAGAAAGCCCATGCTTCCTTGAACTACCTAATGAAGTCTGTGATTCTTGCTTTCATTTCTGGAGAGGCCTCCATAAGGAGAAGGTCTGAACTTGTCACGTATCAATAAAGCTTCATCTATGTTTGCATAGCAGAAGTCTACCTGAGTGACACTTGGCAAAGCCTCACAGACTGGTTCATGGAAATAGTTCCACAGTTGCTGGTGTAACCCAAGTGCCAACAACTTAAGACTCTTCTTTTATAGGTGTTCTAGTCAAATGCATACTTTAAACCATTGGAAAATGATGAAAAGGGGTGGCATTTGAACGGGTGCACATATTCACACAATAATTAGTGTCACTTTTGAAGGAAAAAACAATGGAAGAGCATCAAATTAATAGTGTCAAGCATCGGTATTTGGAATAATTGAGCTATTGTTTAAATCAAATACTCATTTTATTGATAATCCAACACTTGCCCAAGGAACAATACCTTGGAAGTGATACAGAATGATACATAGCATGGCATCTTAAAGGCTACTTCAAAGACAAAGTTCAGATAGCTTCAAAACATAACATACAGATGTGAATTGCATAGAAGGTTCAAAGCATACTATCAGCTACCCATTTGGGTATAATGTCTCTCGGTTTCCACACATTCCTGACTTGCTGTTATGTATGGGAACTCGGGGGAGAGGCACTTCTGCTTTACAACAGGAAGATTACTTGCATATCCTGCATCCCTGAAAGTCCACAGGTGGGGGAACTTAGAAGAGAGATCTTTATTCAGAAAAGAAGTTTCAAGTCGGCAGATTCAATAACGAGTCGTTGTTGATACAAAGAAGCTACTTTATTGATACTGATACTTGAGGCTAGGCCAGCATTGAAAAGACTAAAGAATAAACTGTAGATACATTGCATATAAGGGATACTTCAAAGCGATTCCGTAAGGGCTTCGAGGTTTTTATGGTTGGTCCAGATTTCAAATGGCACTTTTGCCCCCTCCAACCAGGACCGCCAAGTTTTTAGGGCGAACATCACAACAAAAGCCTCTTTGTCCCACACCGACCAATTTCTCTGCTCTCCCGAGAACTTCCGGGAGATGTAGGCGCACGATTTCAACTTCCCCCCCTCGTCCTTCTGCATGAGAATGGCGCCGATGGCCACATCGGAGGTGTCACATTGCACAATGAAGGCCCGCTGCTCATCGGGGTGGCTCGGGACCGGTTCGCTTGTGAACAGGTGCTTTAGTTTGTCAAAGGCCACTTGGCACTTTGGGGTCCAATTTAATCGGGCTCCCGGCCGCTTGGCGTCGGGCCCCTTCCCTTTCATCTTTAGGAGCTCTGTTAAAGGGAGGGCGACTTGTGCGAACCCCTCTATGAAGGTCCTGTAAAAATTTGCGAACCCGAGGAATGATTGGAGCTGTCTACGTGTCCTCGGGGGAGCCCATTCTAAGACTGCCTGCACTTTGGCTGGGTCCATCGCCAACCCCTTTTCTGACACGCGGAACCCCAAATAGTCTAGCTCGGTCTGATGGAATTCGCATTTAGACAGTTTGGCATAGAGTTGGTGCTCTTACAAGGTGCTGAGCACCTCCCTCACAAGTTTCACATGAGATTGTTCGTCCTGCGAGTAAATAATGATGTCATCCAGGTAAATCAGCACCCCTTTGAACAAAAATTTTCTGAGTACATCGTTAATAAAGTTCATGAACACCCCCGGGGCCCCCTGCAGTCCGAAGGGCATGACCAGGTACTCGAACTGTCCCATGGGCGTATTGAATGCTGTCTTCCATTCGTCCCCCTCCTTGATACGCATTCGGAAGTACGCGTCCCTCAAGTCCAATTTGGTAAAGATCTTGCCCCCCGACACCATACTCAACAAGTCCCGGATGAGGGGGATGGGGTAGGCGTTGGAGGTGGAAATCGCATTTATCCCGCAAAAGTCCATGCAAAGTCTAAGCGAGCCATCCTTCTTCCTAAATAGGACCGGGGCGGCGTGGGGGGCCGTGGCCGGCCTAATGAAGCCCCTCTCCAAGTTCTGGTCTAGGAACTTGCGGAGCTCTTTCTTCTCTGCCCACCCCATAGGGTACAATTTTGCTCGGGGCAGGGTTTCCCCCAGAATTAGTTCTATGGCACAGTCCATGTACCGATGGGGGGGGGCAGCTGGTTGGCTCCCTGCTCGCTAAACACCCCCATCAGGTCCCGATAGGCTCTCGGGACGGTGTGGACCTCCTCTACTGACATGCACGCCCGTTCCTTAGCTACCGGAGCTCATGGGCCCCAGGCTGGATTCCATAGGTGGTTCATACAAAGGGGGTCTATGAACCTGATGGTCTCCGCTGCCCACCTAATATGGGGCTCGTGTTTCTCCAGCCAGCCCACCCCCAGGACCACTGGGTAGGAGCACGATGGGGCAATAACGAAGGATTCCTGGTCCCAGTGCTTCTTGATCCCCATCGGTAGGGACTGGGTCTCTAGTTTACAGGGTTCCCCTTGCATCACTGACCCATCCATTTGTTCAAACTGCATGGGGCAAGGTAGCAGTGAGCTCTCGAACCCCAGCGTTTCCACTAATTTGGGGGACATCAGTCCCGAGTCTATTGAGGCCCGGACCTGCATGAACCTTTTCCGGTTAGTGTTCAGCAGTTTCACTGTTACAAAATATAAACTTCCCATTACCCTCACCCTCACTGGTGCCTCTTCCGGCTCGACCTGCTGGCTGGCACCCTTCAAAGCAGGTCGGTCTCGTTTCCCGCCGGCTCGGACGCCCAGGCCAGGTCGCCCAACTCCGCCAACAGCAGCACCTCCCCGTCCGGTTCCTCGGTCACGGCGATGCTGCTCTTCACTGCTTCCTTAGGGCGGCTGGCCGGCTTCTTAGGGGTTGGGACGTTGGTCTTCACCCCCCCCTTGCGGGGTCTTGGGGATAGAGGGGTTTGGGCAGCTGGAGGCCAGGTGGGTCGGGTCGCCACACCTGAAACATTTACGGGGCCCCGCAGCCACTCCTCCTCCCCCCCCCATGGGCTTCTTTGGCTTGGATTTGGGGGGGGGCAGGTTTCTGCTGGCCCTTCCCCGACTGGTGCTGGCGCTGCATCACCACCTGCTTCATGTTGGTCTCGACTTCCCCCGCTTGTTGTATCCAGCCCACCAGGGTGGTGGGCCTGGCTTGAGTGAGGGCCCGATCCAGGATACTGGCATTCAGGCCCTGGGTGAAGTGTTCGATCTTCATCAGCTTGCTCCACCCCCGGATCTTTGCAGCATTCGCCCAGAACTCCGCAGCGTATTCCCAGATGGATCGGGACCCTTGCTGCATGTCCCCGAGAGCCGCCAGAGCGGCGTCTCTTGGAGGGGATTTTCGTATTGAGCCATTAGAGCCTGGAGGAAAGTTTGCACATTGTCCAGTTTGGGGCTCATGGCCTCGTACAGGCTCACGTACCACCTCTTCGCGGCCCCTCTCAGCTTCGAGCCTAAGTAATCCACTCTACTGAACACGTCAGGGAAGGTGTTTCCCCAGTAGTACATGTAACTATTTGCTTGGATGGCGAAGTAGTCCACCTCCTCCGGATCCCCGTCGAAGGTGGCTTCCAGCTCTCTGCCTCGCCCCCCGTCTCTCAGGGTGGTGGGGCCCGCTGGTCTTGGCATCGGCCCTCTCACGGGGGAGCTGCCGGCGGAGGAGCTGTAGGGGCCTGAGCCTGTGGGGCCGGTTGGGGCCTCCGGGACCTGGCCAAGCCCAGGGCGTAGGAGAGCTGGGCGGTCATCGCTTGCATCTCGTCCTTTAGCCCCTTGATCACCCCATCGACCTCTTTTTGAGCTATGGCTCGGAACATGCGAGCGTCCTCCTCGTGCATGTCCTTCAGCAGCGGTTCCTCTTCTCCCTCCCCGGCACACTCTGGGTCGTCCTCTGGCACCTGAATGACAATGATGCTGTCCATTTCACCCGGCTCGATGGTGCTCAGGTTGATGGGCTCTGGTTCGGTCATCCGCACCCTCCTCATGTGGCGGGTCATGATGGCATCCCGGTGGACCGGCGCCTCATCCATGGTGGTGGTCGAGGTCTGCTGTTGATACTGCTGGGGGGTGATCACGAGCTGGAACTGCGGAGGGGAGGTGGCCGCTCTCCTGGTGTCCAGGATGTGCCAAGGTGCCTCCTGCTCTCCTTCCTCGTTGGGAAGCTCCCCGTCTCCCGGAATCTTTTCAGCCATTTGGTTACAAAGTTGCCAGGACGGTTGAGCTTCGGATCAGGAGTCTTTTCAAAATGTCAAGTCGGCAGATTCAATAACGAGTCGTTGTTGATACAAAGAAGCTACTTTATTGATACTGATACTTGAGGCTAGGCCAGCATTGAAAAGACTAAAGAATAAACTGTAGATACATTGCATATAAGGGATACTTCAAAGCAATTCCTAAGGGGGGAGGATTATGCAGGGAACATTCACACATTGATGTTACCAATTCGTTCTCAGGCTTGCATGGCCTTGATCGTAGTGGGCTCCTGACTCCCTTCTGAGAGCCAGGTCTGAGAAGGCACAGATAAGGCTTTCACATCTTTCCATTTCAAAGCAAAGCTACTCACTACAGGAAGGGAGGGGTAGGGAGAGTATGAGCTAGCAGCATTTGATTATACTTTGGTTCTACCCAGAATGCTCTTTGACTGAGCCAGAGTTACAGACAGACTTGACAAGAAGGATCATAGAAAGGAGGAGGGGGGAAGTATGAACACAAAATGCATACTAAATTAATACTCAGAAATATCACGCTTGACAGATAGTACATTTAGCACTATCATTACTATTGGAATCAATATAGACAACAACGACATTGTTAGCAGTGAGTCTCATAAGAATCATGATTGGGGCCTGTGCTGTTTAACTTGTTCATAAATGATCTGGAACTGGGGGTGAGCAGCGTGGTAGCCAAGTTTGTGGATGACACAAAATTATTCAGAATGGTGCAAACCGAGGCTGACTGTAAAGAGCTCCACATATTAGGTTAGTGGGCAACGAAGTGGCCAATGAAGTTCATGCGCAGTGGTGGAAAGTGCCATCAAGTCACATCTAACTTATGGCAACTCCCCTTTGTGGGGTTTTCAGAGCAAGAGATGTCCAGAGACAGCTTGCCATTGCCTGCCTCTGCACAGTGACCCCGGACTCCGTTGGCACTCTCCCATGTTCCACAGACTCGTCAGGGCTGACCCTGCTTAGCTTCTGAGATCAGGCTTGCCTGGGCTATCCAGGTTAGGGCAAGGTGATGCGTACTGGAACGACAACAAAAATCCCCTCTTCAGGTATATGCTAACTGGGTTTGAACCTCATGAGACCAAGAAGGAAAGAGACCTTGGGGTCATAGTGGATCGCTCCGTGAAAATCTCAGCCCAGCAGTGAAAAAGACTAACTCAGTGCTGGGAGATTATTAGGAAAGGGACAGCCAATATTATAATGCCCCTGTATAGATGCAGCCTTATCTAGAATTAGGGTTGCCAAGTCCAATTCAAGAAACATCTGGGAACTTTGGGGGTGGAGCCAAGATCAAGGCTGTGACAAGCACAACTGAACTCCAAAGGAAGTTCTGGCCATCACATTTAAGGGGATCACATATCTTTTTAATGCCTTCCCTACATTAGAAATAATTAAGGATAGGGGCACCTTCTTTTGGGGCTCATAGAATTGGACCCCCTGGTCCAATCTTTTTGAAACCTGGAGAGCACTTTGAGAAGACTCATCAGATACTACGCTGAAAATTTGGTACCTCTACCTCAAAAAGCCGTCCCTCCAGAGCCCCAGATACCCCGGGATTAATTCTCCATTATACCCTATGGTCCAGCAGACATTTCCCTCCCTCCCCCCCCCGGAAGCTCCAGAGGGCCTCCAAATCGGGGATCCCCTACCCCCACCTGGGGATTGAATGCAATGCGAAAAACCATAATGAAATTAACAAAACAATAAATAATTCATTTAGAGACTATATTTAAATCATACATATCTTAACCCTGAGTGATTCATCACATAGGCCGTTTTCGCACTAGCGTTTGCTCCGGCGTAGCGCCCCATTTACCTCCGGATCTTCTCTTGGATTTCGCACATGTTGCTCCGGCGCTGCGGTTTGCTCCGGCGCTTCAGGGATTTTACGCCGGAGTATGTTTTTCAGCATGCTGCCGGAGTTTCCGAAAACCTCCGGATCCACTCCGGATCCACTCAGCGGAGTTTGCTGTGCGAAATCCATCCACGCCGGATCGACTGCTTTGTGGGCGTCACCCTCTCCCTTTCCGTCCTCCCACCCCATCCACCCGCTTGGCCAATCATCAGCCTTTCGCGGCGCTTCCCCAAAGTGCCGGCACGGCCATTTTTTTTTTAAAAACTTCACAGTTTTGCGTAATAGCGATATTTCGAAATTAACAAATAGAAAAAAAAAACCCTCCTGGAATAGCCTCAATTGCCACTTCAATTGGTTTCGTTAGAATTTTTTTTTTTATTATTGACTTTAGTTGCGTTATTTCGCTGTTGCGTTATCTCGATAATGCGAAAACGACCATTGTTTGGGGGGGGAATCTAGTGCCGGTGCGGGCCAAAGCGTTCATGTGTGTGTGTTTTAAAAAGGGAATGCCTCCCTCAGCTGTGCCACCAGGATTTCTGGACCTGCACAAAATCGCCATGTATAAAATGGGAAGTTGGAGTCCTGCATTCTTCTCCCTGGCTACATTCCGCTCGGTTAGAAAATAGACGCGAGCTCGCTCTTCACACGCGCCACAGAAAGGGAAGGAGAGAATGGGGCGGGGGGGGAGCTCTGGCAGCAGGAATCAGTCAGGTCCCCGTTGCAAGCGCCAGCCGGGGAGGGGAAAGAGAGCGGAGGAAATTTGGGGGGGGGGGATCTAGTGCTTCAGAATTTGGGGGGGGAATCTAGTGCTAGGATTCTCCACTGTGAATGCTTCCGTTAATACATAAAGGGCTGTGGAGGATTCTACAGCTGCAGCCAATCCATAAGCAGCAGCAGCACACGTGATGCGGTTTGTCCAAGAAAAGAAGGGGAGGGAACAGCTCGATGTTACGTTAGTACGTTAGTACGTCATTACGCAACCAGACTTGCGCTTAAAAAAAAATGATTGACAGGGCATCGAACTCAAGTCGATGCCAGTGGGAAAACGATTTGAGCCGGGGCTTCAGGGAAGGCGACTCCGCAAAGAGTCACTAGTGGGAAAACGAGAAAAATGATCCGGACATAATTGCGCCGCGGAATAAGGGGAGCAAACGCTAAGTGTGAAAACGGCCATATATAAACAATATTATTGTACAGGGTGATACAATTCAATTTCATAACAATAATAATAACACATCGAAGCACTACAATTTAATTGTCTTATTCAACACAAAAGTAAAGTGCTTAGTGCAAAAGGTGCTTATAGGACAGATATTGGTTATAGGACAGATTAAGGTTAAGATTTGTATGATTTAAATATAGTCTCTAAATGAATTATTTATTGTTTCGTTAATTTCATTATGGTTTTTCGCATTGCATTCTATCTCTTCGTGATTCTCCCATTGTATGTTTTTCCCACCTGGGAATTGGCACCTCTACTCATGAGTTGCTGAACTTTCAAGTTTTTCACAGTAACACAGGGCAACCAAAGGTTCATGTTTACCTTCACACTGTGCAAACGACCTCTGCAAGGATTGTGCAACAAATGGACGGGGGGGCGGGGTCTGGGCTACTTTCACAGCCATGTTGTTCTGCCTCCTCCCCCCCACCACACCCCTTCAGCCTGAAAGAGGCAGACACACCATCCAAAGAGGAAGGCTTTCTCAAGTAGAGACTGAAGCCTCTGGAGAGGGAAAGGCACATGATGGCTGTGGGGGCAGGGCTTCCCCCCACCAGCCAGCTGACTGGGGGCCGGTGTCAAGTCTGGCTTCAACTCTGGCTCAAACACAGAGCATGCTGGATAGAACCAAAGTGTAATCAAATGCTGCTAGCAAACCCTTTCCTGTTCCCCCCTTCCTCTTAGAGAATATTCCTGCTTTGAAATGGTGATGTGTGAAAAGTCTTATCTGAACCTTCTCAGCTCAAGCTCGGGGGAGAGAAAGGAGCCTGAAAGCATCAAGGCCAGATGGCCTCTAATCAACATGAGAATGTATTTGTAACATCTATGTGTGAATGTTCCCTGCACAATTCCCCTACCCGTAGGAATCTTTTTGAAGTATACCTTATATGCAATGTATCTACTGTATGTCCTTTAGTCTTTTCAAGCCTTGGCTTAGGCCACAAGTATTCAGTATCAATAAAATAGTTTCTTTGTACCTACATCGACTCATCACTGAATCTGCAGACTTGACATTTTGAAAAGACTGACTTTCGGAGCTCAACCGCCCTGGCAACTTTGTAAGCTGATGGCTGAAAAGATTCCAGGAGATGGAGAACTCCCTAACTTGGAGGAAGAGCCGGCGGCACCCTGGCACGTCTTAGACGCCAGGCGAGCCACGGTTTCCCCTCCACAGTTCCAGCTCGTGGTCACCCCTCGGCAGTGGCTACCGCAGACCTCAACCACCAAAATGGATGAGGCGCCCGCTCGCAGGGAAGCAATCATAACCCGCCACATGAGGAGAGTGCGGATGACCGAGACGGAGCCCGACAACCCAGGCGTCCTAGAGTCAGGCGAGGCCGATGCCACCCTGGCAGTCTGAGAGCAGGAGGAAAACCCCGAAGGTGAAGAGAAAGGGGGAGAGGAGCCGCTGCCTAAGGACATGCACGAGGAAGACGCCCGCATGTTTTGGGCCATGTTCCGAAAAGAAGTGGATGGAGTGATCAAGGGCCTGAAGGACGAGATGCAGGCTATGACCGCCCAGATCTCCCACGCCCTGGGACTACCCGGGCCACGGAAACCCCCTCAACCTCCCCCGGCACGACTACCCACGGCCCCACCACCAGTCCCGGCGGTGCCGCAAGTGGCGGGGCAAGCGTTGCGGCAGGCAGCACCGGCTGCCCCACGGGATGGGGGTTGAGTCAGGGACCTAGAAGCCACCTTTGATGGGGACCCGGATGAGGTGGAATACTTTGCCATCCAGGCAAACAGCTACATGTACTACTGGGGGAACACCTTCCCCAATGAGTTCAGCCTAGTCGACTACCTGGGGTCAAAACTGAAGAGAGCCGCAAAGAGATGGTACGTGAGCCTGTACGAGGCCATGAGCCCGGAACTGGACTATGTGCAAACTTTCCTCCAGGCTCTGTTGGCCCAGTACGAGGACTCGCTCCAGGAGACGCGAGCTCTAGCTGCCTTGCAGGACACGCAGCAGGGATCCTGAATAATTCGTGAGTACATCACGGAGTTCCGAGCCAACGCGGCCAAGGTGCGTGGGTGGAGTGAGCTGATGAAGATCGAGCATTTCACCCGGGGGCTGAACGACGGCGTCCTGGATCAGGCCCTCACCCAGGCCAGACCCACCACCTTGGTAGGATGGATCCAACTGGCAGGGGAGGTTGAAACCAACATGAAGTGGGTGGCAATGCAGCACCAGCACCAGTCTGGGAAGGTGCCGCTGAAAACTCCCCCCCCCAAGGCCGAGCCCAAGAAAGCTGCCGGGGGGGCACCTGCGGGACCCCACAAGTGCTTCCGCTGCGGCGACCTGAACCACCTTGCCTCCAGCTGCCCAGTTCCCCCTAAGGTTCCATCAGGGGGGACGAAGACAAGCACCCCGACTCCCAAGAAGCCGACCGGCCGCTCTATGGAAGTGGCGAAGAGCAGCCTCGCCATAGTGGAGGAGCCAGAGGAGGATGTACTGCTGTCGGCGGAGCTGAGCGACCTAACCTGGGTGTCCGAGCCGGCGGGAAACGAGAACGACCTGCTCTAAAAGGTGCCAACCAGCAGGTCGAGGAGGAGCAGGCACCGCTGAAGGTGAGAGTAACAGGACGTTTGTATTTTGTAGTAGTGAGGCTTCTGAACACTAAACTGAAAAGGTTCATGCAGGTCCGGGCCCTAATAGACTCAGGGTGCAATCGGGAACTGATCACCCCCAACCTGGTGGAAGCTCTGGGTCTTGAGAGCTCTCCTTTACCCTGCCCGATGCAGTTCAAGCAGATGGATGGGTCGGTGATGTGAGGGGAGCCGTGGAGACTGGAGACCCAGTTTTTGCCAATGGGGATTGAAGAACACTGGGATCAGGAGTCCTTCGTCATCACCCCCTCGTGCTCCTACCCAGTAGTTCTGGGGGTGGGCTGGTTAGCGAAGCATGAACCCCGCATAAGGTGGGGGGCACAGACTATCAGGTTTATAGACCCCCTTTGCAAGACACACTTCTGGGATCCGGCCTGGGGCCCGCGGGCTCCAGTGGCCGGGGAAAGGGCGTGTATGTTGGCAGAGGAGATCCACGCCGTCCCTAAGGCATACCGGGACTTGGTGGGCGTGTTTAGTGAACAAGGAGCGAACCAATTACCTCCCCACTAGGACACAGACCCTTGCCATAGAACTGATCCCGGGGGAAACCCTGCCCAGAGCCAAACTGTACTCTATGGGCTGGGCGGAGAAGAAGGAGCTCCGCAAATTCTTAGACCATAATTTGGAGAGAGGATTTATCCAACTGGCAACGGCCCCCCACACGGCTCCGGTCCTGTTTAGGAAAAAGAAGGATGGCTCATTTAGGCTTTGCACGGACTTTCGCGGGATAAATGCAATCTCCACGACCAACGCCTACCCCATCCCCCTCATCTGAGACTTGTTAAGCACAGTATCTGAGGGCAAGATCTTTACCAAGTTGGACTTGAGAGACGCGTACTTCCGAGTGTGCATCAAAGAGGGGGATGAGTGGAAGACCGCGTTTAACATGCCTATGGGACAGTTTGAATACCTTGTCATGCCCTTCAGACTACAGGGGGCCCCGTGAGTGTTCATGAACTTTATAAATGATGTGCTCAGAAAGTTTTTATTCAAGGGGGTGGTGGTGTACCTAGATGACATCATTATTTACTCGCAAGACGAGCAGTCTCATGTGAAGTTAGTGAGAGAGGTGCTAAGCACCCTGTTGAAACATCCGCTGTATGCCAAGTTGTCTAAGTGTGAATTCCATAAGACCGAACTGGATTATTCGGGATTTCAGGTGTCGGGAAAGGGTTTGGCGATGGACCCGGCCAAAGTGCAGGCAGTGTTGGAATGGGCTCCCCCGAGGACACGTAGACAGCTCCAATCATTTCTCGGGTTCGCAAATTTTTATAGGACCATCATAGAGGGGTTTGCCCAAATCGCCCTCCCCCTGACTGAGTTGCTAAAAACCAAGGGGAAGGGGCCAGAGGCGAAACGGCCGGGAGCCCGTCTCAATTGGAGTCCGAAGGGCCAAACAGCCTTCGATAAATTAAAATGCTTGTTCACTAGTGAGCCGGTCTTGAGCCACCCCAACAAACAGCGGCCCTTCATTGTGCAATGTGACACTTCTGATGTGGCCGTCGGAGCCATACTCATGCAGAGGGATGGGGAAGGGTGACTGAAACCTTGTGCCTATATCTCCAGAAAATTCTCAGGCGAGCAAAGAAACTGGTCAGTCTGGGACAAGGAGGCTTTTGCACTAACTTTCACTCTGAAAACGTGGTAGTCCTGGCTGGAGGGAGCCATAGTGCCTTTTGAGATTTGGACCGACCACAAAAACCTCGAAGCCCTCACAGGCAAGAGGAAGTTGAGCGAAAAGCAAATTAGATGGCAGGGTTCTTCTCCAAATTTGACTTCACTCTAAGGCTCTATCTCGCCTCCCGCAACACGAGAGCCAGAGGGAGGAAGTGGTAGACTCTTTAATTCCTCCCTCGCAGGTAGCCGCAGTAGGAACTACGCGGTCACAGAAGAAGAGGGACTTGGAGGGATTAGGAACTGAGAAATTGGCCATGGAGACTGAAAGGGAGGGAGACGACCGCCCAGGAGACATCCAGAAGAGAGGTGACGGGCTGTGGTATAAAGGAGATAAACTTTATGTCCCCAAGAGCTTAAGGCGGAGGTATTGCAGTTCTGCCACTCTAACAAACTGGCAGGGCATTTTGTCTACATCAAAATGCTCCACTTAATCAGTAGACAGTTCTGGTGGCCGTCCCTTAAGAAGGATGTGTCGGAATTCGTAGCCTCATGCCCCATCTGTATCATGGCAAAAAGAAGGGGTGGAAAGCCCCGGGACTACTCAAGCCCATAGAAACGGCCAAGCGCCCATGGTCAGTGGTGTCAATGGACTTTATTGTGGAGCTGCCACCCTCCCATGGAAAAACGGTGATATTGGTGGTAGTGGACACTTTTTCCAAACAAGCCCATTTCATTCCTTGTGCCCAGCTGCCCACGGCTAAGAAGCTAGCCCTCCTTTTTTTCAATCATGTGGTCAGGCTTCACTCATTCCCCGATAAGGTCATTAGCGACCGCGGCCCGCAATTCGTTGCCAATTTCTGGCAGGAGTTTTGCAAACTAGCCGGAATAGAGCAGGGGTTGAGTTCCGCCTACCACCCCCAGACGGACTGACAGACTGAACGTGTAAACGGACTTCTGGAACAATATTTACATTGTTTCATTAACCATCGGCAGTCCGACTGGGTGGATCTGCTCCCCTTTGCTGAGTATAGGTACAACAACAGCATGCATAGCTCAACCAAAGCCTCCCCCTTTTCCACGGTAAACGGGTATGAGGGGAAGCCAATGCCGCTATTGCCAGGAGGGGACCCCTCCCCGGAATCAACTTCTTTTGAGCAATGGTGGCAAGGGCCAAGCGGGAGCTGGAAAGCAATCCAGGAGAATTGAGAAGCGGCCAAGGAAGCCTACAAAAAACAATATGACAAGTCCCATGTTCCAGCCTGGGACTTTAAAGTAGGAGACTCTGTATCCACTAAAAACCTGCCACTCAGTCAACCTCCTAAGAAACTGGCATATACGTTTTTGGGACCTTTCAAAATCTCGAGAGTTATTAATCAGGAAACGGTAGAGCTGGAGCTGCCAAAGATGTTTAGTAAAGTGCACCCTGTATTTCATTGCAGCTTACTCCGCCAGGACTTCGGGGCTTCGGTCTGGCACCCGCGAGCACCAGCCCCCCCAGCCTATGCTGATTGGGAACCAGAACCACCACAAAGTCCAAGAAATCCTGGACTCTAAAGTCAAAAGGGGGGTCTTGTACTATCTAATAAAAGGGAAACATTTCCCCCTCCAGCGAATATGAGTGGGTGGCTGAGAAAGATATATCAGCCCCAAATCTGATCAAGAGGTTCTATCAAAAATGTTCTAACAGGGTGGCAGAGGCTGCTTAGGGGGGGCAGTATGTCAAGTCTGGCTTCAACTCTCGCTCAAACAAAGAGCATGCTGGGTAGAACCAAAGTGTAACCAAAGTGGTGGGTCCCCTCCACCAATGTTGTTAGTCTTTAAGCTGCTACCGAACTCTTACTCTTTTCTATTGCTACTAAATATTAGGACTTGGGGCCATCCAATGACACAAAATCAGGGTACACTGAACCTAGGAAATAAATACATCTTTACTCAACAAATGATTAAAATGTGGAATTTGCTCCCAGAGGATATTGTGATGGCCACAGGAATAGACAGATCCATGGAGGAGAGGTCTATCAGTGGCAACTAGCCATGGTGACAGAAGGGAACCTCCATGTTCAGAGGCAGTCACCCTCTAAATCCTAGTGCCAGGAGGCAACAGCAGGGGAAGGCCTTGGACAGTGGTGGAGAGGTTAAGAGTGGTGGGCTCTAATCTGGAGAACCTGCTCCTCCTCTACATGAATCCTTCTGGGTATCCTTGGGCCAGTCATAATTTCTCTCAGAATTCTTTCCACTCCATCTACCTCATAAGGTGACTGTTGAAAGAAGAAGGGAAGGTGATTGTAAGCTGCTTTGAGACTCCTTTGGGTAGAGAAAAGCAGGGTACAAAAACTACTACTTCTTCTTCCCTCTTGATGGAACTCCACAGTCAATGGTTGTCCACTGTGTGAGGAAGTGTGCTGGACAAGATGGACCCTTGTTCTGATTCTGCAGAGCTCTTCTCATGTTATTAATTTGCAGCAGAGCCTTGCTTGCCGAGAGGGTTTCCAACAGGGAAATGCCTTGTCCCATTAAAGAGGCTGAATGTGTGAAAATGGGCAGCTGAAGCTTTCTATGGCATGGTGGTGAAGAAAAAGTCATGTTCTTTCTCCAGGCCATTGGCAGCTTGTGGTCACAGTGAGTGCATTCATAGTACACTAAATTAGGTGTTTTGCAACTGGATTTTTACTGTGTAAGAATAGCAAAAACCCAATTGCAAAACACATTATTTACTGTAGTGTGAATGCACCCAGTGCCTTGCTACTATTATTTATGTGGCTGAATTGAAGGAAAAGCTTCAGGCTGTTTGTAAGAGTGGGAGAGGCAGCTGGAGGGAGAGCTGGGCCCTGGCATCTGCCGCAGCACCCAGGTGTCCTTTGGAATCTCATTCTCATGGATCAAGCCTTTGGTGCTCGTGAGCTGGAGACATGCAACACTGCTCCCTGGTCAGCTCAGTAAACCAGAAAACAAGAGGAGATCAAAATGATTGCCCCTGCTGGTTCTAGGCCAGGAAGAATGGCTTTGAAGGGCAGTCCTCTGTGTGTGTGTGAGAGAGAGAGAGCCTTTGGGAAAATGATGCTATGAACAATACCGTGTGTGTATGTGTGTGTGTGTGAGTGAGAAGTAGAAATGAGGGGGAATTGATCACAACACAAACAAAAGACAACATCTGTGGTGTTTTGGAAATCAGATGCAGATTACATTGTGCCCTTTTTTGGTGCCATTTTAAAAGCTGCAAGAGATTCCAAACTACAATTTGTGCATGAAGGAGACGAAACCCCTCCCAATGTATATTCTTTCTTGGGGTGTGCATGAAAGTCTCTATGTAACATGCTTTCTAAGAGCTAGTTTATACCAACAGCAAATTATATGGTAGAGCTGTTCTTGTCCATACCACTTCAAAACTTCCCCCCTACCCCAAACCCACCAAGAAAACTACCTGTCAGGAAAAAGATTCCAGTCTAGTCTTTGTTGTTTCCTTTATTCTTTTGGTGGGGAAGCATATGACCACACCATCCCTCTTTCTTTCTCTACAACCTGAAAAGTTCAGTCCAAGACCAGTTTTACCCAATGATGTGTGAACCTGACTGGGGAAGATAAAACTGTTGGGAGTGAGAGCATGCCTGGATACTAGGTGGGAGGGTGGGGGGTCTAAGTGTGTGTCTAGGTGTTATCTGGTTGAATGGGATGCCTCTTTCTCCTAACCAGGGGAGCACCCTCTGACCCCTCCTCTCTTTCTCCTTTGTCCTTTCACTGTCTACACATGCAATTCCATGGAGACACATCGCTCTGTAGGTCTCTCCTGAGATACTGTGCCCTCAAACTCCCACACACATGAATAATGACACAGAAATATTGTACGAGGGTGATAAAAACATTTTACTATCATGCTACACAGTTGGAATTTCTTTATCGTATTGGCGCTTTACAACTGTGGATTCTTTCAATTATATACGTAATGTGAGGCTCGCCGCACTGACTCACCTAATAAAATTCCTGGAGGGATTGCAAGTGAAGCACCTGGAGCACTCAAAGGGTGGCTGACACGGCAGCCCCTCCCAGGCAAGAGATGCTCAGAGGCTGTTTGCCCCCCACTGCAGACTTCCCCATCCCAATCCTAACTGGGGCCGACCCTGCTCAGCTTCTGAGGCCCAATGAGATGGGGCTAGTGTAGGCCATGCAGGTCAGGGCATAGTACCTTTCACAGTGTTTTTTAAAGTGTGTTTGAATTATATATAGATTTCATTCATCACCAGTACAGCAGCCGCTTTCTAAATCTGAATGATTACAAAGAACATTGAGTGAAATGTCAATTGATTATTCAGCTGTAATCGATTGCGGGGAGGGCAAATTTGGCTGAGAAACAGCAAATGATTTGCATTCCAGATATAGAAACGGACACAAGACCTTACCCTGAAGCTCTAACCACTAGACCACACTGGCTGTCATAGGGGGGCTGCTGTTGAATAGAAAGCAAGCAGCCCGGGCCAGGCGAGGCATGAAAGCGAGGTGGCAGCAAGTCACTTGGTGGTCGCTGCTGTGTCTGAGTCCTTCATGAGTCCTTCCTCAAAGGCCAACAAGAATTATATTTGTAATTCTTATTGAGGCCATAATTGTTTCTTAACTAATTTGTAATAAATACTAATATGTTTGATAATTTGTAATATTCATCTTGTATATTTATTGATTTTTAACGCTGCCCCCCCTAATTTGTATCCACTCAACATCAAATTCGCTTGGAGGCTGATTCCCAAATGACGATCAGTTCCCCTGGAGGATGATTGCGGACATACTCAATGAGTCTGCACTGGGCTTTTTTCCTGGAAAAAGAGGTGTTGGAACTCTCAAGAGGGCAATGAAGCAGAAACACCTGGGTGCCCCTCATGAACTTTTAAACATGTTTTGAGATCCCCCCCCCCCGTAAAGAGGCTCTCCTTTCCACTGTATTCCCAGAAAAAAAGCCCTGCAGGGGGCAAGTTGGGGCAGGGCTGCTGCGAGGGGTCTTGGTGCCCTAGGCCAGTGGCCCCCAACCTTTTTGCCACCAGGGGCCAGTTTTGTGGAAGACAATTTTTCCATGGGGGGGCAGCGCTGGGTTTTTTGCCACCCCAGGCTCCCCCCCCGCCCACACCACATCTCTGCCCATCATGGGGGTCTTTAAATGGGGGGAGGAGACTGGGGCTGTTTCTGCCTCCCCCTCCCATTTAAGGAGTCTATAAATGAGGAGTAGGCTAAGGTCACAGCAGTGCTGCTCCTTCTACTGGTCTGGGACCCTGCAAGGGGAGGCAGCTGTGCAGTGAGGCCGTGCTGCCTCTTTAGGCCGGGGCTGCTCTGCCTCACTCCGTGACCCGGTCGCTATCTGGCCCTGTCTGTACCGGGACCAGTCCATGGACCAGTGGGTGGGGACCTGCTCTAGGCAAGCTGCCTACTAGCCCGAAATTTTAAAAACAGAGAATTGTTGGAGAAATGAAGAAACTTGCAACTATTTACATTTTTAATTTACAGGTTTTTTAAATTTTAAGTTCTAATTTAAAAAAAATGTGAGAATACTACTTGATCCTTTTAGCTGGAAGTGCCAGGGACGAGACCTTCACATGATCCTTTTAGTTGGAGGGGCCAGGGACAAGACCCTGTGCTTGTGAGAAAGATGCTCGCCCACTGAGCTATGGCTCCCACCCCACGGCTCTGTTAAAGTAGAGTAGGAAGGATGAGTGGCAGCAGACAACTTCAATGGAAGCAAATTTTTAGAAACAGCAATTGGCTCTTCTTCAGCTTTTACAATTGGTCAATTTATGTCTGCTGGGCTCCAAGTAGCATGCTGCACAGGTGCTGTCCGCTTTCACATTTCCTGTGGGGAGGGGGGACACCTGGTGGTGCACCCTAGGCCAGATGCCACCCTAGGCGGCCACCTATTTGGCCTACTCCCAAGCACCGGCCATGAGTAGGGGTGCTCTAAAAAAATCAACAGAAAACTAGAAATGTCAGAGAGAAAGAGTCTAGCTGAGCCTTCTGCTTAACAACCTACTAGTATATGCAGAGATTTTTTAAATTTTAATTTAGGGAACATTCAGTCTTGTGAGCAAGCTGCAGGCTTCCAATACACCCAGACCACAGATTTGCAATCTTCTTCAAAAGTAGACCTCAGCTGCATTAGCTTCTTGTTCTGCAGGGTCCTTGAAGAATATTTCTTACCAATGTGACCCAACTGCAGATGTCAATGGTAGAATATTTATTTATTTTAAAAGAGCACCCTAATTGTATTTCCCTCCTGAAAAATTCTGCGTCTCAAATGCGTTGGAATGACTTGTTAGAATTGGATGTGTAAAACTGACACAAATCAAGATGCGCCTGAATGCAGGGTTCTCTGAAGGCACTGCACAGAGGGTCCGTTTCCCAGAAGCAATTTCTGCTCTTATTCTAGTAACTTATGTTAAAAAGTAAACATTAAACGTTTTTTTCTGTCTCATTTTGTTCTTCTGTCTTTTCCCATCTCATTTCAGCTCAGCTTTTGCATTTGTTTAGAAAATAAGGAGCAATGACTAGAAAGTGACGGTTCAACCACTGTAGATAGATCCCAGTAGGCAGCCGTGTTGGTCTGAAGCAATAGAACAAAGCAATAGACAAGTGGCACCTTTAAGACCAACTAAGTTTTATTCAGAACATAAGCTTTCGTACGCTCTTAAACAGACTTCATCAGACACCACTGGACAGCTGACGTTCCAGAGCTGAGGCCCCGGAGGCTTTTCACTTGTTGTTCAGTCATCCAGTCATCCAACTCTTTGCGACCCCATGGACCAAGTCACGCCAGGCCCTCCTGTCTTCCACCATCCTCCAAAGTCTGCTCAAATTCATGTTAGTCACAACAGTAATGCTGTCCAGCCATCTCCTTTTTTGCTGTCCCCTTCTTCTTTTGCCTGCTGCCTTTCCCAGCATCAGGATCTTCTCCAGGGAGTGCTCCCTTCTCATTGGGTGGCCAAAGTATTTGAGCTTCAGCTTGTAAGCCAAAATGCCCTCAAAAGAGGTTGGGGAATTGACAGATGGGCACCTTTGGCTTAAAAAGGATCTAGATTCTATGTATATAGGATTCCCCTTCCAGAAATTATTGCTTAAATTTGCCAAGGACACTAATTAAGTAAAACAAATAAAAATTTATTACAGAAAAGGTAATGGATACATACAACACACATACAGTCCTAATAAAAATAGAGAAAAATGCATAGAGGTAACATAAGGATGGACAAACAAGGTGATAATTACCCATCATAGTCTTCAAAGAAGGCTCCAATGGCGACAAACGAGGACGATGGGGAAGGGGACCCTCAACTGCCAAGAATCAGGGATGTGTCTAAGCAGCAGGAATAGGGTACTGCTAGATACACACCTGTGGGGAGCTGGGTCACAGGTTATAAGGACTACCTTGAGCCCTTAGGGGATGGGAGGTACAGGGGTGGATGACAGGTAGTCAGCTGGTACATGACCTCAGAAAAAGGGGAGGTTCCACAATGACCATAAGGGCTGGACTTATGCGGTAGCCAATAGCCAGTTTATTGGGGGCACCTGATTGGATGCCCATACCTGGCCAATAAGCAGGCTTGGCACTGGTTACCTGATTGGACTTCCAGGTAACAATGGGCCAAAGGGGGAGGCTCCAGGATGACCATTAAGGGAAAGAATGGGAGAAATTATTGGGGTGGAGGTGACTAAGATTATCAAAACTTATCTAAAAAGGTGACAATAGATGGCCAAATTGCTACCTAAGGTAACACCCGATCTATACAAAGAAACTTGGCTCTGGGTGAAGATGTTCTTCCTCTTCTTCATTCCTCTACTGGCACCATCCTTTGTCTTCGGTTTCGTTGGACAAAGGCTTAGGCAGTCTGACAGGATCCACGCCTAAGATAAGCTTGATTGCCTTATGCATAGGTGACATCTGTTGAGTATGTGAGCCTCCCGCTTCGCTGTAATGGAGTCTGGCACTGCAGGAAGATAGCTGCTGGTGATGTTAGCCTTCCCATATGGATTCTATGGTCAAGGCTGGAAACCGCTTGCCTGGACAGTTCCTGGTGGTGCACCTTCTTCTGCTGCAACGGCCGAGATGGTGATTGCACAGAGCGACTGGAAACCCACCTGTTCTCCTGGTTAGCACTCTTCCAGAGACACAGAGTGCTGCTGCAACGTTGTGGCTGTTAGTACTCACATAAGTCCCTTACAGTCTGGTAGACAAACCCACGTTCTCCTGGCAGATGTGGGTGAGCTGAATCTCCAGGCACCCTGGCAACCAAATGGGTGACTATGATGTTCTGAAATTAGGGGTCTTTTTCTCACAAGCTCCAGCATCTGACCTTCCAGGGAACAGTCAGGATTGATTTCCCTTAGGCAGGGCTGGATCTAGGGGGGGGGGGGGGGGGGGCAGAGGGGGGTGCTTGCCCCAGGTGCCAACAGAGGGGGGGGGCAAATTGCATATGGAGCCCATTGTATTCTATGGGGCCATAATATAGACTGGCCCAAAAGGGGGCATCATTTTTAATCCCCCCCCTCAAAAAAAATGTAGATTCAGTCCTGCCCTTTGGACTGGTTTACTGGATCTTCTGCAGTCTCAGGGACTCTAACAATTCTTCTTTTCACTAAATGGCCCCATTTGTGTGAAATGGCCCCAACGGGCCAGCCCTTCCCCAGCCTTCACAGAGAAGGGAAGTTGGGTGTGTTCTTCTCTCCAGCTGAATGTGTGTGTTGGGGGCGCTGCTGGGGGGATGGAGGTGCATCTTTTCCTGTGTCATGAGAGGGCCACTGGCCTGTAGTGGCAGTTAGGGCTGCCAACTCTGAGTTGGGAAATTCCTGGAGATTTTGTGGGTGGAGCCTGGGGAGGGGCGAGTTTTGTGAGGGAAGGTGTCAAGACGTGGAACTTCAAACAGAGACGGATCATATTGTTGCAAAATTAATCCATTTATTTGAGAACAAACAGTCTAGTAAGGAGCCAAGTTGAGTTTGATAACTCTCAAGGCTGAATCCAGCCTTTTTGTGCATTTCAGAGAAAAGAAACAATACAGCATTTTCACACTCCCAGAGACAGTCGGCGCTTCCCATATCCCTTATCTCCTTCACAGGAAGCTATTCTCTAGTCACCTTGAATATGCTAACTTCAAAGGCCACAGATGGTTTCTAGGCCGGGTGTGAAATTCTTCTCCTTGAGGCTACAGCTTGCTCTGGGGAAGATCACATGTTGCTGTTCTCACAGTTAGTAAAGCAGAGGTCACATTAGAGTACAATATGGCGTTAGTCATGTCAAGCTATCACACTAGAGGGTTTACTTTACTACAAGCAAGTTACACGTCTGACAGAAGGGACCTCAGTGCATGATTTCCTTTTCTTTCCCTGTAACTTAACAGCCTACAAGCCGTCCATCAAAGCATTCTATAGACAATTTGCAGCTGCATAGAGAAATATGGCACTTTAAAAAAAATCTTGCCTGATAGTAAAAACTTTTGTTTTTGTTTTGAAATGTTTTGTAGATGGTCAGTCCAAGGAGTGAGATATTGGTTGCAAAGAGAATTCTAATGGGGGCAGCTGAAAAGGGTGTGGGTAGTTGAGTCAGCTTCATCCTTACCATAAATATAAAAGCATTTCTCAGGGAAGATTCCATTAGGCAGCCCTTTGTCTCAGCAGAAGGTAATGCATTGCATCTTAGTAACATGAAACAGCAATGATATTTTGGAACTGTTAATTAAAGGAAATATTTATACAGTTTGAACATTTTATGGTAAGATAAATGGAAATAAATAGGAGAGCATTTCTGATCCACTTATCAAAGAAAAGGTGATATTTAAACTGTCTAACTTTTTCAATAGATTCTCCATAAATTTGCCAGGGATATTCCTCCAAGCATCTTGACTTAGAGAACCTCAAAATCTTTGGTTCCACCCCCCTTTTAAAACTTTTATTAAAAAATACTTCAGATCATACACTTTATACAGCTACATCATGTACAACATTAAAAGTCAATTAAACAAGAATAAACAGCGTCAAAAGATCTTTGTTTTGGCAAAATTTATTGTTAGCAACTCTCAAGCACAAAAGACATAGAAAGCTACAGTTTAATCTTAAGGGAAGAAAGCGGCTTACAATATTATTCTTTCCTCCAATAGTTTACCCTCATAGCCTTATACAATTTGATGATTTTATGAGGCTTCATTTGGGCCCCTACAAGGTTTTTATATGTTTTTGTAATAAACACATGTACTTTTGTCTTTAACTATTGCTGTTTTTAACTTTTGGCCCCTTACTAGTACTCTAAACTTCCTTTGGAGGTCTTTGCTTGCTTGGTTTGGTTTCTTTCCCCTCTCTTTTTGGTTAGGCTGAGAGAAGGGAAAAAAGGGGATCCAGGTAACTACCGACCCATCAGTCTATACCTGGAAAAGTTTTAGAACAAATCATTAAATGGTCGGTCCTGGAACATTTAGAAAGAATCGATGTGATTATTAAGAGCCAGCATGGGTTTCTCAAGAACAAGTCATGTCAGACTAACCTGATCTCTTTTTTTTTGAGAAAGTGACTACCTTGCTGGATCAGGGGAATGCTGTAGACATCATTTATCTTGATTTTGAGTAAGGCTTTTGATAAGGTTCCACATACTATCCTTGTTGACAAGTTGATAAAAGGTGGTTTGGATCCTGTTACCATTAGGAGGATCTCTAACTGGTTGACAGATCGCACCCAAAGAGTGCGTGTGAATGGTTCCTCATCCTCTTGGAGAGGAGTGACAAGTGGAGTGCCTCAAGGATCTGTCCTGGGACCTGTTTTGTTCAACATCTTTATCAATGATTTGGATGAAGGAATAGAGGGAATGCTTATTAAATTTGCAGATGATACTAAATTGGGAAGGGTTGAAAACACAGAAGACAGAAACAGGATACAGGATGACCCTGACAGCCTGGAAAACTGGGCTAAAATCAATAAAATGATCCTCCAAGAGGATGAGGAAACATTCACAAGCACTCTTTGGGTGTGATCTGTCAACCAGATCCACCTAACATGATCCAAACCACATTTTACCAACTTGTCAACAAGGATAGTATGTGGAACTTTATCAAAAGCCTTACTGAAATCAAGATAAATGATGTCTACAGCATTCCCCTGATCCAGCAAGTTAGTCACTTTCTCAAAAAAAGAGATCAGGTTAGTCTGACAGGACTTGTTCTTGAGAAAACCATGCTGGCTCTTAGTAATCACATCCATTCTTTCTAAATTTGAGAGGACTTCAGAGGATGGTGGAAGGCAGGAGGGCCTGGTGTGACTTTGTCCTGTGGGTCGCAAAGAGCTGGTATCAACTGTGCGACTGAACAACAACAACAGTATTTCTACTTGTATCACTTTTATTGGGGAGTTAATTTACTTAATTTTTTCTAACTTACTTGATTCTATGCCCTCTTTAATATACAAAGCAACATCAACAACCCATTCTTCCCTGTCTTGCCTATAGATCTTAGACACAAGAATGACTGCATCCCACAGATTTCCCCCATTCCACCATGTTGTTGAGATTCCTACTATATCTAAATTTTTATTGAACACCAAGCACTCCAGCTCCCCTAACTTGGCGCAGAGTCTTCTGGCACTGGCATACAGACACCTACAACGTTTCCTCCTCCCTAGTAACCCTTGCCTCCCTCAGCCCATTAGTCTCTGCACATGGCCCTCAGTCATCATTGTGCCAAGTTGGAGTCCATTAGCACCTTTAAGACCAACTTGAGTTTTATTCAGATTGTAAGCTTTCATGTGCATGCACACTTCATCAGACAATGAAATGGGGTACAGGGAGTAGAGTTACATATAGCTGGTGGGCAATGCAAAATAGTACCAAGTCAGAATCTATGCCGAAATAGTATAATTAACAAACTAAAAGTATCTTGGGTGCTGATTGAAATGCAAAAGCATTAGCCTAGAGCACTGACTCCTTTATTAAATGTGACCAGAAGAAGATTTTCTAATAGAGACGTGCTTTTGAACCTGGGACACATGCTGTTGCATATGCAATGATGGAATGAAACATCTTATTCTTGTCTTCATCACCTACATCAATTGAAACTGACAGCAGTTGCTGCAATCAACACGGAGTACTTAAACAGGCTGGTGACTTGTATTTCATTTGGAAGAAAATCCTAAATTGATTGTGGATTTGTGATATTAACATTGAGAATATACATTGAATTAAAAAAAGAAAGAGACTACAATGCACTCTTGAATAATTGAAATATATATATACACATAGGTTTGTTATACAGTGTTTCATACAGTGTTGCCAAACTACCTGGAGGTTGGCAGACCGAAAACAGGGATGATTATTGACTTCCTTTAGAAACCCCTTTTAGAGATTGCAGAGACAGCATATGATAAGTAGAGCTATCAGTGGATTATATAATTCAAACTGCTGATGAACGGAACAAAGTAAAAGATTACTGGCATTTTAATCAACACAAGCTGTCTTCCACTGTGAGAGGTAAACACCACAAGAGGAAAGGGCAAGTTTAGTTTTTCCATTTTCAGTTCTCATTACAAGTAGCATGTGAGAACCAAAATAGCTTGGTTTAAAAAATTAATAAGCATGCCTTAGATTTACAGCCCTCCTTAGCTGCCTCTGTCAATGTAGAGCTTTTGTTGATTAATCTGCCGCTCTCCGGAAAGGGCCCAAAGCAGTGATGTGACTGAGGGGGCCACTAGCTGTCAAGCCAGCCAGAATAGCCCCCTCAGCACTCCTTGAGTTTTTAATCTGCTGAAGGTTTTGACCTGGACCTGAAACTCATTTCACTGCCTTCCAGCCAGGCATCCCCAACAACCGATGTCAATTTCCTTTCATAAAAGTTTCATCCAAGTGCTCCTGCCTCCCAGCCTGCCACCTCCAGAGAGTTGGAAATTAGTTTGGGGAATTCAAGCTGGCCTCATGCATGATGGAGCCTGCTGTTTCCTGGGCCAAATCATTTGCAGAACTCTGCTTTTTGTGCTACCTTTAAAATACTCTTTTATTCACCTCAATTGGAAGTAACAAATTATCCATGGGTTTAAGTTTTGCTTGTCATATATAGAAGAACAGGCAAGAATTAATTCTCTAAGAGATTGCATAGTGGGGTAAATTGTCTCAGATGTCACTTTTCTCAGAGTTGCCACCAGTGTTCTCTCTAAGCTGAGTTAGTGTGAGCTAGCTCACAGATTTTTAGCCTCCAGCTCATAATTTTTTGTCTTAGCTCAGGAAACATGCTGCAGAGCAAACTAATTTATGCATTAGCTCACAGCTTTAGTGCCAATGGCTCACAATTTTTACTCACATGATTTGTGTTTTAAACTCTACAGCTTGGAGTCTTGGTTGCCATTTAGGGAAGCTACAGGGTGCTGATTTCCTCCCAGGATGATTCTCCCATATTTCTGGCTGGAACGCTGCAGTGCTTTCCACATGGGGCGAGGACGGCATCGTTTCCTTGCTGCTGTTGCTGCTGCTGCTAATAGAGCGCAGTGGCAATAGGGCTCCCACTCTCCAGGTTTCCTTGGTCATGTTTGAATATATCTGTGATTTAATAATGTTATATAGATGTACTGATTTATTAAAATATGCATCAGGTTCTCTGAATTCCCATCTTTCATTGTGGGGGGTGGGGGGGGGAGGGAGTCTCTAGGTCACTGTGTCTGGGTTTCCCTTGGATGTCTGCAATGAAAGGTGCCAGAGATTTACTTTTTAAAAATGAAAGCTGAGAATTCAGAGATGCATATTTTAGTCTAACTAGGGGGCTGCCATCTCCAAGTTTGAAAACTCCTGAAGCTTTGAGGGTGGAGCCTGGGGAGACCTCAGCAGGGCACGAGGCTACTGAGTCCAGCCTCCAAAGCAGCCATTTTCTCCAGGGGAACCAATCTCTGTCATTTGGAGATTAATTGCAATTCTAGGAGATCACCAGTACCAACCTAGAGGTTGGCAACCTTAAGCATATCACTATAACACTCTTAAAATGTCAAATTACAAAACAAATTGTCAGTTTCCAACAACAAGAAAACAACTCTCTGAAGCAGGGAGTGGAAATGGTTACCGTACAGGAAATGGCTGCTGTGCAGTGGGACCAGGAAGGTCTGGCCTTTTCCACACAACATGGCAGCCACCTCGGTTTTGCTGAGGTCTTTGCCCCAGAAGGCATGATCCTGTGGGTAAGCAGGATGACCCCCCCCCTTTCCACCAGCATTGGATTTGGTGCAAATGAGCTGTACACCATGCTTCTCGATGAGATGGTAAAGCCATTGTACAGCTGGTATAGTATAGTATAATGATGTCAAGTCGGCTGAATTCAATAACGAGTCTCTTGATAAAGTAGCAAGTTTATTGTAATCAGAACTGTGGACCATGGCAGAGATTGAAGGACTGAAACACATATGCACTAATCCAGTATTTAAAGTATGAATCTAAAGGATTCCTACGGGGGGCAATCTATGCAACACATCTTCACACTAGGATGCTACTTCTTTCGTTCCCAGACCGAAGTCTTGACACCCCATACTCCCCACAGAGAACAAGGCTGGGAAGGCGCCACTATCTTGTTCACAGGTTAGCATTTCAAAGCAGGTTACACAACAAAGGCATTTCTAGAGAGGGGGCAGGAGAGTGAGCTAGCAGCCCCCGGTGTACACTGTAAAGTACCCAGACTCCTTCACTTCAGAACCAACCTTAATACAGATATTGAGTAACCCATAGCAGACTTGACATACTGCCCCCCCTAGGATCCCCCTCCTGCCGGGCGGCCTTGCAAGGAGGGCGAGTCACATTTATGGCTCCGGAACTCGGGCCCCGAGAGGCTCCGGCACTCCCCCTTCGAGGGGAGGGTTGGTGAATCTTGTGAATGCCATTTGGACGGCCCCGGAGTTCTGCGCAGTAGGCTGCAATGAAAAACAGGGTGGACTTTACCAAGAGCAGGGGGGAGGTCTAACTCTACTGTCACCGGGTTGATTACCCGCTTGATTTTGAATGGCCCTAAGAACTTAAAAGCCAATTTCCTAGACGGTTGTGCCAGAGGCAGGTTTTTTGTTGACAGGTACACGGAGTCCCCCACCTTCAAGTCCCAGACTGGCACATGGCTTTTATCGTACTGTTTCTTATACGCCTCCTTGGCCAGCTTCAGGTTTTCTTGAATGGCTGGCCAACATTGGCTGGGACCTTGCCACCATTGCTCGAAACTTGAGCCCGTCAATCCCTCCCCCCCTGGCAGCATGGGAATCGGCTTTCCCTCATACCCGAACACTGTTGCAAAGGGAGATGCTTTTGTGGAACTGTGAGCGCTGTTGTTGTAAGCGTATTCAGCGAAGGGGAGGAGGTCCACCCAGTCCGACTGGCGTAGGCTCACAAAGCACCGTAGGTACTGCTCTAGCACCCCGTTCACTCTCTCAGTCTGTCCGTCCGTCTGGGGGTGATAGGCAGAACTTAGCCCCTGTTCCATCCCTAGTAACTTACAAAACTCCCGCCAGAAGGTGGCAACGAACTGAGGCCCCCTGTCACTTATGACCTTGTCAGGGATGGAGTGATGTTTGGCCACGTGGTCGAAAAATAAAGTCGCTAGTTTCTTGGCCGTGGGTAATTGGCTGCAGGGGATGAAGTGGGCTTGTTTTGAAAACGTGTCCACCACCACCAGTATGACTGTTTTCCCCCGGGAGGGGGGTAGCTCGACTATGAAGTCCATGGACACCATGGCCCATGGCCGTTTTGCTGTTTCCAGAGGCTGTAGGAGTCCCGGGGGTTTCCCCCCCCTCCTTTTTGCCATCACACACACCGGGCAACCAGCTACAAAGTCCGACACATCCTTCTTTAGGGACGGCCACCAGAACTGCCGGTGCACCAAGTGCAAGGTTTTTACATAGCCGAAGTGCCCAGCTAATTTGGAGCAGTGACATAGTTGGAGAATTTCTTTCCTTAATATTTCCGGGATGTACAGTTTCTCCCCCTTGTACCAAAGAGCGTCTTTTCTTTTCTGCAACCCCTCCGGCCGCCCACCTCCCTCCCGTTCGGCCTCTAGGGTGATTCGTTCTTTGCTTAGCCCGCTCAATTCCTTTTTCCTCTGCGAACGGGTAGTGACCATAGCCGCCACTTGTGTGGGGGGGATCAGGGAATCTACCACTTCCTCTCTCTGGCTCTCATGCTGTGGGAGCCTGGACAGGGCGTCTGCTAGGAAATTGCGGGTCCCCGGGATGTGTTTCAGGGTGAAGTCGAATCTGGAGAAGAAGCCCGCCCACCTGATTTGCTTTTCACTCAATTTTCTTTTCCCTGTTAGTGCCTCTAGATTTTTGTGGTCCGTCCATATCTCAAAGGGCACCCTGGCTCCCTCCAACCAGGACCTCCAAGTTTTCAGTGCAAACATGACAGCGAAAGCCTCTTTGTCCCACACTGACCAGTTCCTCTGCTCCTCCGAGAACTTTCGCGAAATGTAAGCGCAGGGTCTCAGCTTCCCCTCCTCATCCCTCTGCATGAGAATGGCTCCTACGGCGACGTCGGAGGCGTCGCACTGGACCACAAACCCCTTCCGCTCATCTGGGTGGCTTAAGACCGGCTCGCTTGTGAACAGTTGTTTAAGCCGGTCGAAAGCCGCCTGACAAGTCGGTGTCCAATTCAGCCTGGCCCCTGGTCGCTTTGCCTCCTCCCCCTTCCCCTTCGTCTTCAGGAGGTCTGTTAGGGGCAGAGCGATCTGGGCGAACCCCTCAATGAATGTCCTATAGAAATTGGAGAATCCGAGGAAACTTTGGAGCTGTCTACGTGTCCTCGGGGGGGCCCACTCTAGAACTGCCTGAACTTTGGCTGGATCCATGGCCAGCCCGTCCCCAGACACCCGGAAGCCCAAATAGTCTAGTTCCGTGCGGTGGAACTCGCATTTAGACAGCTTGGCGTAGAGCTGGTGCTTCAGCAGGGTGGCCAGCACTTCCCTCACTAGTTTCACATGGGATTGTTCGTCTTGCGAATAAATAATGATGTCATCAAGGTACACCACCACCCCCTTGTACAGAAATTCCCGCAATACATCATTTATGAAATTCATGAACACCCCCGGTGCCCCTTGCAATCCAAACGGCATGACTAAATATTCAAATTGCCCCATCGGGGTGTTGAACGCCGTTTTCCACTCATCCCCCTCCTTGATGCGCACTCGGAAGTACGCGTCCCGCAGGTCAAGCTTTGTGAAAATCTTCCCCCCCGCCACCGTGCTTAGCAAATCTTTGATGAGGGGGATGGGGTAGGCGTTTGACATGGAAATCGCGTTAATCCCACGAAAATCCGTGCAAAGCCTAAGACTGTGGTCCTTTTTCTTTCTAAACAACACGGGGGCCGCGTGGGGGGCCGTCGCGGGTCTGATGAACCCCCTTTTCAAGTTCAAGTCTAGGAATTTTCGCAGCTCCTTCTTCTCAGCCCACCCCATTTGGTAGAGCTTGGCCCTGGGAAGGCTTTCCCCGGGGATTAGTTCTATCGCACAGTCTGTGCTCCTGTGGGGGGGTAGCTGGTTGGCCTCCCGCTCACTAAATACCTCCATCAGGTCGCGGTAGGCGTCCGGGACATGGTGCACCTCTTCCACCAGGATGCATGCCCTCTCCCGAGCGGCTGGCGCTCGTGGCCCCCATGCTGCCTGCCAAAGCTGCTGGTTGCAACTTGGGTCGGGAAATCTGATGGTCTGGGCTCTCCAGCGGATGAGGGGCTCGTGCTTTTCCAACCACCCCACTCCCAGGACCACGGGGTAGCCGCAGGCGGGCGCGATCACAAACGTCTCTGAGTCCCAGTGATCCTCAATCCCCAGGGGGCACGGCTCAGTCTCTTGCGTGCAGGGTTCCCCCCCCATTACTGACTCATCCATCTGTTCAAAGTGCATGGGGTGGGGCAGTTGTAAGCGTTTCAATCCCAGAGCCTCCACCACCTTGGGGGAAATCAGCTCTCTATTACAGCCCGAGTCTATGAGGGCCCGGATCTGTAGGAACCTTTTTAGCTTTGGGTTCAACAATTTGACCACTATAAAGTACAACCTTCCCGTGGGTCTCACCGTGAGCGGTGCCTCCTCTCGGTCGACCTGCTGGTTGGCACCGTTCAAAGCAGGTCGGCGTCGTTTCCCGCCGGCTCCTCTTCCCACGCCAGCTCGGCCAGCTCCTCTGACAGACGCACCTCCTCCTCTTGTAGGTCGTCTTGCACCAGGAGTGCGCTGCTCTTCGCCGCGTCCTTAGGGCGGCCGGTGGTTTTCTTGGGGCCGGGGGTGCCCGGGCGGGTGGCTCCCTGCGGTGGGGCGGCCCCGGTGGCTGATTGGGGGCAGCCGGAGGCTAGATGGTTGGGGTCCCCACACCGAAAACAACGTCGGGGCCCCCCCGGGGCAGCCACCGCCTGCTTCTTGACTTTAGGTGGCTCAGCCTTCCCGGGGCTTGCTTTCGGCGTTCCCCTGCCGGCGGCCAGTGCTTGGCGCAGCATCGCCACTCGTTTCAGGTTGGTCTCCACCTTCCCCGCCAGCTGAATCCACCCCACCAGGGTATCGGGGCGGGCTTGCGTGAGCGCTCTATCCAGGATGCTCGGGTTCAGCCCATTGGTGAAGTGCTCGATCTTCATCACCTCGTTCCAGTTCCGAGCCCGGGCGGCGTTGGCCTGGAAGTCGGCCGCGTACTCCCGGATGGATCGGGCCCCTTGCTTCATGTTCCGCAGCGCCGCCAGCGCTCGGGTCTCTTGCAGGGGGTCCTCGTACTGGGTCAGCAGGGCCTGCACGAAAGTGTTTACGAAATGGAGGACCGGGCTGTTGGTTTCGCATAGGCTCACATACCACTTCTTCGCTGCGCCCCGTAGCTTCAACCCGAGGTAGTCCACGCGGCTCATCTCATCGGGGAATGAGTCCCCCCAGTAGTGCATGTAGCTGTTTGCTTGGATCGCGAAGTAGTTCACTTCCTCCGGGTCCCCGTCGAACGTGGCGTCCAGCTCCCGGCCCCCCCCCAGGTCTCTTTGTCTGACCGGGGCAGGGGGGGGCGCCGCTGGGGCTTGCGGGGCCGCTCCGGGTGGAGGAGCGGCGGGGCCCTGTCGAGCCGGGGGTCCCCGCGGACCCGCCGGGGCTGGCTGTTGCTGGCGAGCCCCGGTCACCCCCAGCGCTCTGCCCAGCTGCGCGGTCAGGGTCTGCATCTGGTCCTTTAGGTCTCTCACCGCCCCGTCGATCTCCCTGCGGACCATCGCGCGAAACGTCTCGTACTCCTCATCGGTCTGGTCCTTGGGGCTCGCCCCTCCGTCCTCCGCTCCGCACTCGGCCCCTTCGCTTCCACTCTCGAGGTCCTGCGCCCCCGCGGCGCTGGCGCCTTCGCTCGCCTCGCCCGGGTGGACGGCGGCGGCCTCGGCCAGTTGGACCCGCTTGGTGTGGCGGGTCATGATCGCCTCCCGACGGACCGGGGCTTGATCCATCAGCGTAGTGGAGGTTCTTGGCTGGTATTGCCGTGGGGTCGCCACCAGCTGAAACTGTGGAGGGGAGGCCGCGGTCCTTCTGGCAGTATGGATGTGCCAGGGTGTCTCGGCCCCCTCCACTCTGGTTGGGAATCCTCCATTCTCCGGAGACTGTTCGGACATCGCCTTTTCAGTTGCCGGAAAGGTTGAACTCCAAGATAGGGAGTCCTTCAAAATGTCAAGTCGGCTGAATTCAATAACGAGTCTCTTGATAAAGTAGCAAGTTTATTGTAATCAGAACTGTGGACCATGGCAGAGATTGAAGGACTGAAACACATATGCACTAATCCAGTATTTAAAGTATGAATCTAAAGGATTCCTACGGGGGGCAATCTATGCAACACATCTTCACACTAGGATGCTACTTCTTTCGTTCCCAGACCGAAGTCTTGACACCCCATACTCCCCACAGAGAACAAGGCTGGGAAGGCGCCACTATCTTGTTCACAGGTTAGCATTTCAAAGCAGGTTACACAACAAAGGCATTTCTAGAGAGGGGGCAGGAGAGTGAGCTAGCAGCCCCCGGTGTACACTGTAAAGTACCCAGACTCCTTCACTTCAGAACCAACCTTAATACAGATATTGAGTAACCCATAGCAGACTTGACAAATGATGTCATAGCACATCACTTCAAACTATGGGTGAGGGCCTCATGTGATGCAGATTTTCCTCCATACAACACCCCTCCCCTCCAAAAAAAACCCCCAAACCCTGATGCATCGGATTCTAGATTCTGAGGAGAAAGTCCTAGCTAGCATTCGTCTCTTCTTAATATCCTAGTTTTCTAAACAGAGGACACTGCAATCTTGGTGCAGCCCTCCTTCAGGGTACTGTCGGGCCTTGCCTTTAAGAAATAGGTCTGAACCACTAGCCATATGTATATGGAAATGGCCTGCTTGCTAAGGACACGTGCCAAGAAACATGCCTTTGCTTTAAAAAAACTGTTGTTTAGCATTATCACAGCATAGATCGTGAGATACAAAAGCTACCATAAGAAACATTCTTTCAAAGCACATGACTTGTATTAAAACCAACAACTGGGGACAAGGAGGAATAATTTGTAGGAAAAGTACCTCCCCCAGCCCTCTTTCTCATGATCTGCCCAAGTTCACAGAAACAGCATTGCTGTCAGATGGCCATCTAGCCTCTCTTTGAAAACCTCCAAAGAAGGAGAGCCCACCACCTCCTGAGGAGTTCCACTGAGGAACCACTCTGTCAGGAAATGCTTCCCAATGTTTAACTGAAAACTCTTTGAACCCGTTGGTTCAAGTCCAACCTTCCGGGGCCATAGAAAACAACTCCACACCATCCTCTATACTTGAAGACGTCTATTCCGTGGCTCCACCAGCAATCAAAGGGGAAACTGCACCCAAGATGTCAGAAGGAGACTGAAGCTGGAGAGGGGAGTTGTGGAGGAAGATCCCTAAGTGTAAGGAGGAAGATCCCTAAGTTGTAGAAAAGATCCCTACGTGTAACAATGTTAATTCCTGCCATAGATGAAGTTAATTCCTGCCATAGTATCCCTCATTACTATGTATAGGGGTGAAAGTCAGATGATGAACAAAGACGACAGGAAGAAATTGGATTCCTTTGAAATGTGGTGGAGAAGACTTTTATTGTGAACTGCCAAAAAGACAAATCAGTGAGACCAAATCAAGCCTAAATTCTCTCTAGAGGCTCAAATGGCTGAGCTGAAGCTATTGCACTTTGATGATATGACGCAAAAACAAGAAAAGACAACAGTGCTGAGAAGCAGGAAAAGAGGAACACCCAGCAAGAGATGGATGGACTCAGGGGGGCCCTCAGTTCTCAAGACCTGAGAATGGCTCTAACAACAGGGTGTTCTGGAGAATGCCATAAATTGGAAGCAACTTGACAGAACTTAACAGACACAAATGCTTGGAATCATCTGTCTTATGTTAAAGTCATAGTAACTATTATTACACGGTTCTATCAGAGGTGAAGTTTTGTTTCCAAGAATCTGATGCAATGTTGATACTGAAAATAACCAACATAACATCTGAATGCTTTCACATTTGCCCAATTGCATTTGATACTTCTGTGTAATTCCTTGGGAGGGAAGGCAGATCTTGGAACCCAGCAAGGTCAGTGCTTGGAAGGGAGGTCTCCAAGGGAGACTCTGCAGAGGAAGGCAATGGCCAACCACCTTGGCTTCTCCCTTGACTTGAAAGCCCCTTGCCGGGGTTGCCATAAGTCAGGTGCAACTTGATGGCACTTCACACACACACACAAACACACAGAATTCCTTATGAAATTGAGCTCTATAGTTGCGACTTGTCACTCAGAGAGCTCCCTTGGCAGAGCAGGAATTTGAACCTGGGTCTGCAGTGCTCGAACCATTACAACACGCCATTTCTCTATTGAAATTTAACAGCTAATACAGGCTGCAGTTGTTGCCTTACAATTTAGCATTCAACAGCTTACAAGACGGCGTATATCTGAATATGCCATCAAATCTAAAGCAACTGGATTTCCAAATCCAGCAAAATGTTGATTACTTAATTGAACAATTTGGTGAAGTATGGATTTTTGGAAATATTATGTGTATTTATTACACATTTACAGGTACAAGAGACTGCCATGTTATGGTGATCCTGGCATTGGAATGTGTTGAACTTTGTCCCAATCAAAATCCTCCGCAGCCTGTCTCTTGCACCTGGGCCCAGAAGGGGCGTGTCCACTGTCTGCCAGGTCATGGAGTCTGCAGCAGCGCCTACACTGCCATCCCTGTGCAAAGAGGATATCAGCTCTCTGCTTTTGCTTTTCATGTCCAACAGATGCAGACAATTGAGATGTTACTTGTGGTGTCATTTTTATCATTTGGACCCTCCCTTCAAGGGCTGGACCCACACAGTCCTTACCTCACTGGCATGCTCGGTGGAGAATAACCATTACTTGCATTTTTACTCAGCCTGCTCCCTTTAAACTCCACCCATGAAGGTTTGCCCTTCATGACCCCAGGACCTGGGGATGACCAGGCCGTCAACAACCAACCCAGCTTGCACAGAGGTGGATGAGGGCTAGGAATTATGAAAAGCAAAGGGTCTGATTCAGTATAAGGCAGCTTCATATGTTCATCCATGGCCATAACACTGTCCTAACTAGCCAGGTGGAGCTTGGAAATGTCCAGGAATTACACCTGATCTCCAGATGACAGAAATCAGTTCCCCTGGATTAAAATGCCTGCTTCGGAGGATGGGATCTATGGCATCATATCCCAATGTGGCCTCTCCCCTTCTCTAAGACCCACCCTCCCTAGGTTCCACCCCCAAAATTCCCAAATATTTCCCAACCCACAGTTGGCAACCCTATCCTGATTACTTTTCTGTATGGGACCCATTCCATGCTGATGATGTACATTCTCAGTCATCCCCACCCATTAACAAAGTGATCCTAAGATTTCCCCCCTGAGAGTAAGCACCACTGGGTAGGACTTTGAGCAGACTTGAGCAGATTTTGAGCAGACTTTTCTAGATTAAAAAAGTATGCCTCCTTTGTTGTTCATTCGCACAGTCGAGCCCAACACTTTGCGACCCCATAGACCAAGTCACACCAGGCCCTCCTGTCTTCCACCATCCTCCGAAGTCTGCTCAAATTCTATGCAGTCATAAAGAATAGTGACTCTATTTTGAGATCCTAATACACAAACAGGCTTCAAGAATGAAGATCATGAGTGATCACCTCCTTTCAGAAGAGGTAACTGAACCGGCATGCAGGACTACACTGTTTTGGGTTCATGAGAGTCAGAATCTAGCTCATTCTTAACAGGCTTTGAATTCCCTTTGGTGTTTATAAACAAAATCCATCTGGGCTAATGACTGAAGCAATAAATTTAATCTTCTGTCATCTAGTAACATTCTGCTTTTACCCAGTTGCTGCTCTGACAGGGAATAATAGAATTTAGCCTTTTAAAGTTGTAAATTACTATGAAAATGCTGAGCTTTGCATTCTGGGATGGTTTTAAGCTGAGAAAATATTGGTAATACTTTCACTAAGCATACTATTAAAATAAATAAACAGTATTTATGGCTGCAGCTGGAGGGAGAAATACAGGGTGTCTTTTTGTCTCACACAACTCTCGCTTTCCTAATATTAGCCCAGGCAGAGGGGGAAAAGAACCTTATTTCTATGTGGTGCCTCTTCAGTTTGCATCGCTAAGAAGAAAAGAGATGAAGCAAAGCATTTGATAGGGAGTCTGTGTGTCTTGTGGGGCAACAGCTTGGCTCTGACCCTGGATTGCCAACCAAAGAGCCACTGACAGGTTGGGGGGAGGCATCATTTTCATTACTGTAGCAGGGAGGGAAATTTCTGCCACTTGCCCTGTCTCTCCTTGTGACCCCCCCCCCCAATTGTGTTTCAATGGTCCTCTGGACCTCAGGGGCCCAATTCTGCACAGAAAAGCTGCTGTGGGAAGGTGAGGGGTGGGAGTCAGGGATCTGTCTTCCCCTGTGAGGGAAATGAGCCTTTTGCGAGGGCAACATTAGGACAGGCAGCAGGCAGTTAAGACCCAACAGAACAGACACACAGAGAATTGGTGGCCTTGTCCGCCGTACTTCTCTCTTCAGGAGAGACGCAAACGAGAGACAGTGTACTCTCTTTGCAACCTCTTCCTTTGGCTGGCCCTGCGTTACCCTGGGTGTCCTGATGGCCTAGTTCTTCTTCTTGCTTGGGACTCTGAAGGCCTTCTCTGTCGGGCTCCCCACTGCCAGATGGGCCAGCATTCAAGTTGTGTTGGCATGACCTGGCTCCTTCACCACACTGGCATTGCAACAGTGTTGTGCTGGCAACTTACCTCTTTCTGGTACATGGCATCTTATCACTTCCTGCACTACCCGATGTGGGAGGCAATGCCCTTTCAGAGTCACCCCAAAGCTGGAGGATGGGAGAAGAATACAGTACGTACAACGCATCATCAAACAGAAATCAAAAAGTGACAGCTGCCCCTCCCCCACAATTTCCTCATTAAACAGCTGCCCCGCCCCCACACCAGCCCCCACCTCCTCACCCCACAAATGAATGCCTGACGTAGTGGGATTGTACTTTTTTGCTGCCCCTTCTAATACATTAATTGTAACCATCCCAGCATTTTCTTACACATTAAATCCTAACATTTACCTAGCCACCTAACAGCATTTTAGATGCCTATTCTAATACATTAATTGTAAACATATAGCATTTTCTTACACATTAAATCCTAACATTTTTCTATCATCTTCAGTGCCTGTTCTCAGAGTGAGACAAAAGTATTTGACCTTAAAAGGTCAAGTGCTGAAATGTATATCTCGCAGACGTGGGAGGATATTCACCCTGTGAGAGAGAGCAAGAATCTTAGCAAATTATTTAATGCTGACACAGTTTAGACCTGGACAAAATAAACAGATGAAATTAGGTTCTCACGCAATAAATTTCCTGTTCTTATGGTCTGTGATTTAAAATAGCTTTTCCATCAAATTTATGTATGGGCTAATTGTGAGAATAGTGTTTGACCCCCAAAAATGGTCCTAAGAGGTCAAGGGGTTTTATGGCTGTGAAGTGCAGAAAAATGTAGACTTAAGAAAAATGCAAAAGCAGGACAGAGATATTCAATGCATGTTATTTTAAATATAAACAAAGATAGGATTTTCTGACATGTATAGAAACACACAGGTTACAGAATGCCCCATTGGTTTTTTTGTGGATATACTCTGACTGTGTCCAATATGTAGATAAAATAAAATTTTAAATAAAAACAAGCAACAGTAAGCAGTGTTTTAAATGATTTTAGTTCTACATGCCCTGTTAAATGTGCATTCACCCCATGTTCCCCAAGTATTGTTGACAACACAAATATTTACTGCCAACTTTGGTGATTTTTGATATGGTTCCACCAAGATCAGGATCTGAGCCTTTAATTGTATTCAAGTAGGCATTCATTTGCTTTTGATGGAACTCTTAACATCAGAAGATCTGGGGCTTAGTTCTGAGCCATGCAGCTCACTTAATATCTTGGCACACAATACAACTTTTTTCCATCGTCAGCATCCTCCACCTGTTAGCACTCCAAGGAGCTGTCTGGGGGGTTACTTGAGCAATGAACAGGGCCCCGGCAGTAGGAGGTTGCCTAGGATTCTATAAGAAAAAGAAGAGCTTATCGTTGCTGCTTTAGGGAGAAGAGGGGGTTGTGGGTCACGGGCAGCCTAGGAACTGATCTCCTTGATGAACCAAGGGTGCAGAGAGAGGAGCGAATTCCACATTTTAATCACTCTCTGTGTAAAATAGTATTTCCTTTTGTCCACCCTGAATATGCTATCAGCCTCGTTGTATTGAGTTCTAGTATTTTGAAAGGGGGGAAAAGTTCTGTTTGTCAACTCTCTCCACCCCTTGCATAATTTTATAAACCTCTATCTTGACCCCACACCCTCCCCCTCCCCTAACATAGCCATCGCTTTTCTAAACTGAAAAGTCACTCATCAGCCTTTCCTCATAGAGAAGGTGCTCCCCCCCCCAACCCCCCCCCCCCAATCAACTTTGCTGCCCTTCTCTGTACTTTTTCTAGCTCTGCAATGTCCTTTTGGAGATACGGTGACCAGAATTGTACACACTATTCCAAACAAGGCTGCGATATAGATCTATATGGGGGCATTACAATATAGGCTGTTTTATTCTCAATCCCGTTCCCAAGAATACCTACCACAGACTTTGCCTTTTTCACCGCTGCAGCACACAGGGTTGACACTTTCACCAAACTATCCACAACACACTTGGGATTTTCCCCCCTCTCAGTCACAGCAAGTTCTATCCCTATTAGCTTATACGTGAAGTGGGGATTTTTTTTTGACCCACTATGCCATCACCTTACACTTACCAGCACATCACCCCTTAGTTCCTAATCATTTATGAATAAATGAAATAGTCTTGCCCCCGTACCAATCCTTATCGGACCCCGTAGCATACTTCCCTACATTGTGAGAATTGTCCACAGATCCCCACTCTTTACTAACAGTCATTGAACCAGTTTTTTAATCAGAAAGAGAACCCATCCTCTTATCCCATGACTGCTAAGTTTACTCAGGAATCTCTGGCGAGTCTTTCTCAATGAACTCTAAAAGGTTGGTGAGGCAGGACTTCCCTTTGCAGAAGCCATGTAGGTGAAGAGTAGGTGGAATTCACTGCCACAGGAGGTGGTGGCGGCCACAAGTATGGCCACCTTCAAGAGGGGTTTAGATAGAAATATGGAGCACGGGTCCATCGGTGGCTATTAGCCACAGTGTATGTGTGTATATAAATTTTTTTGCCACTGTGTGACACAGAGTGTTGGACTTGATGGGCCGTTGGCCTGATCCAACATGGCTTCTCTTATGTTCTTATGTTCTTAAGATTAAAAAAACCAAAACAAAAAAACCTGGCACGATTGTGATCTGAGGGTGGAAAAATGTTTTTGTTTCAAACAGTCTTATTAGTAACATATGGCAATAAATTTCAATTTCTTACATCATTAATAATTACTTTTTATCTATCCCATATATTACTTTCTACCCACTCCTCCCCCGTTACCTGACACCCGCCGGTGTTATATACTTAAAATCTTAATATTAAAGGTACCCTTAATTAATAAGAACCAAAATTAATATCCTCCTCCCTCTTGTACTTAGTCATTATCAAAAATTGTCCAATGTCCTTTTATTTTCCACTCTTTTTCTACGTATCTTCTGAACTTTTTCCACTTCATCTTAATTACTTCTAAATCATAGTCTCTTAAGGTTCATGTTAACTTGCCCATTTCACCCCAGTGTCATAACTTTTAAAATCCAATCCCATTTTTCTGGTATTTTTTCTTGCTTCCACAACCGCGCATACAACGTCCTAACTTTTTCCACTCCATCTTAATTACTTCTAAATCATAGTCTCTTAAGGTTCATGTTAACTTGCCCATTTCACCATGTGTCATAACTTTTACAATCCTACCCCATTTCTCTGGTATTTTTTCTTGCTTCCACAACTACGCATATTATGTCCTAGCAGCTGAAAGCAAGTATCAAATTATAGTTCTATCTTCTTTTGGATTTTTTTTTCCATTTGTAATCCCAACAGGAAAGTCTCTGCAACTTTCTTAAATTCATATCCCGAGATCCTAGAAATTTCTTGTTGAATCATCCGCCAATACTTTTTTTGCCCTTTCACAAACCCACCACATACGGTAGAAAGAACCTTCATGTTTTTTTTACATTTCCAACACCGGTCTGGCATCTTATTATTCATCTTTGCCAATATCACCCAGTGAGTTGCATTTGAACACGAGTCTCCTAGGTTCTTGTTTAGCACTTAACCCGCTAGAGCCAGCGGAGTATTTTACTTACTTTACTGTAGCCCCCCCTTTTTTGTTTTTGTTTTTTTTGCTGAGACTGAAATGTAAGAACAATGTTCTCAACTAGGATAGGCATTAGAGGACCACACTAGGATCCGGAACCATCAAGTTCAAATCCTGACTCTGCCACGCAAGATTGCTGGTGACTTTGAGCCTATCACGCTCTCTTGCCTTAGCCTACCTCACAAGGTTGCTGTTGCGAAGATAAAATGGAAAAGGAGAAAAACAATTGATAAGCTGCTTGGTATCATGATTAGGGAGGGAAACAGGATGTAAAAACTAAGCACTACACCACAATGGTTTCAATGAAATGTGGAGGCTGGACAGTTGTAAGAGACCGCAGAGGCTACTGTTACACGGCTAACCCTACTGACGTCCAAGCTCTGACAAAATTGGGCTAGTCGGTTATATTCAGGCTTCCCATGAAACATTTACACGCGGATAATTAGAGAAATAAGAGCCCCAGTGGTGCAGAGTGGTAAAGCCGCAGCACAGCGGTTCTAACCTCTGCTAACGACCTGAGTTTCACGGTTAAAACAATTTTATTTGGTAACAAATTATATGTCCTGCATCATTAATAACTTCTTTTAACTATCCCACATATTACTTTCTAGCCATCCCTCCCCCATTACTTGACCCCCGCCGGTGTTATTTACTTAAAATACTAATGTTTAAAGGTACCCTTAACTAATAAAAAATGAAAATTAACATTCTTCTTTTTTTTTCTAAGACTTCATCATTATCAAAAATTGTTCAATGTCCTTTTATTTTCCACTCCATCTTAAAAACTTCTAAATCATAACCTCTTAAAATTCTTGTTAACTCGTTCATTTCACACAATGTCATAACTTTTACAATCCAACCCCATTTCTCTGGTATTTTTTCATGCTTCCACAACTACGCATATAATGTCCTAGCGGCTGAAAGCATGCACCAAATTATAGTTCTATTTTCTTTTGGAAATTTTTCCATTTGTAATCCCGACAGAAAAGTCTCTGCGACTTTCTTAAATTCATATCCCAAGATCCTAGAAATTTCTTGTTGAATCATCCGCCAATACTTTTTTGCCCTTTCACAAGTCCACCGCATACGGTAGAAAGAAACTCCATGTTTTTTACATTTCCAACATCTGTCCGGCATCTTATTATTCATCTTTTGCCAATTTCTTAGGAGTCATATACCACCTGTACATCATCTTAAAACAATTTTCTTTAATACTATGATACGTTGAGAGTTTCATAAAGTTCTTCCACAAATATCCCCAAGTTTCCATATATATTTCTTTATTTACATTAATTGCCCACTTAATCATTTGAGATGTCACTACTTCATCTACTTCATTTTAAAAGTAACATATAGATTTTTGAAATTAATTTTTCATTGTCTCCAAGCAGAACTTTTCCCATTTCTGTTTGTTCTCATCTTATTCCTTCAGTTTTAACATCGCTTTCCACCAAACTTTTTATTTGTTGCGTTTGAAACAATCATATTTATTATTCAACTCTTCGGCAGTTTTCAATTCTATTTTACAGCTTTGTATTTTTAGTTTATACGACACCCTTTTTCCCTCTCCCATCTCCGCCGTTATCCTTATTACTTCCGCAGGCACTGAGGATAGAGAAATGTTACGACCGTTCCTTTGTCATAGATTGCTATTTGATCATGTTTTGCGCGCTTCGGTTTTAATACAAAGGCACGCAAATCGGGGCCCTCGGCGGTAGTTTCTAAAGCATCCGCGCAATTCGATGTTTTGATTACGCGTGTCTTAGACGGTCGTTGTATATAATCGAATAAAATATAATACGCGATCGCGATGTATAACGTTAGACAACCTTGTTACTCTGACTTTTGAAAACCCCGAGATAGGCCCCCTTCTGCGAATTCGGCTCAGCGGCCCGCCACCAATAGGGGAGTCGCCGTTGTTCAAACGCGCCAGCGGGTGCGGGGGGGTCGGCGCAGGATTCTCTTTAAATACGGGAAACCCGAGCACCGTTCTGACGGCTCCGTACCACCATGGCGAATACACCCCTGTCTGTTTTTAATCCTGTGGTCCCTGGAGCACCCGTGAGGAGGAAAACTACAGCGAGGATTCAAAAACCTAGCACCGATTCTGACAAGGAGAATGTACAGCCGGTTCTTGCTAAACGCCTTTTTGCTTCCCCCGAGAAAATGAAAGATGGGGCAGAAATCTGTACACCGAAGCGGAGTAGATGTTTCCAGGATGGTGAGAGTTGTGACTCCGTGAATCCGTCACAACAAGATACATTTAAGGTGGGTAGAACAACATGGGAAAGATGTGTAAAAGGTTGTGTTGTTTCTGTTTAGACTCCTTTTCTCATTTTGTGTGTTTGTGATTTTTAGAAAATTTGTCTCGTGGACTTGTCCGGTGTTCAGACGTCGATTCATACCGTCCTGCAAAAATACGTGGGAGTGTCCGATGAAGACGTTCCACCTGTGGACAAGCAAAAGTCACGTTCTGCGATGTACAAACTGATAACTGCCACCGCTTATTCTGTTCTCAATTATTGCTCCAACGATCTCTCTTATTCTATGTGTGACGGATGCATTTTAGATAGACCCGGACAGAATTCTCATGTATGTTTGACGTGGTCCTCTGCTTTCTACGATGAGAACTTAAGATATGTTTGTCGCAATCTGAATATGAGCCCCGTGTTGTATGTGATCACGGTTATTGCGTGTTTTCTTGATTGTTGTGGTATTAACAAGAATCATGTCATAACATTGGCCAACCTGGTGGAAGGCGTACGAACATCCCCGACCCCCTGTGAACAATTGAGAACGTTGTTTCAGAAATGCCACCAACCCTATGTGACACTTGTTGAGAAATTTCTGCATAATACATTTCAGAATGGCGCATCTGTGAATACCTTTCTTTTCCCCCTTTTGTAAATAAATTTTAAAAACTTTCTGTAATAAATGTACATTTTATACATTCACATGTATAAAAATAAAAATGTATTTAGAAGCCGTTGAGTTTGTGCAAATTTTGATACTAAAAAATATTCGATATTAAAAAGATCACGTTGCATTTAGGGAGGTCGCTTTTGATCAGTAAGAGGGAGATTGACGCCGATACGTCGATAGACGTATGGTTTTACCAATAACGCTGAAAATAACGTCTCTGCACCGAGAAAACTTAAAATAGACCGAGAGCTGTTTAAACACAAGTCCTAATACCGACAGCGTGTTTTTCACGGGTTCCTTACTTTAAAAAATCAACACCGTGCACGCTCTTCCCCACATAATCCTGAACAGCTCTTTAAAAGTTCTTTAAAAGCCGGAGCAAGTCTTTTTCTGTAGCGGTTCCGTTCTTATGCCCCGGCTGAAGGCGGGGGCCGTCTCTTCTCTCATCCGATACCGCCAACACAGAAAGTCCTTCTCCTGGTTTGTTTTAATAATGTATAATCATGCCAATTTTTGGCTAATGGCTTTTTGTAAAACACTTTGGGCAACAAAGAAACAAAGTATAAAAATACACTGAATAATCGGACACACCCTGTTATTACATATAAGCTTTTTTCCTTTATTTTCACTTTACGGTGAAACACTCCCCTGTAAATATGACCTATTGAACAGGGTAGGAGTGACGGTGTAAAGGCTGCGGATCGCAATTGTGGGAGGATAGGTTTCTTCGGCGTTTGCTTGGGCGGATTAAAATTAGCTGGGGCAGGTGGGGTAAGAAACGGAGGGAGTCTATCTGATTTTATATAGGAAAGCGGGTGTAATATTGTATAAAGATGGCTACGAATCAAAAGTGCCGAGGGTGAGCATAATGGGAAAAGGTGAGAATGGGGGGAGGCCGGAATCAGGTTGGGGTGCAATAAACATATTACAAAGTAACACACGAGCAACAGCGTTATAGTCCGCTGCCGGATCATGTTAGGGAAAGGGGGGGGGGGGGTATGTTCCTTGTCTATACACGTAGGTAATCCCATCATTCTTTTACCCGTGTTCTTTCGGACGGTACTTCCTCTACATTTCTATGACCGTATCTATTACAGATGCTTAATTTGTCGGCTTCTCGGTTTGTAAGAAACCTACCGATTGGGGGAAAGTAGGTTGTAAAACCGTATCTGTATAGAACCGGCGGTACTGGGGCACGGTTGGAGCAGGCCGACGTATTCATCGGCAGTCATCGAAGAGTCGCTATGCTGAGCGATCTGACAGCCGAGACAAGGCGACTGGTGGATGGCTACTTGCGACGCAACCTGAGTGGTTCGGTGCTGTCTCACAGCCACACGGCCAAGACCCTGCGGAGAGTGGCTGACAAGCTGGAGAGCCGTGAGAAGACATTCTTTCACTCCATTTGCTCCACAGCAATCTTGCCGGAGCCTGGTAGGGCAGACGTCCATTTGAGACGTGTGGCGGCGCAGATGGCATCTGATGGCGGGCTTAACTGGGGTCGAGTAGTGGCGCTGTTTGTGTTCACCGGCACCTTGGCAACAGCGCTGGCTGGGCGGGGGGCTCACGAGGAGATCGGCGGCCTGACAGAGGCATTGGTCATCTATCTGTCTGTGGAGAAGCGTGAGTGGCTGGAGGCGCATGGTGGCTGGGAAGGGTTCTACCGCTACTTCAACAAACACGGTTCTGATTCAATCAGCCGGTGCGATACCAAAAGCAACACTATCATAGCGACCGCCGGATTTGTCCTAGCAGGATTAGCTTTCCTCATGGCCGTGAGATAAAAGTACATCGTGAACTCGAAACTATGAACAAGCGCTATGAAACTATGAACAAGTACCCGTGATGAGTCCGCTCTATATTTTTACAATTTTTATAACGTTGCTTAAATCGGTGTCTAGGCCTGAATGTTTAAATGAAGCACAACCCACCTTGGCAACGTCAAAAAACCAAACAAATGGAAACAAAGATTGTTCAGGTCCTAAGTTTGTATGTTTTGTTAGTTCCATTCTAGAGAACTGAGACGTTATGCTAAAATACGTTAGATGACCTTGCGGTGCAACCGGCGTAACGATGTGTGTTTGGATTTTTACGGTGGGAATTCTAAGCTTATTTCAGTCGAGCACACCACGTGTTTCATACCGTCATATCTAATAGAAAAGTATTTTATTAAAGCGAGAATATACAAAGCGTAGCTTTTTTTAATTAACAACAATCTGCATCCCGACCCACGTGTCTACAGTTCCCCGCGAATGAGGCGTCTTCCACTTTGGTGTCGAATAGGAGGGAAGGGGGGATTGCCGGGAAATCCTGCAAGGGGGGGGGCAGGGTAAGAAATACACGGCGTACATCTTTGTCGTGTTGCGATTCACAAGGATTAGACACGTGTGTATGTACAGAAAGTGTAGCAACGATACATCCGCTTTATCAACGTGAGAAAACAAAAACAAGCGTGCTATTTCCCCCACCCTACTGAAAAAATACAGTTCTTACTATCCGCTTCAGGATACGGGTCTTATATACAAACAGACGTGTGTGTTTTCTCATCTACATGTGGTTGGGACATTCTCGATTCTAATCTGTATGTTTTTCCTGCTTTGCAACCTCTTCTTCTTCCTCCATGAGGGAATCAACCTCCTTTGGAGACTCCGGTGTTTGCGCTTCATCAACCGGGGGTTCCCTCGCCTTTTCCACAGCTTCATCCTTCGTGTCTGCTTCAGAATCTCCAGAGGTATCCTCCATGTCCGCTCCGGAATCACCGGCGGTATCGTGCTCGGCATCTGCTAGGGAATCTTCCTCATCTGAATCTTGAAAGTGTGCTAGACCCCCGCAGTATGGGCAGTGACAGGTGTCCGGCCTCCCTGAGTTGACCGCTGCCACATTCTCTACCTAAAAGTTTGAAGGAAAAAAAAAAATAGTATCCTGTCTCATGAGCGGGCCCCCCACCCCCCAATTCCATACACCTCGGTGTTTTTTTTTTTTAGGCCTTACATTCGGAAAGAGCGCTTTCAAATAGACCGTTTCCTCCACAATCTCCATATTTTCTTGCGCCTTCCCTCCACGTTCTGACTCCTTGATAGAGACGCCATTCTCAGAGAGCTCTGCCTTTTCCCAAGCCTTCTTTGTGGAACTCTCCCACAAAGGGGATTCATTATTCTCCACCTGTGTTGAGTTCTTGAGATTAGAACCACGCTTTCTTAAAGATTTGAGCAACACCAGGGTTAGCATCCCACACATGATCAAATCCTCTAAATCAGCGACTTTGGTCTCTGATCCCTCCGCCGCCTAATTTAAAAAAAAAAAAAGAAAGGGCATAACGCTACATGACCCGCCATCGCAATCCTCCCAGCTTTCCTCTTTTCTCACAACTTACCCGTGCATCTGTTTCTGCTTCCTGGTTCTCCAAACTCTCCTCTTCCATGTTTTCGGGTACAGATTCTAGAGGGGTCTTCTCGGGGGTGGTGTTCTCCGCTTCTATCTCATCACCGTTGCCTTTTCTTGAATGTTTGTGAGGCTTGATGCCTAGGGGTCCCTCCATGTTAGAAAATTTCTCCATGGTGGTACGGAGCCGTCAGAACGGCGCTCGGGTTTCCCGTATTTAAAGAGAATCCTGCGCCGACCCCCCCCCCCCCCGCACCCGCTGGCGCGTTTGAACAACGGCGACTCCCCTATTGGTGGCGGGCCGCTGAGCCGAATTCGCAGAAGGGGGCCTATCTCGGGGTTGTCAAAAGTCAGAGTAACAAGGTTGTCTAACGTTATACATCGCGATCGCGTATTATATTTTATTCGATTATATACAACGACCGTCTAAGACACGCGTAATCAAAACATCGAATTGCGCGGATGCTTTAGAAACTACCGCCGAGGGCCCCGATTTGCGTGCCTTTGTATTAAAACCGAAGCGCGCAAAACATGATCAAATAGCAATCTATGACAAAGGAACGGTCGTAACATTTCTCTATCCTCAGTGCCTGCGGAAGTAATAAGGATAACGGCGGAGATGGGAGAGGGAAAAAGGGTGTCGTATAAACTAAAAATACAAAGCTGTAAAATAGAATTGAAAACTGCCGAAGAGTTGAATAATAAATATGATTGTTTCAAACGCAACAAATAAAAAGTTTGGTGGAAAGCGATGTTAAAACTGAAGGAATAAGATGAGAACAAACAGAAATGGGAAAAGTTCTGCTTGGAGACAATGAAAAATTAATTTCAAAAATCTATATGTTACTTTTAAAATGAAGTAGATGAAGTAGTGACATCTCAAATGATTAAGTGGGCAATTAATGTAAAAAAAGAAATATATATGGAAACTTGGGGATATTTGTGGAAGAACTTTATGAAACTCTCAACGTATCATAGTATTAAAGAAAATTGTTTTAAGATGATGTACAGGTGGTATATGACTCCTAAGAAATTGGCAAAAGATGAATAATAAGATGCCGGACAGATGTTGGAAATGTAAAAAACATGGAGTTTCTTTCTACCGTATGCGGTGGACTTGTGAAAGGGCAAAAAAGTATTGGCGGATGATTCAACAAGAAATTTCTAGGATCTTGGGATATGAATTTAAGAAAGTCGCAGAGACTTTTCTGTCGGGATTACAAATGGAAAAATTTCCAAAAGAAAATAGAACTATAATTTGGTGCATGCTTTCAGCCGCTAGGACATTATATGCGTAGTTGTGGAAGCATGAAAAAATACCAGAGAAATGGGGTTGGATTGTAAAAGTTATGACATTGTGTGAAATGAACGAGTTAACAAGAATTTTAAGAGGTTATGATTTAGAAGTTTTTAAGATGGAGTGGAAAATAAAAGGACATTGAACAATTTTTGATAATGATGAAGTCTTAGAAAAAAAAAGAAGAATGTTAATTTTCATTTTTTATTAGTTAAGGGTACCTTTAAACATTAGTATTTTAAGTAAATAACACCGGCGGGGGTCAAGTAATGGGGGAGGGATGGCTAGAAAGTAATATGTGGGATAGTTAAAAGAAGTTATTAATGATGCAGGACATATAATTTGTTACCAAATAAAATTGTTTTAACCGTGAAACTCAGGTCGTTAGCAGAGGTTAGAACCGCTGTGCTGCGGCTTTACCACTCTGCACCACTGGGGCTCTTATTTCTCTAATTATCCGCGTGTAAATGTTTCATGGGAAGCCTGAATATAACCGACTAGCCCAATTTTGTCAGAGCTTGGACGTCAGTAGGGTTAGCCGTGTAACAGTAGCCTCTGCGGTCTCTTACAACTGTCCAGCCTCCACATTTCATTGAAACCATTGTGGTGTAGTGCTTAGTTTTTACATCCTGTTTCCCTCCCTAATCATGATACCAAGCAGCTTATCAATTGTTTTTCTCCTTTTCCATTTTATCTTCGCAACAGCAACCTTGTGAGGTAGGCTAAGGCAAGAGAGCGTGATAGGCTCAAAGTCACCAGCAATCTTGCGTGGCAGAGTCAGGATTTGAACTTGATGGTTCCGGATCCTAGTGTGGTCCTCTAATGCCTATCCTAGTTGAGAACATTGTTCTTACATTTCAGTCTCAGCAAAAAAAACAAAAACAAAAAAGGGGGGGCTACAGTAAAGTAAGTAAAATACTCCGCTGGCTCTAGCGGGTTAAGTGCTAAACAAGAACCTAGGAGACTCGTGTTCAAATGCAACTCACTGGGTGATATTGGCAAAGATGAATAATAAGATGCCAGACCGGTGTTGGAAATGTAAAAAAAACATGAAGGTTCTTTCTACCGTATGTGGTGGGTTTGTGAAAGGGCAAAAAAAGTATTGGCGGATGATTCAACAAGAAATTTCTAGGATCTCGGGATATGAATTTAAGAAAGTTGCAGAGACTTTCCTGTTGGGATTACAAATGGAAAAAAAAATCCAAAAGAAGATAGAACTATAATTTGATACTTGCTTTCAGCTGCTAGGACATAATATGCGTAGTTGTGGAAGCAAGAAAAAATACCAGAGAAATGGGGTAGGATTGTAAAAGTTATGACACATGGTGAAATGGGCAAGTTAACATGAACCTTAAGAGACTATGATTTAGAAGTAATTAAGATGGAGTGGAAAAAGTTAGGACGTTGTATGCGCGGTTGTGGAAGCAAGAAAAAATACCAGAAAAATGGGATTGGATTTTAAAAGTTATGACACTGGGGTGAAATGGGCAAGTTAACATGAACCTTAAGAGACTATGATTTAGAAGTAATTAAGATGAAGTGGAAAAAGTTCAGAAGATACGTAGAAAAAGAGTGGAAAATAAAAGGACATTGGACAATTTTTGATAATGACTAAGTACAAGAGGGAGGAGGATATTAATTTTGGTTCTTATTAATTAAGGGTACCTTTAATATTAAGATTTTAAGTATATAACACCGGCGGGTGTCAGGTAACGGGGGAGGAGTGGGTAGAAAGTAATATATGGGATAGATAAAAAGTAATTATTAATGATGTAAGAAATTGAAATTTATTGCCATATGTTACTAATAAGACTGTTTGAAACAAAAACATTTTTCCACCCTCAGATCACAATCGTGCCAGGTTTTTTTGTTTTGGTTTTTTTAATCTTAAGAACATAAGAACATAAGAGAAGCCATGTTGGATCAGGCCAACGGCCCATCAAGTCCAACACTCTGTGTCACACAGTGGCAAAAAAATTTATATACACACATACACTGTGGCTAATAGCCACCGATGGACCCGTGCTCCATATTTCTATCTAAACCCCTCTTGAAGGTGGCCATACTTGTGGCCGCCACCACCTCCTGTGGCAGTGAATTCCACCTACTCTTCACCTACATGGCTTCTGCAAAGGGAAGTCCTGCCTCACCAACCTTTTAGAGTTCATTGAGAAAGACTCGCCAGAGATTCCTGAGTAAACTTAGCAGTCATGGGATAAGAGGATGGGTTCTCTTTCTGATTAAAAAACTGGTTCAATGACTGTTAGTAAAGAGTGGGGATCTGTGGACAATTCTCACAATGTAGGGAAGTATGCTACGGGGTCCGATAAGGATTGGTACGGGGGCAAGACTATTTCATTTATTCATAAATGATTAGGAACTAAGGGGTGATGTGCTGGTAAGTGTAAGGTGATGGCATAGTGGGTCAAAAAAAAATCCCCACTTCACGTATAAGCTAATAGGGATAGAACTTGCTGTGACTGAGAGGGGGGAAAATCCCAAGTGTGTTGTGGATAGTTTGGTGAAAGTGTCAACCCTGTGTGCTGCAGCGGTGAAAAAGGCAAAGTCTGTGGTAGGTATTCTTGGGAACGGGATTGAGAATAAAACAGCCTATATTGTAATGCCCCCATATAGATCTATATCGCAGCCTTGTTTGGAATAGTGTGTACAATTCTGGTCACCGTATCTCCAAAAGGACATTGCAGAGCTAGAAAAAGTACAGAGAAGGGCAGCAAAGTTGATTGGGGGGGGGGGGGGTTGGGGGGGGGAGCACCTTCTCTATGAGGAAAGGCTGATGAGTGACTTTTCAGTTTAGAAAAGCGATGGCTATGTTAGGGGAGGGGGAGGGTGTGGGGTCAAGATAGAGGTTTATAAAATTATGCAAGGGGTGGAGAGAGTTGACAAACAGAACTTTTCCCCCCTTTCAAAATACTAGAACTCAATACAACGAGGCTGATAGCATATTCAGGGTGGACAAAAGGAAATACTATTTTACACAGAGAGTGATTAAAATGTGGAATTCGCTCCTCTCTCTGCACCCTTGGTTCATCAAGGAGATCAGTTCCTAGGCTGCCCGTGACCCACAACCCCCTCTTCTCCCTAAAGCAGCAACGATAAGCTCTTCTTTTTCTTATAGAATCCTAGGCAACCTCCTACTGCCGGGGCCCTGTTCATTGCTCAAGTAACCCCCCAGACAGCTCCTTGGAGTGCTAACAGGTGGAGGATGCTGACGATGGAAAAAAGTTGTATTGTGTGCCAAGATATTAAGTGAGCTGCATGGCTCAGAACTAAGCCCCAGATCTTCTGATGTTAAGAGTTCCATCAAAAGCAAATGAATGCCTACTTGAATACAATTAAAGGCTCAGATCCTGATCTTGGTGGAACCATATCAAAAATCACCAAAGTTGGCAGTAAATATTTGTGTTGTCAACAATACTTGGGGAACATGGGGTGAATGCACATTTAACAGGGCATGTAGAACTAAAATCATTTAAAACACTGCTTACTGTTGCTTGTTTTTATTTAAAATTTTATTTTATCTACATATTGGACACAGTCAGAGTATATCCACAAAAAAACCAATGGGGCATTCTGTAACCTGTGTGTTTCTATACATGTCAGAAAATCCTATCTTTGTTTATATTTAAAATAACATGCATTGAATATCTCTGTCCTGCTTTTGCATTTTTCTTAAGTCTACATTTTTCTGCACTTCACAGCCATAAAACCCCTTGACCTCTTAGGACCATTTTTGGGGGTCAAACACTATTCTCACAATTAGCCCATACATAAATTTGATGGAAAAGCTATTTTAAATCACAGACCATAAGAACAGGAAATTTATTGCGTGAGAACCTAATTTCATCTGTTTATTTTGTCCAGGTCTAAACTGTGTCAGCATTAAATAATTTGCTAAGATTCTTGCTCTCTCTCACAGGGTGAATATCCTCCCACGTCTGCGAGATATACATTTCAGCACTTGACCTTTTAAGGTCAAATACTTTTGTCTCACTCTGAGAACAGGCACTGAAGATGATAGAAAAATGTTAGGATTTAATGTGTAAGAAAATGCTATATGTTTACAATTAATGTATTAGAATAGGCATCTAAAATGCTGTTAGGTGGCTAGGTAAATGTTAGGATTTAATGTGTAAGAAAATGCTGGGATGGTTACAATTAATGTATTAGAAGGGGCAGCAAAAAAGTACAATCCCACTACGTCAGGCATTCATTTACTGATCAGGAGGTGGGGGCTGGTGTGGGGGAGGGGCAGCTGTTTAATGAGGAAATTGTGGGGGAGGGGCAGCTGTCACTTTTTGATTTCTGTTTGATGATGCGTTGTACGTACTGTATTCTTCTGATGGGAGAGGGACACCTATCAGGAGGTCTGAAGCTTCCCTGACACCACAACTGAAGGAATGGAGCCACATTACCTGTTTGAGTCCTGAGGTGGAATTCCTGAGGCTTAGGTGCTGAGAACATAGGCTTACCAATCCCCAGGTCCCAGCGGCAGATCCCCCATTTTTACAGGCTTCTCCCCGCCCCCAGCCAGCTGGCCAGTGGGGGAAGCCCCGCCCCCACAGTCATCCTGTAGTTTTAGAGCTCCTGCAGGTTTAGAAACCTGCAAACAGGTCCGTTTTTAAAATGTGTGCCCTCAACGCTGAGCAGGAAGCAGGAAACAGGAAGGGCTTCATGGGAAAGGATCAGTAACAGTTTCCTCAGAGAACGGCCCCTCCCTTTCTTTTGCTTTTGTTTTCAGAGCAAGTAAAGTTCTGCAGGAACAAGACCCAGTAAGTATTTGTGTGTGTGAGAGAGGGAGGGGGCAGGGGATTCCCTGGTTTGGAAGCTCTCCCCCCCCCCCCCGCTTTAGAAAGTGTGTGTGTGGGGGAGGGAAATGTCTACTGGGCACTCTATTATTCCCTATGGAGAACAATTCTCATAGGAAATAATGGGGAATTGATCCGCAGGTATTGGGGGCTCTGGGGGGCTATTTTTTGAGGTAGAGGCACCAAATTTTTAGTATAGCATCTAGTGCCTTTCTCCAAAACACCCCCCAAGTTTCAAAACGGTTGGACCAGGGACTGTGCCATGCCAAGGTCTGCTTCACTGAGTCTCCAATTCTCATCCCCCTCCCCAAATCATGTTGGTCTCTCAGGTGCTCTGGGACTTGAATCCAGCTGTTCTACTGCAGAGCAACAAGGCCACCCTGTGAAAGCGTTTCCATAGAGGACATTCTCTGTTGGCTTCCTTCAGTATATTTCCCCTACACCTATTCTTTTAAATTAGCTCTGAAATGTTGTAAAAAGAATAGTGTGTTGCTTTTACATAAAGCAATCTTTATATCCATTCATAAAAGCATAGTTTATGAACAACATTATTTATCTCTTGGACATTGCTGCAATGTTTATAGAATTAATTACACACCCGATAAATGAATTAACATTGTGGTTTTTTTTAAGAACCTAGAATTATGCTGGATTTCCCCTTATAAATCATAATGTGATTTGCCAAGTCATTTAAATAATGCATTGGTTAATATATGAGATTGCGGCCCTGTGGCGCAGAGTGGTAAAGCAGCAGTACTGCAGCATTGTGGTCTGAACTCTCTGCTCACGACCTGAATTCGATACTGGCAGAAGCTGGTTCAGGTAGCTGGCTCCAGGTTGACTCAGCCTTCCATCCTTCTGAGGTTGGTAAAATGAGTCCCCGGCTTGCTGGGCAGGAAGTGTAAAAGACTGGGGAAGGCAATGGCAAACCACCCCGTAAAAAGTCTGCCATGAAAACATGAAAGCAACGTCACCCCAGAGTCGGATACGACTGGTGCTTGTAGAGGGGACCTTTCCTTTCCTAATATATGAGATCATATGGCTGGGGCATATGGGAGTTGTAGGCAAAAAACATCTGGAGAGCTACTGTTGGCCACCCCTGCTATAAACAATCATTTTGGAAATTACAGCTGGGGAATCAGATGCATTTCAGCTTTATGTCCTTTCAAAAGCATTTGAAGGCTATTTGTGGCTGCATTCATATGAGGTTGGATAACACATCGTTGTGCTACAACAGTCGTTCACAGCTGTTTCTCCCCCCCCCCCCCAGTGTGGACAAGAGAGTCCAGTTCCAAATGCCCACCATGATGTGGGGGCACAGCACATGACTGGATTTTTTAGACATAAGGAAGGAGAAGATTGTCATAGCCCCTTATTTTTTTACTGTAAATTTTATGTTGTTACCTGCCCTGAGTCTATTCTTAGGAAGGGTGGGTTATAAATAGAAAATTATGACAGACAGACAGACCGACAGACCGACAGACCGACAGACCGACAGACAGACAGACAGACAGACAGACAGACAGACAGACAGACAGACAGACAGACAGACAGACAGACAGACAGACAGACAGATAGATAGATAGATAGATAGATAGATAGATAGATAGATAGATAGATAGATAGATAGATAGATAGATAGATAGATAGATAATGTGAATAGGCTGCAAGGCCTGGCCATGGTGGGAGCATTTCCTTGAAGTTTATGGCCTCTTTCCTGTCCCTCCCTCCTCTCCTCAGCCTTGCCCCAGGACAGACAAGGATTGGGTCAGAGGGGAAGCAGCTTGGCAGTGCCTGTTGCTAGGCAACCAAGCTTGGTTCTGTCAGTAAAGGGAGAGGCCTCTGCTGAACATAATGCCATAGAGTCCACCCTCCAAAGCAGTTATTTTCTTCAGAAGGAGAGATATCTGTTGTATGGAGTTTGGTTGTGATATCAGGAGATCTTCAGGCTCCATTTAGAGGCTGGCTACCCTAGGCCTGGCAGCACCCCCTGGGTGACTTGATGCCACCTGACTGACATGACTTCACTAGACCTGGCTGCTTGCTCCTGTTCAGCAGCAGCCCCCCCATGACAGCCAGTATGGTGCAGCAGTTAATACTTCAGTGCAGAGTCTGCCAGACCCAGGTTCTTGCTGTGGAAGCTGACTGGGTGATTTTGAACCAGTCACAGACTTTCACCCTAACCTGCCTCGCAGGGTTGTTGTGCAGATCAAAAAGAGGAAAGGAGAATGGTGTAAGCTACTTTCGTCCTCACTGGAGAGAAAGACTGTAGTTTTCCTAGATAGAAGCTGCAGGGAGGGAGGAGGAGATGGAAAGCTGAAGTCAGAGGGGTAGATGAAGGTAGGTTGAAGGTTGGCAGGGAAGGAGAGAGGGTTGCCAACTCCAGGTTGGGAAATTCCTAGAGATTTGAAGGGTGGAGCCTGAAAAGGGTGGGGCTTGAGGAGTGGTGGGACCTCAGACAAATACTCCGCTCTCCAAACCATCCATTTCCTCCTGGGGAATCATTGCTGCCAGCCTGCAGCTTTTATTTTTTTATTTTAAATACAAACAATAGAACAATAAAAAAAACATACAACCATACCATAAAACATAATAACCAAGATAACCATCGACACTGTTACATAACCAAAATTCATAGTTACGAACCACCTAGCTTTAATTGCATCAAGGGGATTATTTCCTTATCACATAAAAATCCAAAACTGGTTTCCATGTTTCATCATATTCTGATAAGGGAACTACCGCACGAGAGTCCCCCCCCCCCCGAAAAAAAAAAAAGGATTATGCATAATCCTGCCCATCAAAAATTGTTCCCATTTTTGGTACCATTGTCTAAGTAAAGATCTTGTGGGGGACCTCTAATTCCTGGCAATAACCAGGTGAGCAGAAGGAACCAATGTGAAGACAAAAGATTTGGTGTTTTTTATCTATCAATGAATCAGCCCAAAAAATCCAATAACAAAAATTCTGGGGAATAGTTTCCCCCCAAATTATTAGAGTGTCTCCATGATTTCCTAGAGCATCCCTGTGCAATGTGTCTGGCGCGATATATCACTTCTGGGCGACGTCATCGCGCTGTATGCCAACAGGACTCTTTGGGGGTGCGGATTGCCCAGGCGGTCTCCTCCCTGCTGGCAGGTTGGGGCCCACCAAACCAGGGGATCCCCCGCCCCCAGTGGGAACTTTGCAGCCCTAAGTGAAAATCAGTTATCTGCATTATGTCTGTTGAGTGTCCATAGTGAGAAATATGTAAGAGAAGGTATAAACTGTTTTGGCCAAGGTCCTCAAAGACTCCAGTTTTTGTTCAAAGAATGATCTCTTTTTTATTATTATTTCTTTTCTATTAAGGTAATACTTTAACAAAAAAAAATCATATTATCTTCAGACATGCCTTGTTTTCAAAAATGTATGTAAAATCTCAGCAAGAGTTTGTGCAGAAAACCCCAACAACATTATCCCCATTCTCTGTGAATCCTGCTGCTGGTGGGGTTGAACTCCTAAGAGGAACGCACCTCCTCACTATCTGTCTTTGTCTAGGCCAAGGTGTCAGAACTTGTATCTGTTATGTATGCTGAGCTTGGTGATATTAGCCTAACCGACTCCATATTGTAACTGCCTACTAATCCTATGTCCTTGTAGTCAGGCCTACTAACCAAATGCTTTGCATTTCAAACAAACTGTAACCACTGAAGGGTGACAGATAGCCTCTGGAAAACATCTGCAGGTGTCCTTTGAAGCTAGCCTGTCAGAGCATCACAGCAGGGCTCCTTCCTCCTCCGTGGAGATAAGGGACCCTGGGAACAGACAACTGTCTCCCAGAGTGTGAGAAATGGTTTTATTGTTTCTGTTATGACCGCATAAAGAATGTATCGATAGCTAAGCCCGTTATCAGAGTCAACTTGTGCTTTCCCTGAACACAGTTCTCAATAAACGTCTTATACTTTTGAAACAAAGTAATGAGTTTCGTTTGAAGTTCTTCAAGTTCTGACACAAGGATCTCCAACTTTTTGGAGCCTGCAGGCATCTCTGGAATTCTGGCACAGCCACAAAATGGCCACCACAGGAGGCAGAGCTAGTCACAATATGATTTCCACAGGTTACCTCCAGTCACACAGGTTACCTGGTGTTGTGATGGCAGCTGACACCAAAGCAACATTTTAAAAAATCTGCACTGTCAAGTCTGGCTATAACTCTGGCTCAAATATAGAGCATGCTGGGTAGAACCAAAGTGTAACCAAATGCTGCTAGCAAATCCTCTCTTGCCCCCCCCCCTAGAGAATATTCCTGCTTTGAAATGATGATGTGTGAAAAGTCTTATCTGAGCCTTCTCAGCCCAGGCTCGGGGGAGAGGAAGGAGCCTGAAAGCATCAAGGCCAACTGGGCCTCTAATCAACATGAGAATGTATTTGTAACATCTATGTGTGAATGTCCTCTGCACAATTCCCCTACCCGTAGGAATCCCTTTGAAGTATACCTTATATGCAATGTATCTACTGTATGTCCTTTAGTCTTTTCAAGCCTTGGCTTAGGCCACAAGTATCCAGTATCAATAAAATAGTTTCTTTGTACCTACATCGACCCATCATTGAATTTGCAGACTTGACATGCACAACCAGTCAGATCTCCAGTAGCCAATCAGAAACCTTGCTTGGCAAAAGCCCTGCCCTGCTGTGGGCACCATGGCATCCACAAGGACCATAGAGTTGTATACCAAAATGCTAGAGGATCACTGCACAATGTGTCCAGCACGATTACAGCACTACTGGTTGATGTCATTGCACTGGGCATGTTGGGTGTCATCAGAGCTCTTCGGGGGCAGTGCTTCCCCGCTGGCCAATCCTGTGCTGACAAGTTGGAAGACCCAAGATCAGGAAAAACCCTGCCCCCAGCAGGAGGTTGGGAATTCTAATTCGAAGACATGAGAGAGGGCCTGTTTCAAAGGATGCACACTTTACTGAACTTATCCATGTGACTGGTTGGAAGCACACTTACTGAAAACAGAGAAAGCAAGTGTCTGTAGTCTTTACACCAATGGCCACCCATCCATCAGATGCCATAATGCAGTGCTGAAGAGAAGCAATAATACTGAGCTTTCCCTGAAGGTGATTTACTGCATTGTATGAGATTACACATTTCAGGACTCACCTGTAACAAAGTGCATTTATTTTTTCATGTAACAAGAACAGGGTAAGGCAGTAGAAAGACATACAGCTTTCATTTGTCTAATGAATGGCAATATTATAGGATTCTAACCCAAGTTAAAGCCATGCTCCTAATCTTGCATTCATAGCTCTTACATGAGGATACTATTTTTAATTTGCACAAACTCTTGATGAAATTTTCCAGCAGGAAGGGAAAGTTTCCTGTCTGTCATCCAAGCAATCTGAAGTTGATGATGATATAGACTGCACCATACCAATAAAAGACAAATAATTTAATTCAGCCTATCAAAGCGACAATGATTTTATCATTCATGTAAAATTTACTGTTGCCCACTGAGATGCTCTTTCTGATGAGGAAAATAAGATGGACCAACTCCATCCGTAATTTCCCCACACATTCGAGACAAAGTGCCTGAAATATGGACAAAGCATAAGAATTATGAGGAGGTGGGCGGCCCCCCTGCTCAGACAGCGCATCTACTTTGTCATCGATCCCGAGGCAGCCTGGATAGAATTAGCATAATATCATAACTTATCTGTAGATGTGTGCAGCATCACATTTCATAAAACAATGAGGCATTCATACCCTGATGGGGAGCTGCAAGAGACGCCTCTGTTAATTTTCCATGGCTTATTAGCAAAATCATAACAAAGCATGTTATTTATGCAGGATGTACTCAGAGATTTATCTTCTTGGTAATATATGAAATTAGAGCGGTGGCATTAGAGACGGAGATGAATGTATTAGCATTTCTCCTTTAGCTCAGGGTCAGGATTACCTCACAAAAGAAATTAGTTTTGTGGTCTCCTCACTAGTTTACTCCAGGCCTTGTTCTTCCTCAACTCCTTGGAAGGAAAGGTTTCTGCTTGTGCCAGTTGCAAATCTCATTTCCATAGCTATTTTTTTTAAAATGAGGCAGCAGGAATGTCAAAATCTGAAGTCTTTAAAAAAAATAATCAAAACACCAAAGCAATACCTTCAACAATGAAACACTCATTGAGCCCTAGAGTTGGAAAGGGTGTTGGAGGCTATCTAGTCCAGTCCATTCCTCAGTGTCAAAAGGTCAAAGCATAAGGCATGCCCCTCAGATGGCTGCCCAGCCTCTGTTTCAGAACCTGTTGTATTTATTTATTTATCTATTTATTTATTTGGCTTATATCCCGCCCTCCTCGATGAAGCAGTCTCAGGGCGGCTTACATTTTCATAAAAACATTACATAAGAACCAGTAGCTGATATAAATTGCAAACATAACATGTAAAAATACAAGAATATATAAAAACATAAAACAGTATCAGGTGCCATATTGGTCTTAAATTAAAGGTGTGTTTAGTGATGGCGGATAGCTATCAATTCATTTCATGTCAGATTTTGTTGATCGGCTGTTACTATTAGGTGTTCTCTCAGAAAACAGATCTCAAGGTCGCGATTGTACATTTGAGGTGGACCAGATAGTTCAATGTCTGTTTTCTTCGTCAGTCTTAATTAGCAAATGTCTGGCAGAAGAACACTGTCTTACAGACCCTGCAGAACTGTGGAAACCCTCGCAGGGCCCTAACCTCCTCAGGAAGCTATTCTACCAGCACGGAGCTACAACAGAGAAGGCCCTGGCTCTGGTCGTCATGAGCCTGGCCTCTTTGAGGCCGGGGATTGAAAGCAGGTTTCTCCGGGGAACATGCAGGGAAAGGCGGTCCCGAAGGTATGCAGGTCCCTGGCCGTATAGGGCTTTAAAGATGATAACCAACACCTCAAAACAAATCCAGTATGCAATAGGTAACCAGTGCAGTGCTTTCAGCGCAGGTTGAATATGCTCCTGTAAACAACCTGGCTGCAGCATTCTGCACTAGTGGACGCTTCCAGGTTTGAGACAAGGGCAGCCCCATGTAATGAGCATTACAGTAATCCAGTCTCAAGGTCACTGTAACATGGATCACTGTCTCTAAGTCGCTGTGTTTGAGATAGGAGACCAACTGTCTTATCAGCCAAAGGTGATAAAAGGCTGATTTGGCAGTGGCTGCTACCTGGGCCTCCATTGTTAAAGAGAGATCCAGGAGCACTCCTAAACTTTAACCTTTGGTGCCAGTGTAAGCGGTGCTCCATCAAAGGCTGGTAATGAGACCTGCGCTCCCGGACTGCGATGACTTAGATACAGGACCTCTGTCTTTGTTGGATTCAGTTTCAGTTGACTCAGCCTAAGCCACCCTGCCATGGCTTGTAGGGCAATGGTCAGATCTTCCAGGGTGGAGTTGGACTGGCTGCCCATCAACAGATAGAGCTGGGAGTCATCTTTGTGCTGATGGCACTCTAGCCCAAACTTTTGAGCAATCTGAGCAAGGGGACGTATGTAGATGTTGAATAACATCAGGAGAGAAATGCCCCTTGTGGCACACCACACATAAGTGGGTGCTTTGGGATAGCTCCTCCCCTATCACCACCCTCTGTCCCCACCCCTGGAGAAAAAAGGAGAGCCACTGTAAGGCCAACCCCTGGATCCCAGTTGGCAAAGCGGTGGGTCAGTAACTGATGGTCGGCCGTGTTAAACGCAGCCAACAGGTCCAATAGCATCAGTACCACCGAACCGCCTCTATCCAGATGCCTCTGGAGGTCATCTGTGAGGGCTACCAGAACTGTCTCCATCCTATGACCCAGATGAAAGCTGGATTGAAAAGAGTTGGGCATGGAAGCATCATCTAGAAAGCTCTGTAGCTGCACTGCTACCGCCCTCTCAATAATCTTGTAGTGATTGAGAGAGCCTATCTGCCTTCCCTGGAATCTAGCTCTGGTGTCAAAGTGCTTCCATAGTTGTGTTCAACTGAAACCCACCCTCAGGCAACTTAAGGTGTGTTGCCCTCCAGACCACCAGAGGAGGCATCTTGCCCTGGTGTTGCAGTCAGACTGACATGTGTCACTTCCCTGAGTATTTGCTGTCTCTTTCTCCACTGTCACTACCTTTTCCTCTGTTTCTGCAATAGCCCCAGCCAAAGACCAAGACCAGGGGCAGACTCAGCTGTCAAGGAGGGCCCCCAGAGGTGAGGCAGTTGAGGATAACCATGGCTCTAAAGTCCAAAAGGGAAGGGAGTCTGGCACTGGTGATGTTCCCACCCCAGTTAAGGATAAAATGTGTGTGTGTGGGGGGGGGGGGGGTTGCAGCTGCTGAATAAATACACAGAACTACACTGGAGAACAAGGAATGGTGTATATGGCAGGAACACAAGTCCAAAGCCAAGCTTAAAGGCTTCACTGTTTGAATTCTCTAGAGTGAGTGGAGTAAACTGTCAGTGCTTAATGGGCCAGTACGGACCTGAATCAGTACAAGGAAGCTTCATGTGTTCAGCGTTGTGTGTTCACTGGGGAGAAAGGCAGAGAATAAAGGAAGTACAGCACCTCACCACTCCTAGGATTCCGCTGAAGCAGTTTGATTTTTATTTTTCTGCCATCATCACATGCCTGGCAAATGGACAGAATTCTAGCAGCTGTCATTTCACTGAGAAACATCTGGGAGAGAATCCACCATTTTCTAAGCAACCTACAGTTCACATGACTTCATTTACATAGTCATGCAAGTGAAGCGATCTGAAAGGACAAATACAAAGAAAAGGGTACCTTGGCACAGCATCCCCCAGTCCCCTCCACCTGCACTTCCATGTCTTGCTGAAGGCAATGCTGACTCGATTAGCCCAGTTCCCTCTCCCAAAAGAAGCTCTGCATGATGCTCAGCTCTGTTCCATGATTCTGGTTTATTACTCAGTTGTACAAGTACAATAGAGTTTTTCAAGCAACCTGCTGGAATTTGAGCAAGCATAAACAATGATGACAATGGCAGCAACAGTAAGCAGTGGAATGTATTCTTTTCGCTCACACTACTTTCCCATTTAAAATATTCTAATATACAAATGGGGACCTGTAATCCAATGTCGCTGGCAGAAGTTTAGGGAATTTTCCACATGTTTGGTGGCCCTGACGACCACCTAAGTATGCCAAGGGGAGCCTCTTTTCTCAAACCCCAATCATTAGAGCTGTGTTAAAAGGGACAATGCCTCAAATTAGGGTTGCAAGGGACTTTTTTTGTGTGCACAATGACATCACCTAGAAGTGACCTATTGTACCATAGAGTTTCCCCTCCCAAATTGCTAGAGCGTCTGGGAAAACCAAAGAGTTTTCCCGGAAATGCCTAGAGCAGCTGGCGCGCTGCATTGCTGGTGTGATGACATCATTTCTGGATGATGCGACGTTGAGGGAGGTTCCCTCCGCTGACCCAATGTGGGCTGGCGGGTTGGGAACCTCCAGGCCAGGGGAAATCCCGCCCGGTCCGGGGGCTTAGCAGCCCTACCACAAATGGTCTGTTGATTTTGTAAGGGTAGGAGGAATGGAGTGTCCTTTGCAGCCCCTGTAGCAGCCTGATGGGAGGAAATGCCCATTTAAAGCCTGTCAGCTGAAGATTGGGGGCTTCTAAACACAAGTAACCTCTCAAGTACAGTGGGAGGATGTTTCCCCGCAGGGCTGCAAAGATCTGGATCGGTGGCTTGTAACTGGCAAGGCCCTCACCCAGCTCTCTGCAAGCTTGTAGGTCTGGTCTCCCCCACCCACCCCCAACATGCGTGATGGGAGATCTTTCCCCTCTAGCTGTCTTAGGCAGAATGAAAGCAAACAGGAAACAAACACAAAGCCACAAGCTTCCATCATCTTGTCATCCATCTTTGACTGCATTGATTTAAAGAAAAACAACCCATGGGATGAACATCAGTCAACCATACAGATAATCAATAAGGTCTTATTTGCATTTCAAAATTAAATATTAGCAATATGCCATAGAATTAATAATTGTTCAGATTTATTGAAGGGTGAAATGTGCTAAATATCAATTATTCAGCATTTCAAAGATGGAAACAACTGCACATTTCCTTGCAAGGCGGAATGCGCCCGGATCCTTGGGGGGATCATCATGCCTGCCCATCTGGACACGGCTGTCACCTTTTGATTCATGCAGAACTCGCTCATTTTACATGATTGGGAGGGAGGGAAGGCGGCTGCTCGGTCACTCACTCCCATTTCTGCTGCTCTCCATGAATAGTCAAAATAAATCCTACATTACATGGATTATGAATAGTATAGAGAGAACAGATACAGGACAGAGGGTCTTTTGTCATCTTTCACAACATTAGAGCCAGGGTCGTCTGGGGATGTTGGTTATCGGGATAGGCAAAGGAAAGCACTGACTCAAACAACTCTAAACTAATTTTGGTGTTGTAAGAGATAGTGGAGATCACTGGCTTAGATTGAAAAGGGGATTATTAGACATTCATTGAGGGTGGGGAAAAGTATGATTGTTGAATGGAAAAATCCGTGTTCAAAAGCTGTGCACATCTGGATGCCAGGTGCTGGGAGAAGAGGGGAGGATTGTTGCTTTCATCCCTGCATGTAAACTTCTTAGAGCCTTCTGGTTGGCTGCTGTGGCTCTCTCCACGTTCAATTTCTGCTTTACCACAGAACTGATTGTATCATCTGCTTTGTTATTTGTGTTGCCAGATGATAACCATAAGACTTCTCCATTCACTCTTTGTTTGTTGAAATGTGGTCATCTTCAGCCTGTTTACATTCGAGCACAGACTGCACAGTTCTATTGGAGATATTTATTAGTTAGTACAGAAAAGTTGTGTTGACCTGAATAGCCCAGGCTAGACTGATCTCACCAGATCTTGGAGACTAAGCAGGGTTAGCCCTAAGAATATAAGAAGGCCCCCTGCTGGATCAGACCAATCGTCCATCTAGTCCAGCATTCTCCTGTCGGCCGGCCAGTTCCTCTGGAGGGCTAAGAAGAGGGCCGATGATGTTGCCTTCAGGCTTCCAGATTCAGAAGCTTGGTGCCTCTCACTGGGGAGGCTCCCTCAGTTACCAGGACTACCAGACACTGATAGGCTTGTCCTCCATGCATCTGCCTAATCCCCTTCTAAAGCTGTTTCTTCCTATGGCCATCACGACATCCTCTGGCAGAAAATTCCACATTTCAATCACTCTTTCTGTGTAAAGTAGCCTTTCCTTTTGTTCATTCTGAACCAGTATTTCCTTTTGCTTGCTTCCTTGAATGCCCTTGAGTTCTAGTATTTTGGGAGAGGGAGAAAATGTTCTCTTTGTTATCTCTCTTCATCTCATGCATAATTTTATAAACCTCTATCATGTCCCCCTTAGTTGTTTCTTTCCTAACTGAAAAGTCAGCCTTCCCGCCTAGGCAAGGTGCTCCAAACCCCCTAATCAGCTTCCTTGCACTCTTCCTCTGTGCTTCTTCGAGCTCTGCAGTTCTTTTGGAGATCCAGTGACCGGAATGGTACCCAGTATTCCAAATGAGGCCACATCATAGATCTACACAGGGGCATTACAATATTGGCTATTTTATTCTCAATACTTTCCCTTAATAATCCCTGATAAAGAGTTTGCCTTTTTCATCGCTGCAGCACCCTAGATTGACACTTTCATTGAGCTGTCCGCTGCAGCCTCAAGATCTTTCCCTCCCTCAGTCTCAGCAAGTTCAGACCCTGTTAGCTTATACTTGAAGTTGGGATTTCCTCTCTCTCTCATTTGTTCGTAATCTCCCCCCAAAAACACCCCCCTGCAAAAGCGGCTTCCCAAAAAAGAACAATTAGTTGGTGACCCTCAGGGCTTTTTTTTTTTTTTTTTTAGAAAAAGCCCAGCAGGAACTCATTTGTGCATTAGGCCACACCCCTGACACCAAGCCAGTCGGAACTGTGTTCCTGCTTAAATAAAAAAAAGCCTTGGTGACATTTCTGGGATCTGAGCAGTTAGCCCAATGCATGGCAGAGAAACTTCTGTCTGTCCCCCCACGCCCCAAAGCTCAGCCAATCAGCACCAGGTCCTTCATCAGCACCAACACTACAAAGTTCTTTCGTGCACAGCAGCACAGGCAGGCATGTGGCAAACACCTAGTTTAAACAGCCTGAATTGTATTTGCACATTACACATTGTTGTTGATACAACTGGCTGTGGAGATTTCTGATAACTGAGTCTCCATCACTCTCTCTCTTTTTTGCAGGCATTTCAATCCCATTTCTTTCTTCCTAAAAAATAAAATAAAATTCACAGCTCGAGAGAAGCCACAAGCCACAATCTATGTCAAGCCAGCAGACAGCTCCGGTGGAGGCAAATGGCCTTCTGTTGCTGAGGTCAACCACCTGGACTGGATAGGATCATTTAATGCTTCGAGGTGCTGAGAGATGACCCCCCCCCACCCCGAAAGTGCAATAACAGGAATCCCAGTAAATGCACACAAGAGGCTGTGCTTGAAATCCCCATTGATGCTATGCAAGTTTAGCGGATTCATCCTGATTAGCTGCAAAATGTGGACGTATTTCAAGGGTTTCCCTCTCCTGCACTGGGTAATCACTTCACATTAGGCAATTTTATCACTACCCAGGTAATAGGTTCAGTGATGTTGTGGCCTCTGTGGCACATGGTTGCTCCGGAGTACATGAAAAAGCTGCTTCTGCTGTGCTCCTTGCTCTTCCTGAATCAGTCCCAGATGGTCACTTCAGAACCCAGTCAACTGAGTTCCAGTAGCTGAAAGAGTTCTACCAGCAAGGAGATCTCATTAAAAGGTGCTGGGGTTTATTCAGTTTTTTTTGCATAGAACTCTGGATGCTGTGAATTTCACCACAAATGTGTTTGATGGTTGAATTCACCATATTCACAGGTGTTGGTCAGATATGAGAAAGAACAACTGTCCATTTATTGAAAGTCTTTGTGGCATGTGTAAGATTGTTTAATTGCATGAGCCACATTTTTTGAACTACAGGAATAAAAAGCAGATATAAACAGTGGTCTTTAATAAGAGAGTGCTGCATTTGGAAGAGACAGAGGTAGAAAAAATGAGGTATGTATGTATGCATGCATGTATGTAGAGCCCTGTGGTATTGCAGTCCAACCTCTGTTCACGACCTGAGTTCGATCCCTGTGGGAGCTGGGTTCATGTAGCCAGCTCAAGGTTGACTGGGGAAAGCTATGGCAAACCACCCCATTAAAAAGTCTGCCGTAAAAAGTCATGATGCGACGTCACCTCAGAGTAAGCTCCAGGAGGATTGGATATATCAAGGGGTGTGCAACCTAATATGCAAAGGAGTTCGGGCTACAAAAAAAAGCCCTGGTACAACCAGTCCTGTGGCCTGAGAATTGTGTTTGTTTCCCTGAAGTACTCATGCAATAATTCTTTTTCCATCTGAACAAAAATGGATAAAGCTCTTTAAAAGGAAGGCTAATGCAAGGTCAGTTTAGCAGAGATAACTGTCCCCCAATTGTGAGGCTGTCCATTGAATGATTTTATAAATAATCCAGCTTTCCTGGCAGTTGGAAATTTTAATAAGGAGTGGCTGCCTTTAACTGGTTCCAGAATTGGCTTCGGGAACCAGGTATTCTTTCTGTCTCAGCATGAAGCAGAGAAGAAAAGAGGATCGCTGTCTAGCTCTCCACTTGCAACAATTACTTTTGATTCCCTGATGTCAATTTGATCTGATACATTCATGGGTCTGTTCTTTCCATCACTTGCTGTGTAGAGTGAAGTATTTCCTTGCTGAAATTGGAAATTTTTTAGCAACTGTTTGCTGAGTACCTTTTTAAAAATCTGCTGCTTGTTGTCTTCCCTCCCCATGGGGTTGCCAACTCCAGGTTAAGAAATTCCTGGGGATTTTGGGAGTGGAGCCTGGGGAGGGACCCCAGCCATAGAGCCCACCCACCCTCCAGCGCAGCCATTTCCTTCAGGGCAACTGATCTTTGTCATCTGGAGACCAGCTGCAGTTCCAGGAGATCCTCAGGCCTTCCTTGCAACGGGGCAACCCAACCGCCCCCTTATCTTTTGGCACTTCTCCCCTCTTAGGTACTGATTTCCCCCTCCTTTCAGAGTTAGTTAGAATGGTGGCTCCGCCTCTGGACGGCCAATGAAATTACATAAGAAGGCTACGGGGCAGATCAGTTGGCCAAGTGAGGGCATCGTTGAAGGCAAATGAAGGCAGTGTAGATGAGTAGACAAACATTTTCATAATGAGTGCTGAAAAAAACCAACTAAAAATAAATTTTTGGCCCTGCTGAAAATGTTTATGAAGCAAAATGAGTAAGTTTGGTTCAGCTCCAGAGCCAATGACTCTGAGAAATAGGCTATTAAACCATTTGTTGTAACATGCCCAGATTTAAATTCCATAATTTTAGAGTTCTGGCACAGCCTGATCTTTTTGTTTTTCCGAAGGCATTCTAGTCCTCTATTTCTGTTGCGTGCATCCCCCCCTCCCCCGGGTCTTTAGATCCTTTTTTGGATGTAATTAACCTCAATCTGGATATATAGACAGAAGATAAATACACCACTGATTAATTCTAGGGCACTTCCTATCTTTCCTAAAAAAGTCCAACATTCTGTGTCTTTTTCAGGGAAAACTGTTTGTTAGGAAACTTTCTATAAAGGCTCCAAAATATCTTCAATGATACAGGTGTTGGGCTAGTAAGGACTAAATGTCAGACTTGGAACTTCAAAGTAAACGGGCCATAGTTTGTAGCAGCTTAATCCATTTATTTGAGAACTGGCAGTCTTGGATAGAAGCAGATTGAGATTGATACATTTTGCAGCAAGGCATGCTATTTTAACCTGTAACATCAAAAGCTAAACAATAAACTCATTCTCACACTTTGGAGAAGCAATAGCCGGTTCCCAGGCCCCCTTATCTCTTTCTCAGGGAAGGAACCCCGCTGGTTACCTCGAGGCTCACTATCTTCAAAGGGCTGTTACTTTTGTTAGTACTATGCTAAGCATTTCCCAAGGGAGTTAGTAACTGTTGCAAAAGGGTTTGAAATGCAATGTTTATTCACACGGCTAGTAGAAGCATTCAAAATGGAGTTAGTCAGGGCAAGTGAACATAAACAGTATAAGCATCTTAAAACAGGTAAGTTATAATGTCTGACATACTGCCCCCCCTAAGCTCTTGCTCTGGGTTTTTCTGCGTGTAGTAGGTAAAACTTCCTTAGTAACTGGGGGGCTCGTAGGTCGGTTGACTTAACCCACTCGTCACAGCTACTGGGAAAGTACTTCCAGTGAACCAAGTAGTACAATACCCCCCTCTGGACCCTGGAGTCCAGAATTTCTTGCACCTCATGGTGGCTCTGGCCCTTCACTTGAATAGGTGGTGGCTCTGGAGGGTGGGGGTACCAAGATGTGGCTCCAGGATCCTTGCGAAGAAGGCTGCAATGAAACACAGGGTGCATCTTACTAAACATTTTGGGCAAGTCCAGTTCGACTGTCACCTTGTTAATCACTCTCTTGATTTTAAAAGGTCCCAAGAGCTTATAAGCTAGCTTCTTGCATGCCTGCGGGAGGGGAAGGTTTTTGGTAGACAGGAACACGCTCTCCCCTTCTTTGAACTCCCACTGTGGAGAGTGCTTTTTGTCAAAATAAGTCTTATAGTCTTGTTTGGCTGTTTCTAAGTCCTCCTGGATCACTTTCCAGCCTTTCTGCATTCCCTCCCACCATTGCTGACAAGAGCCAGGGGGCGCTGATTTCCCAACGCTTGGCAAGGATGGGAACGGCTTGCCTTCGTAGCCATTCACAATTTGAAAGGGGGAGGCTTTCGTAGAGCTGTGCACACTATTGTTGTACCCGTACTCAGGGAGTGGCAGTAACTCCACCCAGTTGGATTGCTGGTAGTTGATGTAGCAGCGTAGGTACTGCTCTAGAATCCCGTTCACGCGTTCCATCTGTCCGTCCATCTGGGGATGGTACGCGGAACTTAAACCCTGCTCAATCCCCGCCATTTTGCAAAACTCCCGCCAGAAGTTGGCAACGAACTGAGGGCTGCGGTCACTAATGACCTTGTCGGGGAAGGAGTGGAGTCTAACCACGTGATGGAAGAACAAATGTGCCAGCTTTTTAGCTGTGGGGAGCTGTTTGCAGGGGATGAAGTGGGCTTGTTTGGAAAACGTGTCCATCACCACGAGTATTACTGTTTTCCCTTGGGAGGCTGGGAGTTCCACGATGAAGTCCATAGACACTACTGACCAGGGCCGGGAGGAGGTGGGCAGGGGTTGTAGTAAGCCGGGGGGCTTTCCCCCTCGCCTCTTGGCCATTATACAAGTTGGGCACGACCCTACAAACTCTGAGATATCTTTTTTCATTTGGGGCCACCAGAATTGTCTATTTACTAGTTGCAGGGTTTTCACGTACCCAAAGTGACCAGCTAGTTTGCTACAGTGGCAGTGCTGCAGTATCTCGGCGCGAAGGGCTTTAGGTACATAAAACTTCCCCTCATAGTACCAGAACCCCCCTTCTGTCAAGTCTGCTCATAACTCTGGTCAGGCCTGCACCTAATCACCGGTTCAGGAGAAAAGCATCCTGGGTAAAGCCATACTGTATTCCATTGCTGCTAGCTTGAACTCTCCTCACCCCGCTCCTTTTTCTTTGTTATGTAGTAATGCTTTGAAATGGGAATATGTGAACGGTTTATCTGTGCCTTCTCAGGCTTGGCACCGGGGGAGGTTGGAGCCAAGAGACGCTCAAGGCCAAACCAGGCCTGAGAAAGAAATTGTAACATCAATGTGTGAATGTGCCCTGCATAGTACCCCTCCCTCAAGAATCCCTTTGAAGTATACCTTATATGCTTGCATTCTACTGTATGATCTTTAGTCTTTCAGTCTTGCTGTAGTCGAGAACCATGATATCAATAAACTAGTTACTTTGTTTCAATGAAGACTTGCTATTGAATCTACCGACTTGACATCTTCTCCCTTTTCTATGCCTTCGGGTCTTTCCTCTCCTTCCTTTTCAGTCTCCTCTATCAGTCTGTTACCCCCCCATGGCTCCGGTGGCCTGGTTTTCTTTCCAGATCTGGTTGTTACTCCCCCCGCTATGGCTGAGGGGAGAATAATTGAGTCAACGACCTCCTCCCATTGTGATCGGTCCAAATTTCGAACGGCACTTGGGCCCCCTCCAGCCAGGACCTCCAGGTTTTTAAAGCAAAGGTCACTGCAAAAGCCTCTTTGTCCCAGACCGACCAATTCCTCTGCTTGTTCGAGAATTTTCTAGAAATATAGGCACAGAGTTTGAGCATCCCCTCCTCATCTTTCTGCATGAGAATGGCTCCGACGGCCACGTCGGGTTTAAGTTCGTTAGGATGGGCTAACACGGGCTCGCTCGTGAATAGTCTCTTTAGCTTCTCGAACGTGGCTTGACATTGGGGGGTCCAAGGGAGGCTCGCCCCCAGTCTTTTGGCCTTGAGCCTCTTTCCCTTCATTTTTAGTAGATCGGTGAGGGGCAGCATCACTTGGGCGAACCCCTTAATGAACCCCCTATAGAAATTTGCGAACCCGAGAAAAGATTGTAGCTGCCGTCGGGTTCTCGGGGGTTCCCAATCTAATACAACTTGTATTTTGGCTGGGTCCATCGCTAACCCTTCCCCGGAGACCCGGAATCCCAGATAGTCTAGTTCCGTTTGGTGGAACTCACATTTTGACAACTTTGCGCACAACTTGTGTTCATAAAGGGTCGTTAAGACCTTCTGGACCAATGGCACATGCGATTTGAGGTCTTTTGAGTAAATAATGATGTCATCCAGATACACCACCACCCCTTTGTACAAGTATTCTCGTAGTACATCATTTATAAAATTCATGAACACCCCCGGCGCCCCTTGCAACCCGAATGGCATCACCAGGTATTCAAACTGCCCCATCGGTGTATTGAAGGCTGTTTTCCACTCATCCCCCTCTTTAATCCTGACTCTGAAGTAAGCGTCTCTTAGGGCTAGTTTGGTAAGCACCTGCCCCCCGGACACTGTGCTCAGTAAATCTTTGATTAGGGGGATGGGGTAGGCATTGGACATGGAGATCCCATTAATCCCGTGAAACTCTGTGCAAAGTCTCAAACTCCTGTCCTTCTTCCTGAAGAGGACCCGGGGCGGCGTGGCGGGCCTTATGAACCCCCGTTTTAAGTTTTTGTCTATGAATTTTCTCAGTTCGTCTTTCTCCGCCCACCCCATCACGTACAGCTTAGCTCGGGGAAGCTCCTGCCCGGGGATCAGTTCAATAGCACAGTCCGTGTCTTGGTGGGGTGGCAGCTCGTTGGCTTCCTCCTCACTGAACACGCGTCGGAGGTCCTGGTATTCTTTGGGTATCGACCGGATCTCCTCTACCGTCACACACATCTTTTCGTTCACCGGAGGGGGTGTGGGGCCCCATTCCTCCCTCCAGTGGTGGTGTATCTGGATGACATCATTATTTTTGATGTTAGAGGTTAAAATAGCATGTCTTGCTGCAAAATGGATCAATCTCAAAATGTCAGACTTGGAACTTCAAAGTAAACGGACCATAGTTTGTAGCAGCTTAATCCATTTATTTGAGAACTGGCAGTCTTGGATAGAAGCAGATTGAGATTGATACATTTTGCAGCAAGACATGCTATTTTAACCTGTAACATCAAAAGCTAAACAATAAACTCATTCTCACATTTTGGAGAAGCAATAGCCGGTTCCCAGGCCCCCTTATCTCTTTCTCAGGGAAGGAACCCTGCTGGTTACCTCGAGGCTCACTATCTTCAAAGGGCTGTTACTTTTGTTAGTACTATGCTAAGCATTTCCCAAGGGAGTTAGTAACTGTTGCAAAAGGGTTTGAAATGCAATGTTTATTCACACGGCTAGTAGAAGCATTCAAAATGGAGTTAGTCAGGGCAAGTGAACATAAACAGTATAAGCATCTTAAAACAGGTAAGTTACAATGTCTGACACTAATTTATAGAGCATAACTGCTTGTCTAACATGAGTTGTTTTCCTCAAAAAGCATCAATTTCTATTGCCTATTGTGAGTTTTAGCTACCATTTTGCTCCACTCTGTGATGATAAATCCCTCATTCCCTGTGCTTGAGACCATGAGGAGGGAGACCCTTGCAAGCTTTGGAACAACCAGGGAGAGCTCCATACTCTGTGAGAAACTGACAGGAACACTTGTTATCCTAGAGAACATGACCCAGAAGCAGAGGATTCTGCTGCCGAGAAGAGCCAACCCCAAAAGATGACATCACAGCAATTGATTGCCTCAGTGTAGTGAGGCTGGTCTGCTAGCTTTTCAAGGTCCTTTTGGCCTGATGTGTGTGTGTGTGTGTGTTGGTGGGAAGCTTAGAACAGGAAGAAAGGACCAACAGGTGGATAACCTAGAGAGGAGATCATAACCAGCAGATGATAGGGTCCTCTGTAACCAAGACCAGTCCACCATTCCCACAGTGGTCAAGCAAATGTCTCAGAGGGACCACAGCAGAGGCACAGGGGATTGAAACGCAGACTGCTGATGCTCCCTCTGGTAAGTGTATGTTTAGGATTTCTGCAGGCACAATGTGAGCTGAACTGCTTTAGTGTCCACGCAGGCATCCCTGATGAAAATTAAAACAGATTGTGAAAAGTTCCACCAGGATACCTCCAAATTTAGCAAGTGGACAATCACACAGGGAACAAGGCATAGAGTATAAAATGATGCACATTTTGCTCACCAGTCACGAGCCAATTTTTGTTACAGTTGTTGTGAAGTTTGGCTGCTCATGAGCAGCGTTGTGGACCTGTTTGTTGGTTTGCTTTCAGTGCATCCTTGCAGTACAATCGGCAGCATTTCATTTCATTCATATTTTTATTTTATTTCCTTTATCATGCATGGTTCTCACTGAGATTTATGGTTGATTTCAAGGTAATGTAATAAAGGTCAGTTAAAACATACAGTAAGTAATGCAATAAAATCAGTTGGACAAGAAGAAAACAATGAAATTAAAAAAAAACACCACAATACATCCATATAGTCATGACTTTTTTCCCCCAGGGCTTTTCAAACCTGGGTCTCCCAGCCCCTAATTTCATAGAATCATAGACTCATAGAGTTGGAAGGGACCTCCAGGGTCATCTAGTTCAACCCCTGCACAATACAGGAAACTCAAAAATACTTCCCCTTAAATTCACAGGAGAGACAGTTTAGTGTAGTGGTTAAGTGTGTGGATTCTTATCTGGGAGAACCAGGTTTGATTCTCCACTCCTCCACTTGCACCTGCTGGAATGGCCTTGGGTCAGCCATAGCTCTGGCAGAGGTTGTCCTTGGAAGGGCAGCTGCTGTGAGAGCCCTCTCAGCCCCACCCATCTCACAGGGTGTCTGTTGTGGGGGGAGAAGATATAGAAGATTGTAAGCTGCTCTGAGTTTCTGATTCAGGGAGAAGGGTGGGGTATAAATCTGCAGTTCTTCTTCTGCAAATTTTATCTCTTGCTCACAGTCTGAAACTAGTTTTTTCCAAATAAAAAAGTAATCGAAGTCACCCATCACTGCAATATTTTCCAGTTTGGTCACTTCTTTTTCTACCTCAAGATCACCCTTAGAATACTAGAGAGGAAGATGACAGAATATCCCTGCCAATGCCAATTCTAAAGAAGGAAAGGAAAAAGGAAAGGTCCCCTGTGCAAGCACCAGTCGTTTCTGACCCTGGGGTGACGCTGCTTTCACGTTTTCACGGCAGACTTTAATTTTTTTTTTTAAAAAGTTGATTTATTACATATAAAACAACAAATTCCCAGGACTTCTCAGTCCTTCCTGTAGAGTATATACAGGAACTACTGCATCCTACTGATTTTCTGTTTCCCCAGCCCACTATATCTATGTTCTCAGTTAACACCAAGTACCATAAGTTTCCTCAATTAGATTTAGAGTCTTCCAGCAGTTTCAAAAATTAATTGGTGCCTTATTCTCTCTACCAACAAATTAAGGAAACCATCTTCTCGCAATTTCTTTCTGACTATGGATTTTCCTAGAAGTGGATATCAAGGGAATTGCTGTCCCAAAGGTGGCTTAAACCTGTCCTAAGGTTTATGTTTGATGTGCTGGATCTTCTAAAATATAAGTACCAGAGGAAGAAAAAGTTTATTTTTGAACATGCCTAGCTCTATAGGAAGGAAAACATAATCATCACTGTCATACAAATTTAAAACATTAAAATATTAATAATTTAAAGCTATAAATTAAAATCAGGTGTAAAATTGTAATCCTGAATGAAGAAGTCTTCAACTGGCCTTGTGTATTTCTTTGGAGAAAGACCTTCATTGGAGTCGCCTTCTTATGAGCACACTGAGGACCTCAGCACAGGAATGCTGTGGAGTTCCAAAGAACACACTGTTAGAATTTCAGCCATTTCAAACTAACCAGGCGTGCCTAATTTCCAGGAGGCAATGGGTGGGGCTATGAAGTCTTCCAAGAATGGCCTTCCTAACGGAAATCAAGTCTTATCTTCAGGATGTGTTGACTATTGGCTTCATAATTAAAAGAAAGTTACTTACAAGAATCTTATTCATATCCTTCACGATCTCCCTTGGGATCATTTAAGTGACTGATTTGGACAACCCAGACAACAAATGAGGCCCAGGCCTCCTCTCCTCCTACAATGCTGTAAACATAATCCCCAATTGATTGGTCTCTAATACATCAGGCCCCGATGAAAAATTAATCAGATTGGCTGCAGCCCCACAGTGAGCACTTTAGCACTCTCTTGTTTTGGACATTGGATCCTTTGATTTACGGGTAAAGTGACAGATGGGGGGGATGGGGGGTGAGCAATGGGCCCCCGGCTCCAGCAAGCTTGCTGGGAATGAAGTGTGCCTGTATCAGGTTAAGCACAGGGGGAAGCCCTTCTAAAAGCCCCAGAGAACATGGAGCCAAATGTTTCCCAGGTTTGTTTTCAGTTTTGTAATCCGTTAGTTTCATTTGCACAATATGAATCCAATCATTGTACCTGAAAAGTGTGACCTGCTCCACAAAAGCTTAAAATTTTGTTAATCTTTAAGATGCTGCAAGATTCCTGTCTATTTTTGCAGTGACAGACTAACACGGCTACCTGTCTGGAATTAATACTGATTTTTATATTGACAAGGGATAGGTGTCATTGTTCTCCCTGTCTTCTTTCATGCGGTCAATGGGGCCTGCTATAAACTCTGTTCTGCGCTCCGCAATTGACGTCTGTCCTGCTCTCCGCAAAGGTGGAGGGATGGCCTCAAGATCATGGCCTGAAACGTGACCCCTCCCCCACTGCCTGGTGGCAGAGTTCTGGAGAACTTGAAATAGGGCTGCCAACCCCCAGGTGGGTAAGGCAAAAATAGGGAAACACTGGGTAATTTACAAAGCAAGAATAAATGCAACCACTCTTATTATGGCTTCAGTTCACTGGAACATCATAAACACAACTTTCAACCAAAATACAGTGGCTCTTCACTGAGCTCAACATACATAGTCATTCCAGATCAATATGCAATGCTATACAGGTACAACATCTTGCTGTCTAAAAATGTCCTGTTTCTTGGTAGACGCAAGTGTACCATTTATTCAAGTGTAGTGACAGTAGCAGTCCTTAATCCCACAGGCGACACGGGGCCAAGGTTCCTTCCGTGTTTCAAACGCCACTTCCACTGGCCGCCTGTATTTTTTCTGGAACCCGTGCTTAGGCAACAGCTCTCACATAGCTTACATGTCTCGTCTGCATGCTTGGTTCTCCATGCAGAGCCTCGTTTAGCCTTGGCCTGGGCTAGTGGAAGAAAACAATGAAATAAAACCCCCCCACAATACATCCATATAGTCAGGGCTTTTTAAACCTGGGTCTCCCAGCCCCTGATTTCCTAGAATCATAGACTCATAGAGTTGGAACAGACCTCCAGGGTCATCTAGTCCAACCCCCTGCACAATGTAGGAAATTCAAAAATACTTCCCCTTAAATTCACAGGAGAGCCAGTTTGGTGTAGTGGTTAAGTGCGTGGACTCTTACCTGGGAGAACCAGGTTTGATTCCCCACTCGCACCTGCTGGAATGGCCTTGTGTTAGCCATAGCTCTGGCAGTGGTTTTCCTTGAAAGGGCAGCTGCTGTGAGAGCCCTCTCAACCCCACCCACCTCACAGGGTGTCTGTTGTGGGGGGAGAAGATATAGGAGATTGTAAGCCGCTCTGAGTCTCTGATTCAGAGAGAAGGGCGGGGTATAAATCTGCAATTCTTCTTCTTCTACAAATTTTATCTCTTGCTCACAATCTGAAACTAGTTTTTTCCAAATAAAAAAGTAGTCGAAGTCACCCATCACTGCAATATTTTCCAGTTTGGTCATTTCTTTTTCTGTCTCAAGATCACCCTTAGAATACTAGAGAGGAAGATGACAGAATATCCCTGTCAATGCCAATTCTAAAGAAAGAAAGGCCCCTTGTGCAAGCACCACTTGTTTCTGACTCTGGGGTGACGTTGCTTTCACATTTTCACGGCAGACTTTTACATTTTTTTTAAAAAGTTGATTTATTACATATAAAACAACACATTCCCAATACTTCTTCTCAGTCCTTCCTGTAGAATATATACAGGAACCACTGCACCCTACTGATTTTCTGTTTCCCCAGCCCACTATATCTATGTTCTCAGCTAACACCAAGTACCATAAGTTTCCTCAATTAGATTTAGAGTCTGAGCTTAGCCCGAGTGTGGCTAAGCTTAGGAGGATTTTCCCCATCCCTTCCTCCTCACTTGAGCAATGATAAAATGCCTCTTGAAGAGCTTTAGCAGAGAAGTTGCCCCCCACTCCTCCCAGAAGAAATCAAAGTCTATTTACTTGCATTTTATTTGTTTCATTTCTACCCTGTCTTTCTCCCCAGTGAAGAGCCAAAGCAGCTTATATAACTTGCTTTGCCTCCACCTCCTCCTACCAGTCCAATGAGGAAGGTGAGGAAGGCTGAGAGGAAGTGACTGGCCCAAGGTCCTCCCCCTCCCCCCGCAGTTAGCTTCCAGGCCAGAGTGGAGATCTGAACCTGGGTCCAGCAGGCTGAAGACCACACCTCCCTGGTTCAGTTGAGGGGTGAGGGGCCTGAGCAGGATGCTCATTTGTCACCCCAAAACAAGCTTTCTTCCCTGAGAGAACTTGAGAGCCTGAATAAACAACAACAACAACAACAACAACAAAGTCTGGCCAAACTGAGGAAATTACGAAACAGCCTCCCCCCTGGTGGGGTGCCTGCCCCCCCCACAAGACACTCCTCCAGAAGGCAGCTGAA